>NW_027176428.1:3551020-4044320 GCF_023349555.1 Cebidichthys violaceus | reverse complement strand
ATATGTATGTATGTATGTATGTATGTATGTATGTATGTATGTATGTATGTATGTATGTATGTATGTATGTATATATATATATATATATATATATATGTATATATATGTATATATATGTATATATATATATATATATATATATGTATATATATATATATATATGTATATATATATATATGTATATGTGTGTATATGTATATATATATATGTATATATATGTATATATATATATGTATATATATGTATACATATATATGTATATATATATATATGTATATGTATATATATATATGTATATGTATATGTATATATACTCCTGTCATCCTCCGAACTTCCCTGCTCTGATTGTTATGAGGTTGCAATACCAATGTCTTTCCAGTTCCCCCTTGACACACGGAGTGTGTTGGTGGATAAGACTAGACTCGTGTGTGTGTTTTAACACATACAGAGGTATTAACAAACATGCAAGCACACACCAGCATCACACAAAGTAATTGGGGGGCAGTGGAGGGTTGTATTGAAGGGCAGGATTAGGGCAGTCATGACAGGAATGTGCCTCCTCCACGCTTCTAAAGAATATACACACACATGTATACAGAGAGCTAGCCCTAAACCCAACATCCTGTACCTTTCCCTAAATTTTGCTCTTTTGACCTGCTTATAGGCCTGCAGTGGGTAACAGATACTGAAAGAGAGTTTGTGATGTGAGCAAAATTTAATAATCAAGTGTAGTGCTGAAATGAATAGTCGTTTAATGAGTTAATCCATTAAAGGCTTGGCTACACCAACATAGCAAACTGTCTTGACATGCTGACCTTTGAGGGAATATTAAGCCAGAGAGTGTAAAAGGGAGGAATCAGCGTAGCTAATCAACCCTCTTAAGTATAAACTGCTCCACTAAAAGAGCAATGGCTTTGCAGACTGTAATAATCTAGGAGTTGTTGGTACTAAGATGTCCTTTGAATGAATTGTGTGAACATATTGACCCGTTGTACGAGGAGCTAACGAGCTTGCTAACCCGACAGTTAGTGCCAGTTAACTAACATTTAGCAAATTAGCTAGGTCAGAGAGCGTTTTTCCCTCTTCAATAAACTTAATAGAATAAAATAATGCACAGTCATGATGTCAAAGGGGGGGAGTAAACGTTATAAAACAAATAAAAAGAAGCTCAGAGAGGTATTTTGACTGACTAGCATGACCCTGGCTTCCTAGCATGCTAGCCGATAGCTCTCTAGCAGCAGTGCTTAGCCTTGATTCTATTATTTTCTGTGGCCACTTGTGATTGCGATGAAAAATCCCCTGCAGTCCAAAAAGCATTTTCTTTATAGACTACCATAATTAAAAGACACATGTAAAACTGTTGACAGGACACCTTCAGCTTTAAATATGGTCAATTGTTTCTGTTTGTATTTTAAGCCAGGGGGGTTTCATCTTTGTAAAACTTTTCCAAAGCCCAGAAAAGTTTTTTTTTTTTATTGACGTCACCACTGTACGAGCATGAATTTTCACTGAGTCACTTTCTGATGTGATTGGGCCTTAAGTTATCAATTAAACTAAAATATCACACACATGATGCATCTTTTAAATGTTTGCTGGCCTCAGCTTCTTAAATGTGACCCTTTCCTGCTTATCTTTGTTGTATGTAATTGTAAATTGAATGTCTTTTGTTTTGTTTATGACTGTCAAAAAATGACATCAGTTCGAGCTCTGGTAAATTTTCTTGACATTTTATTGACTAAATGAGAAGAAAAAACAAAAATGAAGATTAAGAAAAAGAATAAGTGATGGTACATAGTGGGTGGAGCAGTTCATCTTACTGGAACACTAAAGATAAAGGACCATGTTCTGAATGGTGCAACATGCTACAGTGCCACTCACCGATTGAAAACACACACACACACACACACACACACACACACACAAGGCCAACCGCTGTTGTAAATCTCTCTAAACCACGCTATAAAAGCTCATTTTAAACACCATCTGCATTCCTCGTTCTTTACAACTGCCAGACATTATTTGTGTGTGCGCGCATGTGTGTGTGTTCTGTCATTACTTTTCTCCCCATGAACCTCCTTTCATTTAAGCCACCAAGCTTCCTATTGTTACCAGCAACCTTATTCCTAATTTAAAACATCTTCTGAGTCACCAAACTGACAATGTTGTGGCTTGCTGGTTGCTGTGCTCATCTTGACTTTGTTGACATCAACTTATCTCTTTCTGTTCTCTCACAGTTTCTTTTTCTATCATGGGTGTTTGCGGTGTATGTGTAAGAGCTGAGTAAGGTTTTTACTTTCTTGCTTGTGTTTTGGAAAGCCAGAAGAGGAAGAACATGTTTAGAGGAAGGGTGAGAACACAAATAAAGATAGGAGGATTAAGGGGTGAAGGAAAGTGTCAAAGCAAAAATAAAGAGGAGAGGGAATCGGTTGAAAGGAAGGAAAAATGGAAATGCTCCAAGAGGGGGGTGAAAAAGAATGAACGGAGGAGAGGATGGAGAAATGAAAGAGGCGGAGTAAAGGGCGACATTTGTGGCCAGGAGTGGTTTGGCACAAATTACGCTGAGGTGTGGTTTTGGCCTGGCTCCCATTAGCCTCTTGTGTTACATCTATTAAAAACATCTGCGCGCACACACACACACACACACACACACACACACACACACACACACACACACACACACACACACACACACACACACACACACACACACACACACACACACACTCTTACTGTACATGACGGCACAACCAAAACAGACCCACATCTTGACCACCATAGAATTCCTCCGCCATAATTCGGGTCCTTCCCAAGAAAGATCTCTCTCTCTCTCTCTCTCTAAAAGATGCTATTAGAGGCACCAGTGGCCATGTAATCACTCTGGCTCTCCCACAGGAAGACAGACACACATATACCTACCTTGGTAATTACAACTGAAGATTAGGTCTTATTTGCTGTAATCCCAGTGAATGGCTGATGTAGTCAGTAAATGGCGGGTCAAGCGGCGCTGCGTAGTGTCACATCAACAGTGGGAGTGTGTTTATGTTTTTCATTTGTTCAAGCTATTATTTGATGCCTTTTTAATATGACTGATTTAGATTAACTCCATACACACAAATGTACGACCGCATGAATACACTGCACGCATGCATTCTGCTACACATGCAAAATTATAGACCGTCTCAACCACTTTGTATGCACACCCACTTTCTCTCACACAAACACACCCTCCCCAACTCATACACTCGCACTCTACACAAACACTCCGCTCCCCAACCGATCTCTTCCTGTGTTTGTGTATGCTCCGCTTCTCTCTTCAAAGCCACATACACACTTCACAGACGATAGCATCGGTTCCCCCCTCATTGCATTTAGCACTCTTCCCAATCTTTGTTTAGTTTCCCACCTTCCTGTGTCTGATAAGGTTAGCAGCTTGTTAGCATAGCTCTCGCTTTTTAGCACTGGTCCAAACACACCAGGGCCACTGTGGGAGTCATGTGCCAGGTTGCTGTTCTTCAGTGCGAACACCCATAGCCGTATAAATATTAAATCTAGTCCTTAAGTGTATGCACGTTATGTCTTTAACATAAATATCCTCTCAGCAGTCTTTGATGTAAATGTGTAATAATGTCTGGGTTGAAATATCCCATAAGGGATTTGTGTTGCGGCTCAATATAAGAGGAGGTCTTTTCTCATTTGAATGGCGATACTAAAAAGGCATTCATTTGGAAACCTCTATCTTCGAGTCTCATCTTATTGTATATGATAATGTTGTGGTGCAATTTCTTCCCCCGTTTGCAAGACAGCTGATAAAATCAGTCATAGTAAAGCACCTCTCTAGATGCAACACTTTTCATACTCGCAGCCTTGTGTGTGTGCGTGTGTGTAACTCCATGCAGATGATTGAGTTAGCGTGATTTAGTGATGGTCGGAAGATGAAATGCTGCCGCTGCGCCGTGTCTAGCGACTCGATGCGCACACTTATCTGACGACTGCAAGCTAAAGGCATTTAATTTGGAGGGAAGGAGGAGGGAAGGTGGAAGGAAAGGTGGAGACATGGGAAGGTGTAAAACGGTGAATACATGGGAGATGAATGAGAGGAAAGGTGGAGACATGGGAAGGTGTAAAACGGTGAATACATGGGAGATGAATGAGAGAAAAGGAGAGCAATGCATTGAAGGGGGAAGGCTGAGGATGCAAGACATGGGTAGAGATAGAGGGATAGAGCGATGACAAGGTCTTTTAATTTCAGCGAGCATGAGGATTAAGGCCTTAACAGTGATGAATAGGTTTAATTTGCTGTTAAAGCAGCCCGCTTTCTTTCACCGTGTTTACCCTATATTATATGCATGCATTTGCGCTTGGAGAATCATACCACATGTGACTCGGGCCTTTGTTCCCTTTTTCTCCTTTTTGTTTTCTCTTGCCTCCTCTTCCTCCACAGTCAGTTGTTGCTGTGTGTGTGTGTGTGTGTGTGTGTGTGTGTGTGTGTGTGTGTGTGTGTGTGTGTGTGTGTGTGTGTGTGTGTGTGTGTGTGTGTGTGTGTGTGTGTGTGTGTGTGTGTGCGCGCGCGCACGCACGCACGAGGATGTGACCTTTTGTAAGCTCTGCTGGTGAAAGGCCACAGGCTCACACATGAATAACCATGGTGCAGACATGTGGGTGAATACCAAAGCCAGTCAATAAGAGTTGGCATAGCAAGCAACCTGATATGACAGAATACGCTGGATTACACGGCCACATATTTGAATTTATTGACGAGCGCTTGATGTCAGCTTCGAGATCTTTGATTGAAGCTTCAGAACGCGCTTCCTTTGAGATATACTGTGCCACTTGTGTTGTTAAGTGAATAAAGTGCTCATGAAATTACACCCTTACAAGCAAATCTCAACTCACCTCTTAACAGTATTTTGGGAAAATGAACAATACATCGTCACGGCAGTAGGAGCCTATCTTGTGTAGAAACATTAGAAAGATAGAAATAGAGGACTTTTAGAGAATTGTCTTTTTAATGGAGCTGTAATAATGAAAGCGAGCATTTGATGGCCCATTATTCTTTGTGCTTCTAAGTACAAACGACGTGAAGGTGTGTGCATTAGTCTCAGTTGTGTGTGAGAAGATGATTTTTTGCTACGTCCTCTCTTCACTCCCTCTTTTTTCTTTTCCCATATTATTTAGGCTTTTTGAGTGCTGGAGATGCACCGTTTGCAATTTTTCTGGACTATTCCAATTTTGGTCTGACCTGCAAATTTCGATTTTCTTTCTAAGAACTATAATTGACAGCAAAGCTCCAGGCTAACTTTTTTTCATCAACGTCACAGAACTCTCCCGAGAACTAATTTCAACCGTCCTGAAGTCAGTGTTTAACTGTCAAAATCCTAAATGTTATCCTTTTACTTTGTAGTTTGCTTAGCCAAAAAATAAGATTTACAAGATTACATTTGGACACATTATGATAGCGTTATAGTTCCCCTAATACTCATTTTTACTGAGTAGAGCTTAAATGCAAGTCAATGTAACCTCCGGTACCGTTAGCTGTTAGCTCTGTTTGAAGCAGGACTGTGCTATGGAGGGACCCCATGCTGTCGGATTACTCTAAGGTTTCTGGCCAGTTTCGATCGGCAGCCGATCACTCAGTGCATCTCTATCGAGTGCTTATCCATAAATAAATAAGTAATCTTAAGAAGCAAGGACTCCTCACCACAGCAGGTCTTCTTTATAGGCACACCCTTTTAAAAGAGTACACATGCTGTCTTATTTCACACCAATATAGCCCCTTTAAACTTAAATAAAAGAGAGCAACATTTTATGATTGCATCTGCTCTCCTTCCCAGGCCTTAAAATAACCTGCTCCAGACACACACTGTGTATTGATAGCAGGCATGCTGACATTCCACCGACTGTGTGTGTGTGTGTGTGTGTGTGTGTGTGTGTGTGTGTGTCTATATATATATATATATATATATGTGTGTGTGTGTGTGTGTTTAAGTGCACGCCTCCTCCATCATTGTCACCATAGCTCTTTGTCTGTCTTGGTGCTGTTGAAGGAAAAGCTGTCTGACCCACATATGGTACAGGTTTACTCTGAGCTCCTCTGTGTGTCGGCTGTATATACTGTGAATGTGTGTGACGGTGGTGGATTTGTCCCATAGATATATCGGAGCGATCACTCACTCATGTGTGATGCTCCATCTGCTCACAGCTTCTAACTCATGCACACACACACACACACACACACACACACACACACACACACACACACACACACACACACACACACACACACACACACACACACACACACACGCGCACAGACACAATCGCGCCCTTGGAGCTATGGAATATAAAAAGAGTGTCTTTTTGTTAGATAAAACAACTATTCCATTAAATCATTTTTTTCATAAATTCAGGGGATTCTCTCTTCTCACTAACAATGCACTGCAGGTCTGTATCACAGAGAATGAGTGTACGACTACCTACTATACTCTACCTGCCTCTCTCTGTGTGTGTGTGTGTGTGTGTGTGTGTGTGTGTGTGTGTTTAAGAGCACAAGCTCAAGTGCTCAATGCTAGTGGCCCTGTCCTCTTGAATTTCCCTGAAAACACACACACACACACACACACACACACACACACACACACAGAGAGCAATAGGGGAAATGTATGTTTTGTGATGTTTCTACGGGCAACATCTTGCCGTTCAAGAACAATTGATGGATTTGTTTTATTGTCTTGCTGCGCTCAAGTTCTGCCAAGCTCACCGTGCGATAGGAAGTGAGTGATTTCAGCCCTTTTATCTGAACGCCTCTGCTGCGGATAGAAAACACTGCTTAAAGAGGGACACACAGGATACGGGAGACGTTTACATGGAGCTGTCATTGGGCTGTCTCCACTGAGCCTAATATGATGTGTGTGACTGTTTATCTGTCATCCCAGACACTACAAGGTTATAGGGTTTCTGTAAGGTCAGGGTCAAAGTGAAAGTTGTGGAAAACTTTGTGTTGGGTATTTCAGCTAAGATTGAATTTTCTATTGAACGTTGAACAATGATAATAATAATACTAGCTTTTGAGCTGTAGAGCATAGAACACAATCTTCATTATTAGATTAGTTTGCCCGTTTGTCATTGAATTGTAGATGTTAAAACTGTTAAGGACTTCTCATCCACATTGGCTTAAAAGCTGAGGATCCAACTTCATTTGTCTTATTAGAAACAGCAATTGAAAAGACCTTCAACGCACGGTCCATTTAGTAGCTGTCCTGGAGCTTTCTATCATGTCACATGATCTTTCACAGTAGAAAAAAAGGAAAAAATGTGAGAGGATCACATGCTGTAAGAGACTGGCAGGTGCATCCCTGATTAAATAAAAAGACTATTATACTGTTATACATAAACATGAGAAAGTGGTAGCATTCACAACAGTAGGGCCCAGCTCAGTACAGCCAAGTGCTATGTTACAATACACAAGATCACCCGGGTATTAGAGTCCATTAATACAAAGTATCGTCATCTGTTGTTTACTCCTTCACCTACTTCATCACTCCTTCCCATAGTCAAATGACTGTAGGACCTCGCCTCGTTTCTCTCGTCTGTTCAAGACCCTCATGCTGCTTTTCTTTTGTTCTGGAGAGGGCCACACTGAATTCCCGACTTCAATGGGGCTCCCTAAACACATGCGCATACACACAGGGGCTCCCCTCCACATCAAAGTCAGGAATGTGGGGCTTGCTACCATTATGCATGGGTAGACCTACTTATGTCAAGTTAACCCCTCTATAAAGTAAGTGTATGCGTGTTTGTGTGTGCGATCCGACATGCTACGAGCGAGGCACGTATGCTTTGTGTTCACGCGCATCTCCAAATCTGCTTTGAAATGTCAAAGCCATTACTGGAGCTATATGCTTGGCTGGTGTGTTATGGCTCTGCGTTAGACTCGGGAACACCTGGACCATTTCATTGTGTTCCGTTTCATCGAGCTTGTAATTCATTTTATTGAAGTCTTTGAAGTTCCTACGTACCTCCTCTTTTCTTGATTTTACTTTTATTTTAAGAAGAACAAGAAGTTCCTCTTCAGTTCCTCACACTCTTCACTTTTCCTCCATCTTGTTCCTCTCCTTCCTTTCATCCCGCAGTACATCCATGCAGTAGAGGGCACACAATTGACAATCTTTGTCTTTCTCTCAGCTTCTCCCGCTCAATCATGTACACAAGCTCCATCAGTTGTCAGTTGCAGCTCTGACAGGCGTCATTCTCATTGACGTGCCGCTGTCTTATCGCCCAACTCTCTCACCCTCACACCGCCAGCCTCCCTATCACCAGCTAGCTATCCTGTGTGTCTATCAGAGCTAACCAGGCCTGCCTGGCACAGATAAAACCCGGCATTAGGGGATTTGGGGTGGATTGGCGGGTTTAGGGAGGTGTTAATGCACAGAGAACAGATAAAAAAAATGGATGTTGTAGGAGGAAGAGAAGGAGGGGGATGGTAGTTTCAGTGTGGTGATGGTGCGCTGTTGATTTTATTTGTTTGCCATCCTTTTTTCCTCATACAGGAATTATGCAAGGTTTCTGTATATCCAGAGGCATGTCTCAGACGGGGAAAGTCAGAGATGGTAATAATAATCCCTGGGGATGCTGGGGAATGTTGAAAATGGGCCACTTTATATGGATGCACTAGAAGTCATTCCACAACTTGTTTCTCTCATTTACTGCATTAAACATCAGATTTCTTTTGTTTTCAACATTGTAGGGCCACTTGTCCCCAGAGAGCACAGTTGTAGTGGAAAACAAAAGATATTACTTCATCTCTATTTATCCCAGTTATGTTGAGCTGAAAAACAACATTAAAATCCAGGAAGGAATAACAAGTGCAGGTCAGGGAAGGCCTTGGAGTATCTGAAAAGCCAGATTTGGAGTTTGACATCAGAGCCATTGAGAGATTAAAGTTTTTTCATCTGCTATTCTTCTCATGTGGCTGTTGCTCCTCATTGCTCCTTTCTCTTAAACACTTTTGCTTTGTCTTCATTGTCTTCTCCCTCTCTCAATGCTTCTCTACATCCTTACTTAAGACACTGCCCGTAATGTGTTTAAGGTCTGTTAATGTTGCATTATGCATGTTGACAAGAGAGCAGAGATGGGCTTTTCCTGAAAAACACAAGCACAGCATCGTTCTATGAATCCATTCATCAACCACTTAGCGGAAGGCTAAGCAATACAGAGGAGACGGTGAGACAGCAGCAGCATCTCCAACCATCACTGACCATTGCATTGATTTCTTGACATAGTTCCCTCACATACATACAGTCACATAGAGCTGTGCATGCACACGCATGTTAACATACACCTGTGAATTCATACGGATTTGTGCATGTTTATACACCACAAGTGCTAGTAGATAAATGTGTAAACCGACAGACTATGCACAGGCATGCAAGCTTACATGCGCACGTATGTGATTGTACACACATACTTGTACACGTCTATAGAGAAGCTTTTAACCCTCCTAAACATACAGCTCGCCCTGTTAACCTTATTATTAGATTCTAGTGGTTGGTTCTCAGGCACAGAAGCTCAGTTTGATTCAATTAGACGAATGTTCCCCATCCATCCATCCATCCATCCATCCATCCATCCATCCATCTGTTCATATGTTCCATAGTCCTTTGTTCCCTCCCTGGTTTCCATAATCTCTGGCCAGTCTTGGCTGCGGCGCCTGTGGAATAAATTGATTTGGGACAATTTATTACTTGTTGTTTTCACACGTCACCCACTCTCACTGGCTCCACTCTTCTCTTTTCTCTCTTTCTCACCTCTCTCCCAACACTTTTTTTTTTTTTTTAATGTTAGCACTGTATATGAACTGCGTCCTCAGAGAATAGGAAAGGTGAGGGAGAGAATCAAAGACTGGAGGGAAAATAATGTTAACAGGGGAAAAGTTAGATCAAGTAGCGGCAATTGTTTGAGTCTCTGTTTCTAAAGTGATACTGGAATCAGTATTGGCCAAAGTGAGATAAACTATGAAGAGACAGCCGTTTGTACATTTGGGATTTTGCAGGCTGGAAGATGCACAAAGAGACAAGCAGATGGATACAAACAGAAGATAGGAAGCCCGACAGAAAGACAGACTTTTATTCTCTCTATTATTGTGTGTGCAAAACCAGTCTAGGCGGGGACTGGTCATTAGCCAGTGGACTGGACTTCCCAGAGATAGATGTGGCTGCCAACTGAAATGGCTCTTTTTTGTGTGAGAGAGAGGGGGGGAGCCCACAAAATATAAACCTAGTCTTTCACTTTTATGTGTGTCAGCAAGCATTTTTCCTTGTTTCGGTTGTCTGTGTTTAAAACTACTACAGTATGTTGCCGTGCGTGTTGGTGTGCGTGCGTGTGCTCATTTAGATGTGAGCCATCCGTGAATGAAATGTATCCTTTGTTTACGGGCCCATTATCTAGATAATAACATCCATATTTCCTCTCTTCTCCGGTGCTTCATCACAGCCTTATGAGCTCTCTCTCTCTCTCTCTCTCTCTCTCTCTCTCTCTCTCTCTCTCTCTCTCTCTCTCTCTCTCTCTCTCTCTCTCTCTCTCTCTGGCACAAACACAGGCAGTGAGAGATAATGGGATTGTTGCCCCTGGTTTCTTTTGGTGAGATTGTAAATACATTCTTTTATCTCAAAGTGTGTGCGCTCAACGTCGCCCCTTGAAATCCTGTTTCCGTGTGTGTGCGTGTGCATGTACATATACATATCTATCAAAACACATTAGCCTATGCATATCTATCATTGTGTGTGTGTGTGTGTGTGTGTGTGTGTTTTCATCTTATCATTTTTCATCTATCTGAGTGTGAACCTATTTGTCTGTGTGTGTGTGTGTGTGTGTGTGTGTGTGTGTGTGTGTGTTCAGTATCATTTTCCAGCTAGTCATTGCCTGCTGTCCCTTCCTTGTCACTGGGCTGATAGCAGTGCGAGTCTACAAAGCTCAGTAATGGAGAGCTGATACTTGCCCTCCCCCCCTGTCGCTCTGTGCTTTTCATTTGCTGCTGAGATGACTTTGGCTCACAGCCATCCCCAGCCAGCCAATCTCCTATCTTGTATCTGCACCATTACTTTCCATATCTGGGCAAATTATTCGCCAAAGCTCACAAAGAAAATTTGAGCGTGAGTGTGTGTGTGTGTGTGTGTGTGTTTGTGTGTGTATGCAGTTAGATTTGTCTCCAGGTGAATTGGATGATTAAGTTTTCATTGAAATCCAGAGATAGTGTTTCACTGTTATTCTCGCTGGGCTTCATACAGGAAAATAGTGTTTTAATACACACTACTTTCTGTCATCATTTCAGTTTTAAAAGTGTTTTCATTAGTTCCTCCCAGGTGCTGAATTTTCTCCCTACAGTTGTATTAACATCATTATCCAGTCAATAATGCTCCTTTCCATGCACATACCCCTGTAATCATGTCTGTGTTCACAATAATGATACTATAGTCAATACTGTATTAACAAAGCCTTTCAATTAAGCCCTTTACACGGCTCAGTAAAGCAGGCGCTTTCAACCTTTCTCCAAACTTAATTTCAGTGCCTACCACTGTAATAATAACCACCTGTTCCTGCTGGAGTACATGCAGTCTATTTCTCCAGCTGGAGAAACATTCTCAAAGGTAGAAGCAATGTGAGATATGTTTGTCAGGGGTCATGACTTTAAAGTAAAAGCCCTCTCAGCATGTTCCTCTTGCTTTCTGACTTTCTTTTTTAAAAGCCTTCATCATGAACGTTTTTACTGTAAAGCAGTACACATTGCTTGATACATTTCGTTCATGTGAAAATTGATATCACAATAATAATACAAATAAAATACAATACTGCATATCTCTCCGCTCTACATTGTTTGGAATTTTACATGAACTGTTCTTGGTTAGATAATGCCTGATAAAACGTCTCCTTTCAGGATACAGTAATTGGTGCGTAATCATAGTTCTACTTACATTCAATGATTTGTACTTTTATAAGTACTTAAATAAGTGTTTATGAAAATGTGAGTATTTTTTCCTAACTGTTCTCTTTAATGTTTCTCTGTAGATCTTGGTGAACTCTGTGAGTCCGAGCCATCCAGCTGTGCTCTACGAGAAGGTGACCGTAAGCGAGGGAGGAAGTCCGTTACTGAGAGACATGCTGTTCAGCCCAGACCAGCAGCACATCTACACGCTGACTGACAAACAGGTGAGTTCAGCGTCAGAGGTGCACATATTAAGACACACATGCACACTCCATCTCCACACAGCGCTTACACAGAATGCATCTTTCTGTGCAGCTGTGGTACGGGGAACCAAATGCTTACAAGTAACAAGTCACATGGAATCAAAGTTAACACACACACACACACACACACACACACACACACACACACACACACACACACAGTATGTGTGCTGTAATGATGGATGCATGTAGCCATCATTAGACTCCATATCCAATCCAGCACTTACCGCATGTGTGCTAACAATGCCTTGTTAACACATATGGCTCCAGTTAGGTATTTTATTTGGGTGGACCCACAAGCTTGTACACACACACACACACACGCACACACACACACACACACACACACAAACATTCACACACGCAATTCTGTTGTATTGAACGTTGCAACGGTCATTTCCACCACAGCAGTCTGCTGAGCAGACCTCATCCACTTTAGCCATTAGTTCCTGTATATCTTAAACCTCCTACCCACTGTACAATCACAACACAACTCATCCCCACTGGATGTAATTACACAGCAACACACACACAAGCTACACACAGTGCCACCATGATGGTTTGCTAATAATCAAGACATTACACACACACACACAGACATACAGGGAGTGTTATAGGTCACATGTGGTGTGTGTGTGCCCGCGGTCATTACCAGCTCCACCGCTGGTGAGGGTTGTGTCTACTTTGATGGTGAGTTAGGGGTGGGGGGGGGGTGTAGAAGAGCATGTCGCGTCTCTGTTGCTCCCCAGGCCCAGCTGCTCCCCTTGTTTTTCTGTCTCATTAGTGTGGTGAGTGAAGGAAGCGGAGATGGAGGGAGGGGGGAGAAAGGAAAGTGGGGTTGTACATGATGCAAATATGTCTGGATTTAATAGATCTAAAATGGGAAAAGATTGCCTGATTAAAAAGTGTGAGATAGTTCCCAGGTCAGTGTCATCTTTTTTGAATTAGTCATTTCCCATAACGCTATATGAACGTGTGTCCCTGTAGACAAATCAGCACATGACTTCAGTAATTGAGAGGAGTCCGGGGGCCAGTTGGAAGTTGCATTAGCGGCTAACACTAGCATTGCTTGCCTCATGTTGTCAGCACACAAGTCACGTTCTTAAATTAGTAGAAAGGGTTTGAAATATTTTCTGATTCAATTGTGAGTTTTGAAGACTGCTAATGTGATGCTCACTGTAGATTCCAGGCAGCGGGGTACACAGTAGCTTATATGTGGAGACTAAGGTGGAGGTATACACAGTTGTTTTTAGTTTTTGTGTGAGAGTGTCTTTGTAACTCGGTGGCCTGCTCCACTTTATCTTGGCAGCTAGAGCAGCTAAGGACATGAGGGACACACAACACAACCATTTACACTCAAGGATGTTATGTCTCCATCCACCTCCCATCATGCCCCTTTTCTCCAGAACTCCCACCATCATGTTGAAACACATTTTCTTTCTCTCACACAGACACCTTCATCTCGCTGTGTGTTTGATCCCCATTAATGGTTAGCAGGCTCGGGTTAAGCAGAACGGGGTGGGGGCTACGGTTGCCAGACCTTCTAGCTAAACCCCCTTCCCAGCACTAATGACTAGAGGGGGCAATTCCCTCCTCTAGCCCTCCGTCCTACCTTCATCTTTATCCCTCTGCCCTCCATCTATCCCTCTATGCCCCCCCCCACCCCTACTTTTATAAATCCATGCCTCAGCTGCCACACACACTCACACTCATACTCACACATGCTCCCATGTTTCCATCTAAGCCCAAATTGAGTCCTCCCCTCTCAACTGCCTTCTACTGATCCCATTCCCATGTTTTTAATGATCTCTCACTATCGCTGCTGCGTTTCTCTTCTCTCCCCCATTTCTCTGGTTTGCTGGTTTTGAGCTGGAGCAGGGTACTCTGCTCCAGCTCTGTTGTACTACACACACACACACACACACACACACACACACACACACACACACACACACACACACACACACACACACACACACACACCAGTAAGTTTGCATGACGAATGCAACCATGCTCCCTTTTCCCCAATTTTCAAATGAAATACATACACACATAGCCCTGCTCTCATCCCGCAAGTAGACATCTGTGTTTGTGTGTGTGTGTGTGTGTGTGTGTGTGTGTGTGTGTGTGTATAGCCGGTGGCCTGCGGGGGTTCCTCAGACAAGCCAAGCACATTAAGGTGTCACTGGACATATCCACTGATGCGTAGCCTACGACGAGTCCTCCCTTCCCTCTCCCCCTCCTCTCTGTCTTTCTCTCACACACACGCTTGCACACAAATGCAGGACCAGGCGGTGAGTCAGAGTTAGGGGTGAGGCCCAGTGATTTATGACTCGCTCTGTTCCAGCTATATTCATCACTGTCATTATTATCAATGGAGGATATGACAGCAGGAGCGGACGGCCTGCTGTGTGTGTGTTTTAGGGTTTAGGTGTGTGTGTGTTTAATGAGACAGTATGTCATTACAAGAATTTTAAATCATTTTAATTCAGCTGATGTTGTATATGTTTGTCTGTTATTGTAGGCTTGTATGAGTTTATCACATTTGCACATTTGACTTTGTGTGTTAGCAAACGTATAGAGGTATAGATCGGCACCAGTTGACATTTTCTTAAATCTTGACATAATTAAGGATCCAGTCACTCACCCCCGAGCTGCATGTATGCATGCAAACACTCATACACACACTGCCTTCGTCATAACTCAAAACTGTGTTATTGTTGGTGTAAATGAGTAAATACATGCGGTCAGATTACAAACTTTGTTTGCTAAAATGTGAAAAACTTTACGAAGAACAATGTCACTCTTTGACTCAACGCTAGCATTGAAGCATCTCTCCTCTATGCAAAAACTGCCACTGTGGGAAATCATCACACAGTGTCTTGGCTCAGTCAAGACTTTCCATCATCAAATCATTTCCCTTTTCTGTTTCGTAGCCAAAAAGGTAGAAAGCTCTTGCTGAATTTGTTGCTACAGCTGCCATTCTTGCTGTCTTTGTACTTGTACTCAGCCTCACAGTGTCATACACACATGGACACGCACATCCTTGTGTCTTTGATGGCAGCCATGCATATGATAGCGGTGTGGAGTGCGGTGCCGGCTAATTGCTGAAAGCATGAATATTCATTGCCTCCGGTGTGGGAAGGGGGACTGTGTTTTGAGCGAGCGTCCTGGAAACAGACGGGAAGGACTTGGAGGGCTTGATAAAGTGGAGGGAAATGATGTATTATGAGTATGCATGAGACAACCTTTGTTCAAGTGTCAAGCATGTGTGTGTTTGTGTGTGAGCACATAAAATCAGCATTTTGTACTAGTGATGGTTCATGTGCTCGTACATTGATTCAACCACATCTGCATGTCTTTGAATCTGCATTTGCACGCACATACACTCAGCATTCAAACATATGTTTGTGTGTTTGAGTGTGTGTGTTGTGTGTGTGGGCTAACATCATTGTTTGACTTTCCATTCAGAATCTGAAAGAGATTTCCCCCTCCACATTTCAACAAGACTCTCATCCCTCCAAGGAATCTGTATTCATGCACACACAAAGTTCTTGTGCCATTCACAAGATGTTAGTCTGAGTCCCTACAATAGCAAACAATGGTCCGCATTGTGTTGTTGGCTCTCTCAACAAGGCCTCATCAAGTAATATCTTACCCATAGGGTTTCGTCAAACATCAATCCTCTGTATGTGTGTTTGTGTGTGTGTGTTTGTGCGTCGATTTGTTTACATTCACATATTACTGGTTTACTGCCAATCTCGTTAGCAAACACATTAGCAGAGACTGACATCAACACACACAAAAAGGCAGCTGGTTGTATCAATCAAGACTGACATTTTAGTGAACTGGATACAGCTAATCAGTCAGTTTTAAGTAGCTCAAAGATTCATTTTCCTTAATTTATCAAACTCTGGCTGACTGAGGAACTACCGAAGTTAACAAGTGCATAATGCAGCATTCAAACATCAGCAATTGTGGGCTGGCACCTTGTTTTATCACTCAGATTGAACTACACGTGCATGCAGGAAATGTGATTTGCATTAAATGCTTCAACAGATTGAGAAGAGGAGTTTTTTCATCCAGGTTTTTGTTTTTTTTATTGATTATTTATTTTTCTTCAGTTTTGTTCAGCTACTGAGCCCACTAAGCTTCCGACCTGTTCATTTAGACTTATGAGCATCATCTCTTCCACTCACTGGCTTGACAGAGTAAAGCTTGAATGAGTACTTGCGTGTCCTACCCACACACACACACACACACACACACACACACACACACACACACACACACACACACACACACACACACACACACACACACACACTCTCACCGACCACTGACACATCTGGACTGTCCATGCACACACACACACACCCACAGTTTGACCAAGGAGGTGGTCATTGTTATGTAAATGTTAATAGACCTGGTGCAGCGAGGCGGAGACGGTAGCACAGTGACTAAAAGGCAGAAGTGGTGCTGCGGGTGGCGGTGTAGCTCACAGAGTTCAAACCATTATAGCACCTTCCTCAAAACAGGACTGAACACATGCACCCACACACTCGTACACTAAATACACTACATTGGCTGTCTTTATAAAAAGTCAAATTTCTAAAAGTAGTGAGAAAAAAAATGAACTGGTTAATTGAAAATAACCTATAATTGATTGTTAATTTCAGCCCTACTCCTTTCCTTTTTTGTGACATGATGAAGGAAAGGCACCACAAAAAAACCCAGTGAAAAGTGATGCTAATTCCTTCTAACAGTGGCAGATATGTGAGGAGACTAACCAAGACCCCATCATTAGCCATGAAGGAATGGTTTCCATGTCTCTTAATAGCTCAAACTTCACTTCTCTCTCTCTCTCGCTCTTTTTCTCTTAATTGTGTTTCCTTTTCTCGCACTTCCTTTTTTTCTGTCCTATCGTTGTCTCTTGTGGCTTTTTCCCTTAAAAAGAAGGAAAAAAAAAAACGTGTACTTGATTGAATGTGTGCGTGCCTCATCAGAAAAGTGTGCTCAGACACTTGTCTTTGGCGTGATGCTATCAGTCCTAATGGAAGTCTAGCTGTCACTAGATAGCTCTGTCTTTCTCTCATCTCTCTCCGTTTTACTCTGCCGTCTTTTCCCAAAGGATGGCGTGATAGAGCAGACTGATAGGGTTAGAAAAGAGGGCGAGATGGATAGGGAGGTTAATGGTTTTTCTCTCCCACCATCTCCCCCTCCTCCCCTTTCTTCTCAATCATTATCAATCGGCTGTGCAATTGGTCCTCTTGTTGCTTGACAGTGATTGGGGCGGAAAGAGGTGTCTCTGAATGACTGTCATTGGATGAGGCCAATCAAAAGCTGGCATGGCCCGCGGAGCTGCTCCAAGTGGCACATCGCTGTATTCAGTCTTGTGCTTTAACCACCAGCCACACTTGATAGAACGATGAAGTGTCGCACATTTCTTTTCAAAGCCATGCACAGCAGGCCTCTTCAGACCGAGTTATAAAGCATCAAATGGGGAAAAACTCAGGCTGTAAAAGAAGAATATTTAAGATATCGCAAAATGAAAGAACATGACACTGATAAATACAATTGAAAAGACAGTTACACATCATAACTAATTATTTAATTTATATATTAATTAACACATTTTTTCAATTTATCTTTTTGTTTGTTGTTTAGTTGCGTTATGGGAAATATAGGATCCAGCATGTTTTAAGCTTGATCCAAAATATCAGGACATCTCTTCCTCTGCTGCATCTATTTGGACCATTCTGCAATAATAAATTGCTGGACCACAACTTTAATTGTCTTCGTTATTGATTAGTTGACTATTTGTTTCAGCACTAATAATAACCATAAGGCCCATGTTAATTGTCTTTCTCTCACATGAAACATGGTTGTATGTACAACTTTCTTTTGGTGAAATCAAGAAATATGTCATGGAAAACCGTGACAAACATTGATCAAATCGAACTGTTTTCGCGTCCCTGGATTTGTTTTTGACGTAGCTTTGTTAAAAATTCATATTTGTTTGTTTCAACCAATTGTCTCATTTGCAATTAACTCATTGTAATATTTCAAAAGCTCCTGTAAAACTAGCTGGCAGTCATTTTGAATGACAGCATTAATATTACCACAAAGTCAATCGCACAGATTTAGTTTATTCTGCTCAGTTTTCTCCACAATCATTATCCATCCATGCACCTACCAGGCATGACTTTCACACAGCGACACCTGTGAGAGCAAATAAAGTATAGCGGCATTTCTCTTTCCTCTTTCCCCCCTTTCACCCCTCTGCTTCTCTCTGTCTGTGTATATGGTGGTGGGTCGCCTGGCAGTGCTAATGGAAATGCCAGCTGTGTGGCTCCTCACTCCTCACCAAGTCCATTTACTAAAGTGACAGAGTCATTTACCAGGCCGCCGGCCTCTCCCATCCTCACTTAATTAGAAGACCCCTAGGCCTGTCTACCTTAGCTGGTCACATTTACCTCTTTCTCTCTCTCTCTACAGTCTCTTTGTTCCAATTCTTTGTTTTCTGCGCTTTTTCAATCTCTGTCTCCTCTTTTGTCTCTGTCTTAGTTTTCCTCTTTTGCGCTCTCATTCTAGTTTCTCTGCCTCTATCAGGCTCTCTCTCTCTCTTTCATGAGGGACACAGTATTATGGACAAATGGCTACACAAAGAGGGAGAAAGTGTATTGACTTATAGTTTAAGATTAGCTTTCTTTGGCGGAGTTAATGGGGATGTCCATGTGATGACTGATGAGGTCTTGCGTCTTTATTTTTCAATGTCCTTCTTTTACTCACTCTAGGTTTTCTCTTGATTTTGTTTGTGTAGCCAGTCCTAACTGTTGCACTTTTTCCCATATTTCCCTTTCTTTTCTCTCTAGTTTTGTTGGAAAAAGATCAAATTCTTTGGTCTTTTCTTAATAAGGTCATTTTTTCAGATGGTATTGCTTCAGCTATTCAACATATACTACACAACTATCATAATAATTAAACATTATAAAGGACACTTTACTTACTTACATTTTTAAGGTGCTTACAAACACACACCTACACTGTGACAGAGCAGTCCTGTAGCTGCAGTGCAGTCTTATGGTGTGTGTGTGTGTGTGTGTGTGTGTGTGTGTGTGTGTATACTGTATATATGTTGTCTCAGAGCAGTCTCCTAGGAAAGGGGAATTTGAGTCGTCATCTTCATTGGCCTTGAACTCACGATATGAGCACACACAAAGGACAAATAAATAAGCTGTTTGATCTGCCTCTTGTTTTCACCAGGATGGAGTATAGAGGAAGAGATCAAAACAGTATTTCAGAAGAGGGAAAAACAATGCGGATGAATAATTGAGCCCAGTGCAGGAGAAAGAGGATAGAAAAGATAAATTGAAGAGGTGAAAGAGAAGGAGAACTCATTGGGAGGGAGAAACAGCAGGCAAAACACAATATGAGAGAGATAAAGATAGCGAAGCAGGCAGGAAGGGCAGTGGGAGCAAAGCATACTGCAGGGAGTGAGTTTTGAGAGAGAAAACAAAGGATTACAGCTATCACAGTGGGCACTATTTTTTTTCACTGACACATAAGGACCTAATTCACTAAAACAGGTCTGCCGCAAACAATTTGAGTTGACCACAATGGCCAGAGCTGTCAATAACATCTCTACAGTGTAACAGCAATTTAGTATTAGGACACCAGTCAGCAAATTGAATCTAACAACAGATGATTTTTTGATGGAAGACAATGATGTGATTGCTGTTTCTCAGTTTTCATTTTTTCCTACCACACAACCTTTACCCTTCCTCCCTCTCTCCGCCCGTACTTCAGCACCTCTCCTTCCTTTTTCGGTGCCAGACTCTGAGTCGTGTTTGCTTTACTGCTTATCTCCAATCAGTCAACACATCGAGCTCCTAGCCAGTCATTGATCTCCTAAGCCCCTTACAATCCAGTCAATGCACACACGCTAACCCAGCCTTTGATACCACACCCCCCTGAGCAGGTATTGTAGCCCTGGAAGAACGAACACTTACATGGAGACCCTGTTGAGAGACATGTTTCTGCACTACGCCTCAGGGATAGCCAGACCACTACTGCGTAGAACTCCCATTTCTAATGTAGGAATGATATGACGCACTGTAGCCAAAGCAGAAGATGGCAACAGTAATGACAGCCGCAACACGTTTTAGAGTGACAGTTGCAGACTTAACAAATGAGTCCAGTTGTATCTGTCTTTTTTTATTTCTATTTCTTTGTGTTATTCTTTGTTGTTCTGAGGCATTTAGTGGCTATGTTGGTAGATATTGATTTGTTATTATTTTTGTGCACATGGCTGTTCACTGCCAGCACAGATTAGACCACGGGAAGATGGAAGATGATTGACGGTTGTTAAAATAATGCAGGTGTGGTTAATGCCAGTCTACAGAAAGGAGGCGTTGGAGGGAAGATGACAGGCGATAACCTCTCCTCATCTTCTTCCTCCTCATCCTTGTCCCCTTGCTGTCTGCTCCTTGTGTCAGTTAAATGACATTTTTAGTTTAAATCAGAGTCTTTGAATTTATTTTCTGCTCAACCACGGCTAGTTAAGATTACAGAGTAAGGTTTGGATGAAAGGAGACGAGCAATAAAAGAGCCACAAGTTCATGAGATTTCTCCGAATTTTTCTCTGGAAGCTGAACATGTGACTTTTTTTCCATAAAATACTGTACATGCAGTTTTCTTAAATGTATCTCAGAAAAGCTGACTGGGTACGTGTGCTTTTTCCTTAAATTGACACTCCAAAGTTAAACCAAATTTCACTCCTATTTGTCCCTGAGCCGTGGGATTAGAACCATATGGGGTTAAGTGTTGAGCACAAGAGGTTCAGTGATAGTTGTTCAAGGAGGTACGCTGTGTTACTAATTTATAATGCAGAGTCTCATGCAGATATCTAAAAATAACTGAAAACAAACTGCGATTTCTTCTTCTTGGCTCCCAGACAGTGTAACACATACAAGAGGCTCTCTTCTGGTAGACGTCTCTGCGACGCCCCCCTCCTCTTCTCCTGTACTATAGACTCCCCCTGTGTTTGAATGTGAAAAAAAGGAAGCCGCAACAAGGCTGATCTTTTTATATCTGTAGATTTAACAACCAATGAAAAGCCGCGCTGAAAGCTTTACAGGTCCGTCGGGTTTTTGGGGGGGGGGGCTGACCGTCCCAAAGCCTGTTAGCAGGACGTTTAAAGGCAGGTGATAGCGCTCTGTAAAAACAGATTGGAGAGGAAAGGTGGAAAGTTTATAGCTGAAAGGAGATGTCATGGCATTGCGATATGGTCAGGGTAGAGGGCTGACAATGCGGGGAGAGAGAGAAAGCGGGAAAGCAGGAAAGCAGAATTGAGTTACAGCGGTGGATGCTATTGTAAATAAGGAGATGGCAAGAGAGAGGAGATGGCGGCCTTGGTTTATAAGGTCATTTAAAGGAGTAATGTGGCACACTGTCGGGAATTGGCTTTCATTAAAAGAGTCATCGAGAGAGAGACGGAGCGGGAGTGTGCGTTTGTGTGTCTGTGGGTAAGGAGTATTCCCAACACACACGCAGGCACATATTTTTGGGATCTGCATGCGGTTATACAAGAACATTCCCGGCTCCAGTAAAGTATTTTATATCCCCACTGGGAAAAACAACCATCATAGCCCCCTACCACATCAACAGCTGTACACCATCTCTCTGAATAGAGCCCATAGTGTAGTCACTACTACTAGTATGGGAACAACTGTGAACAATAGACCATATCTATCATTACATAGGGCAGTGATAAGGTTATGCTAGCTCACCAAAGACCCATAGTGTTGGTATGATTTATGTGAACCATTGTCCTTAATCACAGTCATAATGATTTATGGAGAAGACGAGGGGGAATTAGCCATTCTTGCTCCTTCTCTCCATTTACTCTTTTTTTATTTTTTGTTAAATCATGAACTATTTGAGAGAAGTCCTGTGATGATTTCTTTCTCCCAAGGTGTCACATATCCTCAACTAAAGCTGATTTTGCCTCTTCCACTTTTCCATTATCTGCTCATTCATTCACACTCATTTCCCCCCCTCTGTCATCCTTTTATTGTCAAAGACGCACCAACCCCTTGTTCCATCCCTCTTTTCTGCTCTTCTTTCAGATGAAAACTAGACTCACACTTGTTCTGACAATGACACATAGCAGCCGTCTGCCACCATATCCCATCTACTCAGCACAATGTCCATGCCAATTCGGCCCGTGTGTGTCTTCCATTACACCTCTCTATCCCTCTATTCATCCATACAGCAGCTCTTCCAGTAGATGACCACCTCCCTCTCCTCCCCCCACTGGTCTCTACCATTGCTTGTTTACATCATTTCATCTGTCTTTCTCTCTCTGGGCAGCTAGCCAGCTAGAAAGCTACTGTACTGGGGTTTGCAGAATGAATGAATGAGATGCTCAGAGAAGGATGGAGATTGTGGGGCAGAGAAAGAAGCAGAAGGAACATAAAGAGTAATGGAAATAACCAAATGTATAGTGGGGAATGAAGGAAACGGAAAAGAAAGAAAAGGCGGATTAGTGGCTCACAGTGTCAAGTGTTTTTGTCCGTCTACCCTCTGCTTGAGCGGTATTGTTCTGTCAAAAAGCCCCAAGGCCAGTCTGATACAACACTTTTCATAGCATAAATGAGTTCCATCATGTCATATCCATCTCATATCTGTGTTGTACGTAAAGCTCACGGAGGAATCCCGGCCCCAGTTTAATATTTCAGTGCTGCGTTCCTTTGTCTGCCTGATTTCCATCCTGCAGTAACCAGCTTTATCTCTTACCTCAGGCCTCTGCTCTCTTTCTGCCATGTTTTTTTGTCCTCTTATCCCTCCATACATCCCTCCGTCTCTCCCCTTCCATACCTCATAAAAAAGTTAGTCCCCGCCAGGGCAGTCACTACTTTAGTCCCCACATACCACTTGGAAGTGGTTCTCATGGTTAAATCTGTGTGTGTGTCCATGCTATAACAGTGTTACCCAAGGGTAGGGTTGTTAAATGCTGTTACTTACTGATCAGACGGCTCACTATCTGCTGCATGATTTAAAACTAGCCTGCTGTCTGTGGCAATTTGATACATGCGCGCGCACACACACACACACACACACACACACACACACACACACACACACACACACACACACACACACACACACACACACACACACACACACACACACACACACAATGAAATAGGGATCAAGCAACTCATCAACTTGGGGCCCTGTGGTGAAGAAAAGTTGAATGTGGCGCTGACACTTTCAACACATGTGCACACACAAAAGCGCAAAAACACGTGCCTGCTTTGTCGCACACTAGCATTCCGCGCATATGCTAGCAATCTGTCTGTCACTCACTTAAACACACTCACATCTCTGGTGAATATTTTGAAATACACACACACTTTCTGACCCATTGGGGCCGTGTTGTGAACCGTCTGTCATCACCTTTAGCAGGAGGGCTAACTTAAACACTTGATCTAGTTTCTTAGGCAACATCTTCAGCCACACCAAGCTCCAACATCCAGTGTGGCAGTGAACACACACACACACACACACACACTGGGGGTCTGTCCCTCTGCTCCTCTGCCTCCCATTGGTTTTTGAGGTCACCTGTCAATCACAGTACTGTTGCGATAGCCACCTGTCAGGTGTCCCAGCATGCATTGCGAGGCCTCTCCTGTAAACGCTTCACTGGAGGCTGTCACACACCGCTGGACCAAAATCGCTCACCAGAACACACGCATGCACAAAGACACACACACACACACACACACGCACACACTTCTCCCGGACAAGCTCTCTTTTAGTCTCAGGGACGTACACACAAACACACACTCTGTTTGCTGAAATTGAATCAGTCTGATAAGCTGTCAAATGCTCATCTCTATCCAGCCGAATATACTGCTCATTTTACTTGTTTGATGACAACGAGGATGCTAATTATTTCTTCATCACTTCTTGCCCTCTCTCTCTGTCTCTCTGTCTCTCTGTCTCTCTGTTTCCCTAGGTGGTGAGAGTTCCAGTGGAAAGCTGTGAGCAGTACACCACTTGTGGGGAGTGTTTGGGCTCCAGAGACCCTCACTGTGGATGGTGTGTCCTCCACAATGTGTAAGTACCACACACACTCATGCACTCATTAACACACTTTATCCTGGTACCCATCCATTGTATTGTATAGTTGATAATTGTGTGAAGAAGTGTGTCAGTGTTTTAGGTGTGTGTCAGCAGATCAAGTAGGATGGTATTCACATGAAGCTCAGTAGCCTTTTGTCACCCCAGATACTCCAGTTCTTGTTGTTTACAGGGAAGTTTGGTTCTTAGTTTTTCTTTAATATATTCCAAGTTGACAGAGTTTTTTGAATGTAGGGCGGAAAGGAGCAATACAAGTGAAAGAAAAACTGGCACAATCTCGACTCAATGGGGGGCATTTTCTTTCTGAAAGTTTTTTTTAGAGAATGGAGACCGTGGATACATTTGTCGTCTGGCCTTGGGGCTTTTTGTGGGTGTCTACAACTGTAAAGATATCTGTAGTTACTTCTAATTATGACTTCTAAAGACTTGCAGTTTAACTTGCTGAATATAAGAGAGACCATGATATTCAGAACTACCATCTTTTGAAATTCAATTGTACTGATAGCTTCAAATTTGAACCCTAAATGAGTGTTTCTCAGGGTCCTTCGCGTCCTTTGCTACATTAAAATGTCATCGTTGATGTACTGTTAAATTAACTACCACACCTTTAAACAACGGACTCTTTCTCTTTACCTCAGAAGGTGTTGATCTACATGAAACAAGTTTGCTATACATGCAAATGTGCAACTGAAAGGGGAACAGTGTGAATAGAGAACCTAAACACTGCACAGCCAGTTGCTGCTTTGAATGTGGCCTGTGTTGACCTCAGGAACTATTTTTAAAACCTTGTAATAACTTGAGTAAAGTGCCTCTAACACCTCTTAATTAGGCCTAATTATGATTCATAGAAGAAATCTAACTTCTACAACTTGAAAGCTCCTTGGCAGTAGTGCTACAGTTATCCTGTTGAAGTCTGTCAACTGGTTAATACCACATAAATAACACAGCTTGGCAGCCTGCATCACTTATCTTAGTGGTATTTAGCTTCTTTTTGTGTGTTGTGTGTGAACTTGGTACTTACGTGGGAACATAATGGCAACACATTATGGATTAGTCACTTCTAGTGTTAGTGTTTGGTTTGCAGACTAGGTATTTTTAAGATTACTGTATACGATTAGATTTGTAACAGAGAGACTGAAGATTTGCAGTTATGTTTAAAAATGAAATCTAGTCACTCACAAGTGTGGTGAGTGATTCATAATAACACTGTGTCCGAATGTAATCTCTCCATTTCCTCCCTTTGACTTGAGGGCGTGTGTGTATGCACAAAGGAGAGTGTGAGAACAGTACAGTATTTGGCATGATGCCATCTCTCTGTACATTAATGAAACATGAAACTTATAAAAATATATTTCCTCAAGGCACACACACACACACACACACACACACACACACACACCACCTGTGTCTCTATTTTATCACACACACACACACACACACACACACACACACACACACACACACACACACCACCTGTGTCTCTATTTTATCACACACACACACACACACACACACACACACACACACACACACACACACACACATCTTTTGAATTACACACACAATTATGATGGACTTGATCCAGCGATATCCTTCTGTTTGAGCACATTTTAACCTTGTGTCTTGAATGCGGCTCGCTCTTTGCTTACCTGATAGTGTTGCCAAATCTGGCCGAGGCCCTTGCAGGCAAATTGGTATTAATAGACAAATTATTTATAAGCCTCGTTTCAGCCCTCTGGTGCTTTTAGCCACATCTTATTAAGAGCCATGGTAGTTTCAATCAACAGTGAAATTGAATGAGGAAAACACACAAACACCACACATATGCAGGTGTTTCTAGACAAATGAGCACACTTCATTTAAACGAATTCACACAGTCACACACCAGAGGAGCAGTAGAAGGAAAAGAGGTCCATAATGAGAAAACGTGTACATACCTTTGTGCATCTCTACTCGTGCTTGTACAGTGTGTGTGTGTGTGTGTGTGTGTGTGTGTGTGTGTGTGTGTGTGTGTGTGTGTGTGTGTGTGTGTGTGTGTGTGTGTGTGACTCCCAGGGGAGTGGTTGGCGACAGCTTTTTCTTGCTGAGCTCGAGTGAAGGCTAACTAAACGAGGGGATGGGGGTCTGCTGCTCACAGGAGGCAGTTAGCATTTTTTTTCCCTGCCTCTCTTATTGTTAAGGCCTCGCGGAGCGCCACATCAGCACTTTCCTCTCACCACCGGGACCAGTTGTTGTTAGCGCGAAGGTGAAGTGATAGCTAATGCATTATGAATAGCTAATAGTAAAACCGCCACAATACGGGGCTGTATGCTGATTTTTAGCACGATCAGTTGGCTCGTAATAAGCAGTGGAAATTGCTGACCCCATTGATATGCGGCGGGTAGGAATTGTATCATTTTTACGGTTCAGGGAAACTTTAATGATTGCCTGTATATCTCCCTAGAAGTTCGAATCGGGAAGCGCTGTAAACCGAAAAGATGAGGGGGAGTGGATGTTCATATAGCTTAGCGGTTCTTGCACAAATGTCAGGGCCAATAAGGTAATGATGTAAAGGCCTACAGTAATGGCTTGGGTAGCTATTAGCCTATTTGTCTTCCGTTATTGCTCCCATCTCTGTATGACGGTGATGGCCGTGCATGTTTGTCATCTTAATATGATTGCCATATTAGCTTAACAGTGGCTCATATTCTCTCTCTCGCTCTCCTCCCCTCCCCTCCCCTCACCTCTCTCTCATCTGTTCTTCCCCTCCTTTTCTTCTCACCTATCTTTTTTTTATCTCATCATTTTCTCCTGCTCCCTTCCTCTCTTTCTCCTCCTTTTTTTTTTATTTGCTGCTGCACCCTAGTTGTTCACGTAAGGACCGGTGTGAACGAGCAGGAGAGCCCCAGAGGTTTGCCTCCGACCAGAGGCAGTGTGTGGAGCTCACCGTTCAGCCAAGAAATATCTCCGTCACCATGTCTGAAGTCCAGGTATGTCTTCTCTTGCCTATAGTCCCAATTGTAGTGGATACATTTAAACAATAAAACCACATAAACCAGGCCAGGGTCTGAAAAGGGCTTGGACCAGTTTGTGAAGCCTGCTGTGGTGGCATGATTCATTTCCTCCTGCTACTTAATAAGATCTGACTGTACTTTCCTTTTGATAGAGCCTTAGCTTTATGCATCCATTGTCCATATATATGTTTTCCATACATACTCATATAAGTGAAATGTGACTCATGTAAAAGTCACAACGTTTATCACCAAGGATGCAGCTGAAACTCTACTTGTAGATTTAACCAGAAATTAGCTTTTCTTGGTCTTGTCATTTATATTATTGAAATCTGCAGGCGTGTGTGCATGAGAGCTCTCATTCTGTCAGCAGCTCCTCAATGTAACCACATAGGTTTGACTGATTACGGTCTGCACATTAACACGGACACATTAACCTTGCTGTAATAGCTGCTCCGACTGACGCACACATGCATAAACACAAGATACGCACTCACCCTCCTTTATTCCTGCTGCTGTCACATGTACTCATACCCACGCTTCACTCCACCACCCCCCAACACACACCTCCCTTCCCCAACACCCATTAACCCTCATGTCATATCTTATAACAATCCATGTACACCATGTCCTTCCATTGATCTTGTACTGATTGTCCCTCTCTTTTTTCTCTCGCTAGCTGGTCCTCCAGGCTCGTAACGTACCTGATCTTTCAGCGGGGGTCAACTGCTCCTTCGAGGACTACGTGGAGACGGAGGGACGGATCCAGGGTGGACACATCTTTTGCCTGTCCCCTTCAGTCCGGGAAATCATCCCGATCACAAGGAACAAAGGTCGGGACAGGAAGGGGCGAAGGGTGATGAAGTCATCGGGGTAGTGAGGTCACTGGGTGGTAGCAGCGGGCGGGTAGGGTGTGGTTATGAGGGGTTTTGGTGATATATTTCAGGAGTTTAGTACTGAATTCTTTTTATGTTAGTACTCCATATTCCATTTGACATGTTTTATGTTTATGCTGTCCCTACCTCTTTTCACTGTGTACTGTATGTTCATCACCATGGGCCAATGTGTCTCCTCCTAAGCGGTCTTTTTGTACGTTAGACTTGGGGAAAGCTAGAACAGAATTTTAATGTTTCCAGATGATTTGTTTAGTGCGTCTATATTCAGAATACCTTGTCACCACTAATAACGCTCAGCCATTCCCTTTCAAAGCCCTAAACACAAGTCTACATTTATCTACTGAAAATAGAACTGTTTTTGAATTCCCATTATCATGCATTATGCACTGTTGTCAGTTTCATTTTCTTTATTTTTTTCTATCTAAAGACACTGGTTATGCTCCTAGCTTCTTTTCAAAGCAGTGACTTCAGTGTGGTTTTTGTTAGATTTAAAAATATCTGCATCTTTTTTTTTTTTTTTTTTTTGCAGAGATTCTGCACCTGTTTTATGTCCAATTCTGTCAAGCCACAAATGATAAGACCTTGTTTGGTATCCACATTCAAAGCACTGAAAACATGTCAGTACGCTCTAAGTTTCCTCAAAGTGACATCTCAGTAGTTCTTCAACTGAGCCCATTATGCCCCATTATGAGTTCTAATCAGCTCTGGCATCCAAACACTGATTGGTGCTGCTATTTTTAATGCCACCCTACTGTGGGTGTGACATGAGCGCTGTGTTGCTAAGCTACAGTGTTTCTTTGTGTGTGCGTGTTATCTGTTGAGGTCACACAAGTGGAATTCAAATTTGATGTGACATTGTGTCGATGATTTGTCACGTACTGTATATTCCGTGTGATTAAATGTAGCTGTTAGGTATTTTGGAGCTGTTTGGTAATCCATTCATGTTCATTTTGCGTTCATGTATCTGTTTGGTGCAGGTGACAAGCGGGTGGTGAAGCTCTATCTGAAGTCCAAGGAGACAGGCAAGAAGTTTGCCGGCGTCGACTTTGTCTTCTACAACTGCAGCGTCCACCAGTCGTAAGTTACAATGATTGAATATCTTTGGGTACATTAGTCATTTGCTCTTTTTTGTGGGTCTTATTTCAGTCTTTTATCTCTTGTTCTTTAAAGAGATTGTCTCTTTTTCCTGTCTCCCCATGGGCTGTCTCATGTTACTGTCCATGAGAAATACATTTTGACACACACACACACACACACACACACACACACACACACACACACACACACACACACACAAATATCCCACCCCCCTTCCGACCTCCACAGGAGGCTTGTGTTACCATTTGAGTTAAAAATCGAACGTACCGTATATGAGAAACGATTGGGATATGAGATGGTAATTCTAGTCTTATCATAACCCACGACACACGCTAATGATACTTCAATGATTAATTCATTATGCGATGGTCTGCCGTAATGCCTCCCAATCACAGACTCTAAACACATTAATGCCTCCCCACTTGATAGAAAACAAATACTTCCAGCTTATTTTAGCTCTTGGCTACTCAGTCTGGTACTTATTTACACAATGAAGACAAAGTCAAACACTGTAAAATATTAAATTAAGTCTTGTGCTTTTTTTCTCTCAAAGAGTTAGTCTCCTTCACACTCCAGACGCCCTCAGCTTTCTGCCCAATCTCAGTTCACTGCCTCTCTTAATCCACCTTCTGCTAAAAAATCTCCACCACCCATCGAAACACACCCCTAGGTCAGTCCTACCGCGAGCCCAATGCACCCTGCCGTGGTAAAAGAATCCTCTAGCTCCTCCACCCCGCCCCACATGGATACCCTGCCTCCTGCCCATCCACGGCTGATCCAGGGGAGGCTGAACGTCTGCTGGGGTATTAGCCTAGGGGCAGCAGATGGTTTGGAGGCCCCTGGGGTACCACAGGGCTCCATCCCGGCTTCCCTCTGGATGTTAGATGAGCCTCCTCCGAGGGTTGTCCGCAAACACACACACACACACACACACACACACACACACACACACACACACACACACACACATAGACATAGACATGCACCGCCACACCTCTCTCCACTCCATCACTGACAGCTCATTGAAGCCCTGAATGTCTTGGACACCTAATCCGTTACTATGACCTTTAACCCACCTTCCCCCGTCTCCCTGCCCCCGTAGAGGAAAATCCCCTTCCACGACAAAGATGATTAGCTGAGCTGGTTAAGGGTGTGGTGGTTTACAATGTCAACTCCCAGTTACTTCATTTCCCATAAGGACCCTGTGGTGTTTGCTCTAACTCCCACCGCCTTATACTGCCTAGGGTACATCTTGCATCAGACGTGTCAGTACAAATTGCTTCAACAAAAATAGTTTAAAAAATACGTAAAAATGGTAACATAGTCTCTTCATGGATGTATTCAAATGTGATGTCACAAAAAAGATTCCAATATGGCAATGATCTCACAAACCAAGTGCAAGACATGCCTGAGAAGTGACGCAGACAAGAGAGTCGGCCATTTGAAGGTATTACCCCAATGAACTCTGATTAAATCCGTTCCCTGGGCTGATCTAATACAGCCGCCCAGTGATGTAATGGACACGTTCTAATGAAGTTAAAGATACGGCGCATTGCATCTTTTGCAGTGACTCTGATGGCGACAAGAGACGCTGAGATAAGAATCCCATTTGGAGCTGGCACTCCGGCCTGCATACCCGCTGTGCCCTCCGGACGTCAGTGTGTGGCGTCTGATGAGATCGGACTGTAATGTCGTTGGCGTAATGACTTCAGGCCCGCACGGCCACATGCAAGGTCCTGTTTCCAGGATGCTTGGTCATTCTTTGCAGAGCCAAGTTTTCCTCTAATGGGCTTAAACTCAAAATATGAAGGCTTTTACACAGAAAAGGATGCAGAGTGACACTCTTAAAACATGCAGGCGCACATTTCCAAGCAGAGACAATATTCTTCAGCTGTTCCTGCACATCTATTTTTATTCATACAGTACTGTGTATACTGCTAACGCTGCTTTTTGGAAGTCAAGGCATGAGCACAACATTGGAATTACCCCATCATGTTTCTGAATAGTTTACATTCACATATTGACACCCATCCCCATCCCAAAAAACACACACCCTTCCCGCTTATTTACACAACTGATTATGTTGTGGCCCTTGCCTTTTCTAAAATGCCATAAATTTACATAGTGGTATTAATCTAATTAGAATTCCCACTGTTTCAGTTTAAGGATTTCCGAGATTGAAATAGAAAATTACCCAAGGCCATGATTGCTCCTTAATTAAATATTTCCATACGCTTCTTCTCATCCCACATCCCCCCATTTATTAATGATAGGGAAGAAAGTCTGGCAATGAATTGGGGTTTAAATGTCTGTATAGAGCCACACTGAGCACCTTTTCCTGCTATGTTTAATGTGGCTCGGGCCGTGACATGGGTCATTTGTTGTTTGATTTAGGGTGCTCTGAGAGTAATTGAGAGAAAAACTGCATAGCAAGAGAGAGTATCGTTTTCTTTGCTGGAGAAGAATGTAAAAAGCTGTGGATTCAGGGTAAAACAGAGACAAATTGTGCAGCTGAAAGAGTTTTGGAAGAATTCTACAATGAATTTTAAGTATTTCCTGTAAAGATCCAGTAATGACAAGTGAGACTATCTAGAGGGTCATTAAATTATTCACCTCCACTCCTTTGAAATGAATAGTAGCCATTAAATAACTCATTTTGTGTGTGTCAAACGCACCTCACTAGGAAAGCGGATTGTATTTAGCACTCCAAACTGACCGAGGAAAGGAGAGAGGAGGAAATCATAGCCCATTGTGTCTGCCCTGAAAAAACACTACCGCTCCAAAGCTTGATTAGCATCTGAATATGAACGGATTAAATTAGCATGATGAGCGTGGCCATATGGGCAGCGTGTCTGCAGCCGCTCAAAGCTTCTGAGTGGCTAACGGTGATGGCGGGTGACAGGAAGGAGGAATAAGGAGATACTTGGGGTTCTGAAAAAGGGAGCCCACCCCTGGACAAGAGGGGGGGGGGGGCGAAATGATCGAACGTCCCTTAATGGCCCTGCGTGGGCTTTTCCTTAAAACGGTGTGCACCCAGGCTAAAAGAGAGATTTTGAGATCCTGAGGCAGCTCGTGACAGGGGACCCTGCTTACTTCGAGGAACCAAAGAGTGAGCAGTAGGGGGTTGTCAGACAGGGCCTACTGTTGGCCTTGGGTGGCACACGTAATGGCACCGTCTTTTATTTCAAAGGCCGTAATCATAAAAGTCACAGAAAGTTGGCAGTGGTTACCTGCTGATATTTTGCTCGTTATTTCAAAGTCAATGGTACACTAACGGGGTTGATTTGACATGAATAAAATATAAAAGTCCAGATAGAGATGATTATTATCAGGGCTTAGCGACAGATGTGTTTGGGTGTGATCTTCTAACTAAACATTGTACTGATCGCTGCTTGGTTCTGGTTACCTGCTGTGTTAAGTTGGTGGTGTACTGTATTTTGATGAGCACTGATCCATCGGTGGGCCCCCAACAAAAAAAGAAAAGACTCTTTGACATTCAAACTAGTGATTGTTGCCGAGCTAACAAACGCCCTCAAGCTCCACAATGAGCTCAGCTAACTTGCCACGTGCTCATTTGTCTTGCATCGGTAATGTCATCTGCTCTTTTGTTCGGTATTGACACCCTTCTTCCGTGTCCAACTTACTTGGGACAAAACATTGAGCTAAAACCCCCATTTCTGCTCTTTGAGTCTTTGCACTGTATGCTAACCTAACCCAGCGTAGCCTAATCGCTTTCCCTCCATTTGTCGGCAACATTGACAAATCTCCTATTTGCTCTCGTGTGGTATTAAGAGGCCTGCTATTTCCTTAGCCGCACATCCCTCATTCTAAATGGACAGCTTCTCTCAGCACAATGCTAAATTGGTCAATTAAAGCGGCAGTGGGATTGAATTAAGCCCCAGCCTCTGATCTCGCTCAAAAGGAGGGGTCTGGGCTGGAAACGATCACTTACAGTGCGCACCTGACAAACGAGCGGCCCTAATTGATCCAAATGAATCCACGTCAGGGTTTGATGGAATCGTGTATTTGCTCCATCTCAGAGCTCAAGAGTTAGAGCCCTAATTTTTCATGCGGATGAGAGGAATGGCTGTTAGCATTTTACACAGGGTTAAAACACAATTGAGTGCTTGTCGGGAGTGTGCTCATAGCGGTTCAGAGAGACGCGCAAAGTCACACCTGGCAGATGTGTTTGAATACAAATCAGCCTGTATGTTAAGCACCTCTTCCCGCTCTTTTATTGTTATGGATCCAGACTTGCTTACCTTGACTGTATTATGTGTAGTATTATATTATATTCTCAATAAACCAGATGCTCACACAAACCATAATAGCTAAAGGAGTCGCACAGAAGAGATTCTGAAACTGAATCTACAGTAAGCTTTGTAATAAAATGAAACCATTTTATTTGTAAGCTCATAATTGTTACATTAGATAATGCTGCGCACATAAATGAGGTACAAAGAAGTGTAGTATCTCTCTAGGGCTGATAGAGGACCAATAACATGAAGCTGTGTTGATAAACTGCATACTTGAACCTGTCTGGCTCTCCTCCACGGGTCCCCTTAAATGCGAAAACACACACGCGCACACACACACACACACACACACACACTCACATACACTTTCTGACTTTCAACCTAATGTTTCCTCCCTCTCCCATGAGACTCCCAAGCAGAGCCCCGCGGGCTACACCCCCCATCTCTATTTTCTACCCCCTCTCTCTCCCACGATACCTGGCATCTAAACCTCTCTCAGGGAAATCCACCTGCTTTTGATCTCTCCCTCTCTCTTTCGCTCTCTTCTTTCTCCCATCTTTCTCTTTCAGCCCGTCTATCTGCACCTCGCCTCAGCTAAAGCAGGTGAATTTAAAATGGTGGAGCGCTTTTAGCCCCACGGATGAAAGAGAGCTTTAGACAAAGAACAGGGGGGAGAGCTTTTAAAAATGAGACGGCAGCAAATGAAAGGGATGGATAGATAGAGAGAGAGGCAGAGACGCAGAGACGGAGGGACAGAAAGAAAGGCTCAGGGCTGAATGGATGGAGAGAATGACACAGCAGAAGTATAGAAAGGGGGAGAAGAGAGGAAATATTGTGAGGAAGATCATTGAACATATAGAAGCAGCAAGCGATGGACAGTTACAAGCGAGTTGAGAATGATGAATGAGGGAAGTGAGCAGGAGAACGATGTTGAGACAGTTGATAGATAGGATGGAAGATATGGGGGGGGGGGGAAGAGGATTCCAGACAACGTTGGAAAATTTCCAAATTTCGACATTGAATGATAAATAGACATGAGACCGTGAAAGGAACGAAGTCTGACAAAAATTAAGAGTAAAGATTTATATAACACAGATGGATATGTAATAACTTTTTAGTATATCCTGTGTTATATCACAAGCAGTAGCGTTTTCCCCTAAATACAACAAAAAGCCGGTGACAAACTAGATAGCGAATGAGAGGGAAAGTCAAGATTCCCACACTGTGTAACTGTTCATTCAAACATCTTAAACAAATCAACTTTATGTCTCTAAGCTGGCTCTAAATAGTCTGGAACCAAAGATACACTCCTTATTTTAGTGCACTTACTAAGGGATATATAATATAATGACCTCTTCTAATCAGTTTATCAGTTTGTTTAACACATAACGTAGGAGGTATTACTGGGCACACATACATTTTCCAATATGACACCACCTCATTTTGTCCTGCTTTTTGCCGTCACTTTGCTTTGTCAAGTGAAGCGTTGATGCAGCGAGATAAAAAATTCAAACTCAAATCGGACAACAGGTGACCCTGCAAACTCCCTCACCGTCTCCTCTCATCTCTCTCTGTTTTTAGCTGCCTCTCCTGTGTGAACGGTTCGTTCCCATGCCACTGGTGCAAGTACCGCCACATGTGCACCCAGAACGCCAACGACTGCTCTTTCCAGGAGGGACGCGTCAACATCTCTGAGGTAAGATCCACACCGCTGATTCAACCACATTGCTTACAGTCCTTTTTATAGTGACAATGCGATTTTATGTCTATTCCCCTCAACATAAGTATGGGACAATTCCAAAATTCTTTAATAGTCTTGCTGAATGTAATTTAAAAAAAAAAAAAAAAAAGATCTGTGCAAATCTACAGTAGACCTTCGAGCTATAACTGATATTTTTCTCATATAGTGTGGCTGATCACACAGTGAAAGCTTGGTTCTTTTTCCCCTACATGCAAGCACAAATTCTAGCAACATAGGAATAATTTGCACTCAGCTATACACACACACACACACACACACACACACACACACACACACACACACACACACACACACACACACACACACACACACACACCTTTACCCTCGCACCTTCTGTGGCTTTTGCCTCAAGGTTTCCTCACATCACCCTGCTGTGTGTGTGTCTGCTGTCTGTATGTGTAGTAGTGGCTCTTGGCACAGTGACAACAGCTTGTTTACCGTGCAGCAATAATTCTGTCGTGGCCCATAAGGCCATAAGCAGGCCGGAATGAATGACTGACTATGGAAATACTGCCTTGTTCTTACATAGCCAAATGCTGCATTAGCATAAAAGCTAATATCAATCGTGCCGAGTGGCGGCTGCAGCGGGCGACATGCAAGGCATAACAAGTGTTTGTCAACTGCTGGAGTGTATACAGGGATATTAGTGATGGACACACAGCGGTGCTATGCTTTCATTGTGCTTTTTCTCTTTTCTTTCACTCTCTTATGCTCGCCAAACACAGTCTTGCATATATTAGGAGGCACAAAAAAATGCTTTCAAATGCATATCTTCTCAATGGACTTATGGATGTAAATCCACTGCACTCCCAGGTGACTGACAGTCATGCCTGTTCTTTATCTGATTGAAGCCTCACACACATAAATACAGAAATACACACGCGCAAACACACAATTCCACCCCTATCTCCTTGTGTTTGTGTTCTGACTCTCCCCGCTATCTCTGTGCAGATTAAAGCCCCCCTTGTTGGCCGGCTTGAATCACCGGCCTTTATTAATTGGTCAACCTTTATCCAATTACTTCCCCCTTTATCTCTTCTCTCAACCGGAGCTGTGTAGAATCCCAAACAGTAGCGCGCTAAACCACAGCCTCCATGCCCATCCAAAACAACACACGGGCCCAGCCTTCACGCCTCACAGAGCTAATGTTAGCGGATTAGTGCGCCCATCTGCAAGACACGGGGAGAGCGCTGGCTAGCACATTCCTAGCTGAGAGAGGCCAGAGGGGCAACGGATGGATAAACAGGAAAGGCCTGCAGTGACGAAAGGAGAATCGCAGGAAAAGCAGCATGTGCAAGCAAACATATAAACTGCGTGGTAATATTGATGAATGTCAGGAGAGGAGGGCTTTTGGATATCAGACAAAGTGTAATATGTATTACAGTAAGACCTACCTCTGATTAATGACATTTAGGCATTTAGATGTCAAATATTTTGCACATCTCCCGCAACACAGTGCTTCGTCTACTCAGCGTTAATGTGAAAATATGTTTTTGGTGAAGTAAGTTTTCAGGTAGAAGCTTGGTTAAAACCAGGATGAGCAAGAACAAAGAGGATGGATAAACAGGCAAAGGGAAGGAGACAAATGGATGGAAGAGTGAAAGAGTGAGAAAGGCAGCAGGAAGAAAGTGGGGATAGACAGACCGGCTGACAGTGGCATGTGGACAGAGAGACCTCTCCTGTCACCTTGCCTGCCCAAGAAACGTCCAACCACATGCTCCACTAGAGAATCCATCATCTGCACCGTCACACACACACACACACACACACACACATACACAGAGTCATTCATCATCCTTCTCCTAGCTGCCATATCCATTAGATGCGCTCTCAATGCCCCAACAAGTACAGCTCTTCCTGTAGGCTAGACTTATCCTTCTCCTCTCCCATCTCTCTCCCTCCACCCCATCCCTCAACACTTTGATGCTCATTCACCCCATTTATTTTCTCTCGCACTTCCTTCTCTTCACCTTGCTGCCTCTGTGTATGGATTATATATAGTTAAAGAATGGAGGAAGAGGACAGAAATGTGCCTCTCTTCCTTAATACCTCTTATTGTTTTGCCTCTTTATCCACCGGTAGAGAGGGAACGGGTTGGCATGCCATCAGGGGTGTGTGTGTGTGTGTGTGTGTGTGTGTGTGTGTGTGTGTGTGTGTGTGTGTGTGTGTGTGTGTGTGTGTGTGTGTGTGTGTGTGTGTGTGTGTGTGTGTGTGTGTGTGTGTGTGTGCGCGCGCTCATATGCTTGCACCCTTAATTTAGACCTCAAACGATCCTTTTTGCCGTGTTGCAGCTCAACTCTGAATACAAATAGCAGTGTTTAACATAAGAGTGAAATGGGTTCTCCTGATAGCAGACATTTCACTCAGACCTTTGCTGCTCCCTCCTGCAGAAGAACACAGTAGACAGGATTAAATAAGACTCATCGTCAGACTGTGATCAAAGGCCAGATAGAAGTTTTAACACATGGTTCAGAGGTGGCTGCTCCTCACGTCGGACTCTGTGTGGTCTGAGTGGTGTTGTGCGGCGTAAACAGTAAAGCAAAGAGAAAATACAGGACCAGCTGGTCAAATGTCCAAATCCTTAAGTATAGGGGCCAAGACCACGGTTACCAGCAGTGTTTTTTTTTATATAGCAACATAACTTCTCCACTTCACTGTTTATTCTTCCATTTCTTTACCACCCCGACAAGAGTGCTAAAATCTTAAAAATGAATAGTTGTATCTCAATAAAAATCAATACACATCAGTGTCCTCATTCTGAATATAATAAACATTTTAACATCAAACATTCCCTCCTCCCCGTCCTCAATTTATTTTCCCTCTTCAAGTGTTCCGCTCTCACCTTGTACAGTATCTGAATCTTTTGTAACCATGGCAACCATGGGACACCCCCCCCCCGCTTTATTTTATGTTCCACCTCTCACACAACCAGCCATGTCTCATCAATCTGTAATTTTTTCAATCTTTTTTGTTTGACCAAATTACATTGAATGGAATACGTTATTTTTTTTGTCAGGCGAAGAAATAGTTCAAAGAAATGTAATCCAATCAAACAAGCCAACCAAGGGGTAAAAGTGTTGTTTATTTTTGTGAACCAACGGCGTCAAGATAGGGAAGAAAGAGAGGGAAAGAAATGGATCGACAGAGTCAGCGGGGGAGGAAATAAATATAATGAGTGACATTTCCAAATCAAATATGCATGAATCAACAATGCCTCCAAAGGCACAACAAACAAATTCTCGAATTAAGGAGCGACCGGGTGGAAAATTGCGACAGAGGAGTTAAAGTTACTTATCATAATAACAAAAAAAAGCTGGAGCGAGAGGAAGGCTAGAGTGAAGGAAGTCTCCTTGCTTCCTTTATTCAGGTATTGTATTCTCCCTCTCTTCCCTTCCCTCATCTCCTTTTCTTAAGGAACTTGATTGGCTTTTCTTCTTCCTTCTTCTGAGCTAAAACCTTGATGAGTGCCAGGCAGGGTTCGGGGTGGTTGGGCTCAGCTATGTTAAGACATGCTTACGTGTTTGTTTTGCTGCAAAGCAAGGCTCAGTCTCACTTGAGCAATCAAGGCGGCGGTTAACTTGATTGAGATTTGTGGGCGCAGGGCTTTTTTTCCCCCTTTCTAAACTCTCTGGCTGTCGCATTTTGCCGTCTCCCAATTTAATTTCTCTCTTTTTTCTTTTGTAATTTTTTTGAGTTTTAACTTAACACACAACAGACAGGTTTTCTTCGTTTTCAAACAATGCTGGTATTGTTTATTTGGGGTACGTGAGGACAATCTAAGAGTGATGGGCATCACATTCAGAAAGTAAAACATTCTTCCAGATGTGGTTATGTGGTTTGCATTAATGTCCAAACTCCACTTTCTGTCAGGATGTAGATATTATAAACATAATGCTGTTCTGCATTTTGTTTTTCTGTGTGCCAATGGAATGTTCACTCTTTTATAAATACAACACCCTTCGCTCCTCGTCCTCCTTCTGTCCCCTCTCTGCATGGATGCACGACGGGTTAAATGATGTCACCCTCCTATTCAGTCCTGTCTCTCTCCTCCACCGTCTACCTCTTCCTGCTTCTTGTGTGGTTGTGTGCGTGAAAACTTTCAAAGCAATAGTTTGACGTTTTGGGCAATTCGCTTTCTTGCCAAGTTAGGGATATATTGTTTTAATTAGTGAGCTTCAGAGATGCTCGTAGGCAGATTTAGTTGCCTTTGAACATATCCAAGGCTGGCTGTTTCCTCTTATTTCAAGTCTTTGTGCTAAGCTATGCTATCTGGGTGCTTGCTGTAACATCATATTTACCCTGCAGATATGAGAGTGGTATCAATCCTCTTTTTGGCAAGAAAGCAAATCATGTTGAACTATTCCTTTTTAATACGCTCAAAAAGTCATACAAACTTTAGTCACACAGTATACCTAATCATCTGTGTTTATCAAAGCATCACTGCACTTGTGCCGGTAGACACACTCATGTATTCACACTCAAGCTCTGCTGTCTGCAGCCAATTACACAAATGTAATATTAGTGTATGACACATCGTCCCTAGACACTGCATTAATAAGAGAGGCTTGATACAGGCTGCACTCTGAGCAAAGCATAACAATACGCATGAATATATTTTCTCCAGTGCTGTCTTTCTCTCCCACCCTTAACCAAGCCAATACACTTATAGCATACAGCCTACCCACACATTCTTAAACAGTCCCAGAACACAGACACACACACACACACACACACACACACACACACACACACACACACACACACACACACACACACTCTCGCTCTCTCCATGGCTGAAAGGGTTATTTGTGATGGAGGTGTGAAGGCCCCAGACCGTGACGTTCTGGCACACTGTGTTTACCCTGGCTGTTACTACGACACTGAGCAGAAAACACACACACACACACACACACACACACACACACACACACACACACACTCCTGAGAAGGACATCCCACACATTGTAGGCCAAGGCCGCTTGAGGGGCCTCGCTGTGTGCACGGTTATACATGTGTGTTTGTCTATCCTGCGTGTGTGTGTGTGTGTGTGTGTGTGTGTGTGTGTGTGTGTGTGTGTGTGTGAGTGACTGTCACTGCTTCTTATCAGGACGAAGCACAACCAGCAGCACGAAGCTGCAGGGGGCATGTGGGTGAGGGGGAGGGTGGAGAGGACAAGTGGTTGAATAATATTCACCCCTTCCTTTTTCCTCCTTCCCTCTCTCCCTCCTGGTGTCTTTATCAGATAGTAATATCCGTCTTCTCCCCTCATCATCATCCTTTATTTTTTTTTACCCCCTTCTCTTCCAACGCTGTGGCTTCACCCAAATCATGTTTCAGCAGGTCTGTCGCCTTTTTCTGCCCACTGCTGCGATCCGCAGACTCCGTTCTTGTCCATCTGTCCTTCCCTCTGCCCTCATCTTTCGCTCTTCATCTTTTCTTTCCATACAAAACATAATTCTTTTCTATTTATTGGTCCATTGTATTGCCTCTCTCCACCTAGTGGTATTAGGTGCATCATGTAGCTAATAGCTGAATGCACAACCACACGTGCTTCTGCCTAATATTAAGAGGGTATGTGCCTAAGCCATATTTGATGAAATAGAAACAATGAAAAGGGAACAAATAAATGAGAAAATGGGTGGAGACGAGATGCAATATTTCCCCCATGCAGTTCTCCGAGAACAATGCAGTTCTTCCAGTGCTTCATTTGTTTCACGAGCACAAACCAAAGACAGACAGAGGTGCTGTAATTGAGACCAGATGTAAACAGAGAAAGAAGGGAACAAAAAAAAGTATATAAGGGCAGAGAGGCAAGCAGAGAGCCCTGGCAGCAACAAGCGGCAGCTTACATCCAGAGTGACGCAATTTCTTTTCCAAATGCACTCCATGGTTGAAGGGAAGGGAGCGAGAGAGAGAAATTGAGGGAACATGGAGAGGAAGTGTAGGCGACAGGGTGAAGTAACCACATGCCTTCCTTGCCAGATGGATCTTAGTCGGACGGTGATCGTCCAACGCTTAACCCTTGGTTTGGTAGCGGTGCACCAAATCGCTTCTTCCAAAACCCTCCCTGTTTATTGTGAACTTTCTCAGGAAACTTCTCAGACACTTGTCCAAGAGTCAATAATCACATCTCCCATTGCTGTACATCCCACTTATTTGTCTAGAGAGAACAATGAGTTGAATTGAGGAAGTGTAAGCATTTTTTGGTAATGTAATTCAGTGTGTGTGTGTGTGTGTGTGTGTGTGTGTGTGTGTGTGTGTGTGTGTGTGTGTGTGTGTGTCCCACATGATCGTACTGTTTGTATCGGTGAAAGAAAAAGGAGAGATTTGGATTTTTTGCGTGCACAGATGCGTTAGGAGGCTCATACACAAGCACGGTCTGTCACATATGCATGCAGATGTTTTCATCTCTCCTCTTTCTGGCTATTTTTAGCCAAACCGTCCCACAGCTTATCTTCCTTTTTATTTCCTCTCCTGCAGCTTTTTCTGTTTTTTTCCAGAAGCGTTCCTTAAAATTCCCTCACATACTGTTGATACATCCTCATCGTGCATCAATCCCTTACTAACAGAAGGCAGGGAGGGTGACCGTGGCTAAGTGGAGAGCAGGGCCGCCTTTCAATCAGAGGGTTGGCGGTTCCTGCTCCACTAGTCTCATGTCAATGTGTCCTTGCGCAAGACACTTAACCCCAAAAATTGCTCCCGTAGCTGTGCCTACAGTGTATAGATAGATACTGAATTGTAAGTCGCTTTGGATAAAAGCGTCTGCTAAATGACTGTAATGTAATGTAATGAGGGTGGCTGGGAGACACTGCGGAGAGAGACCAGCCTGTCATACTCTAAGAAGTATGCTTAGTAGACAACTACACAAGGACGGCAGAGTCATATTTATGGAAGAGGGTGGAGTTTAGCAAAATGCAGCTTTAAGTGTTTATGTAGATTCGAAGGACACTTTCTTGGTCTAATTGGGTGAAAAGTGTTAATCCTATATGACATTGAGAAAATTTGAGAAGCAGTTGAGCTCAGCACTGGCAAATGCAAGAGTAGATGCAACATCGCTGCTCCTATGCAGCGATGAATACAAGATCGGCAACAACTTAATAAAGAGCAAAGATCACGCTCACGCCCTGGAATATGACGACATGATGGATGCACAGAGGTTTGCGCACCATGCACAGGTGTGTTTTTAGTGTGCGAGTGCGTCTACGTGTCAGTGACAGGTCTCTGTGGTTTAATTATTCAGGCTGTATGAAATCTTCATTTCCGCAGCCCTCACAATGAGCCCCGCTAATGGTGAACACAGAGGAATATTGCATTTTCACCATCAACCCTCGTGTGTGTGTGTGTGTGTGTGTGTGTGTGTGTGTGTGTGTGTGTGTGTCAGCGAGAGGAAGAGATAAATGCAGAGTCACTGGGAGAAAGACGGCAGCTGGAGACGGATGAATCCCGCAGCAAAGTGAGCTAAAGAAAAACAAACTCAATAGTGCAGGCCGAGCAGAGAAAGAGAGAGAGAGAGAGTGTGCCCTGCACTGATTTTTTTTAGTCCATCCTCCATTTAACTTGACGCAATTACACTCCCGTGGAATCCCAAGATGGTTAGTGACATACAAGCTTTGGAGACTTGGACATGGACCCTGGTGTCAGCGAGCGCTGGGTGTCACCAAGTTTTTGCATAGTCTGAATTTCATGCCCTTAAAGACCGTAAAATGGGTTTATTTTCCCCGCCACATGAAGGCTTAACGTTATTGTAAAATGCAAAGCACCTCACAGATCAAGAAAGAAAAGTAATTTATTCACTCATAGTTCTTTTGCCCATTTGCCTCCTTGCAGCTGACGACATTGTTGCTTCCTACAGACGACACACTGAAGCTTGGTCCTCTGAGTAAAAAATAAAAATGGGCAAATGCCGGGAATTGTATGGTTTCACACAAAAGTAAGTCTGGCAGTAGCGATAGTTTTATTCACTGATATTGCATCATACAACTTGTACTTTGAGTAAATTATTTCTGCTTACAATTTGTGAATCAAAGCGTTTTTCAGGCACATCCTGTCGTAACTAGGTTATTTAGTTACAGACAGTGTTTTAAAAAAAGAGTGAGAAAGTGAGAATGGAGCAGTATGTTCTCAGCACAGTGGGATAGATTGAGACACAGGTCATGGAGGAACTGAAACGTCTGTGCTATTCAGTTGTTTTCTCAGTGGCACAAATCAGTGTGTTTCCGATCTCTTTCATCTGGTTTCTGTCCTTCTGAAGGATTACTGCGGCACAATATCAAGTGGGCGAACTGTTTGCACACCGTTAAATAGCAAACTATCGGTAAACCTTTCCAGTCTTGAGGACCAATCTTTTAACACTGGCGGAAAAATGGTAATTTACAGTAAATTGTGTACACATAGTGTGCAGCGAGCTTATTGTTGAGCAAAGCTACATGTATGTTTCGCTAAGTTTGGTCTGTATGCCCACTTCTTTTTGATTGCAAAAATCACAGCTTTAGTATATCTTAGTGCCGAAACTTTGTGTGCAAAGGGAGAGCCATCGGCAGAAGAAGGGAGAGCAAATCTACCTCTGAAATCAAGGTTTGTCTTTGAAAAGCTGAAAAGCACAAGGTTTGATCGCTGCTGACATATCTGGGTTAGAATGATAACAGGGTGCCAGGAGTCTCCCCCCTCCCTCCCCCCACTTTCTAAAAATCAATGAGAAAAAAAAAGAAGACCCGCTGTAAAAATATTCACACATTCCTGCTTTAAAAAAAACATTTTTTTTATTGTTTTATAGCAAACTATGGCGTATATGTGTTGGGGATAACGTGTGTAGGTTTGGCAGCTTGCTTTTAAGTCAAGGATGAAAGGATGAAATCAACATGTGTGCCTGGGTGGTACAACAAAGCACAGAGAGTAAGATTGTATGCATGTATAGGAAGAACATATATGTAGGTAAATTTAGTCGAGCTCTTGCTCCGTGACACTTTGATAATCCACACTGAATAACATTCATGACACACGTTCCCCTGCATCTCGCTTTAATTCAAACTCCTTTCTGTTCTCCCTCATTCCTCTGTGCTCACTCGCTTTTCCCATTTTCTCTCTCTCTCTCTTTCTCTTTCTTTTTCTCTCTCTCTTTTTCTCCCCCATCTCTTCTTCACTGCATCCCCACTCTGCTAGGTAACGAAGGATGTGGGCGGACAATCTCACAGTCCCTTTAAAGCTTCAAAGTCCCTTTTCTTCCTTCTCTTCCGTCGCTCCTGCACTGTTCTACATGTTGCCACCTTATTAAGTTGTTCCTCTCTCCCCTTCACACTCCCTCCCTCTCTCTCTCCACCTCCCTCCCCAACAGTAAGTGTCTGGCCGGTCACAGAACATCTTTGTGGTTTCTGTCTGCTAATGAGCCTGCCTCAACTCTGTGTGCACATGCGCACGCACGCACGCACGCACGCACGCACGCACGCACGCACGCACGCACACACACACACACACACACACACACACACACACACACACACACATACACTTTGTCACACACACGTACATGCTTCCATGTATGTACCACACCGTGCAGCTCATGTAGATATTTGCTTATTAGAATAATTGCACACTTGTATGTTTTTACATATAATGATGTGTGTACAATTTCTTGTAGATGTTAGCTTATATTTCACATAGACGACACCTACATGTAATCTCTATTTCCAGTGATTTATTGGGTAGGCTTTTTTATGTCTTGCTTTTCTCATCCCTGTAGTTGGTATGAGTCCCAAAGAGGTATACACACACACACACACACACACACACACACACACACACACACAAAAAACACACAAAAAACACCCACGCAATAAACAACAAGGCTGCTGGCCAGCTGCTATAATATGTGGTTCTAGCTTTGACATTGTGATGTATGACATGATATTACATGGCTTATACTAATTAATGAATGATTTGGAAGCAGACTTCCATTAATGATGTGGATGGAAATTAAAGCACAATAAAAAAATGTCCTTATCATGTGCCTAATCATGATGTATGCTATTTTTCTCAAAACCTGATTCTTCTCATCTAAAAATCGACCAGCCGTATGTCTTGCCTTGCCACAATATAACGCCGCACTATCTGAGTTAGCAATCATCTCACTGCACACTTAAGCTTTCTTCCTGCCCTCTTCTTCTCTATATTTTCTATATATTTACAATTAATATCCATAAGGGGAACCAGAAAGCAGCACAATTCAGATGCTAAAACTGTTCTCATTCTCATTCCCACTGGAGTTTCACACAGCCAAAACATATGACACACCATGTCATGTACATTACTTTGGATAAAAGGATCCACCCACTGCCATATATTGTAATATAATATTAATGTATAGTGGATCGTAAAAAGGAGTAGATGGGACTCAGTTCAAGGTTACAGACGGCTCTTTGGTTTCCTACGTGAGACCTCTGTCACAAAGCCTGGGGGGGCATGTCGACAGGCGGTGGGGGAGCATTCATATACCCCTTTGTCAGGATCTTGTGACACACACACACACACACACACACACACACACACACACACACACACACACACACACACACACACACACTCACACTGTCCCTCTTATTTGTACCAGTGTGCCCCTCTCGCTCCTCTGTGGCCACCCATGCCATCTCATCTCTCCCTTGGGCTCCCCATATCGCTTTACTTCATTATTTAGCGTGTTATTTTTTCTCCTCCCTGATCTATAGTCCCCACATCACAGAGGCGGCTAATTAATTATTTATAGATGGACTTGGATTGGGGGGGGGGGGCTTTAAAAAAACGACCAGACACCCGCCTCATTACATATGCGCAGTGTTTTTGGAGCTTTATTAATTTATATCTTGTCAGGCTACGCCAGAGCCTTCAGAACTCTTTTGGCATTTTAATACATTTATTTATTTATATAGCATCCTGCTCTTGCTTTCGTCTTCATCTTCCACCCAACCCCATCTACAGTATGTCTTGATTCTAATCTCACCTTCTACGTATCTGCGTGCACACACACGCACACATGCACACTAGCTTGCCGACTGTCTCATTATCAGCTCTTGGCGAATGTTAAAAGGTGTTTTGCTCGCTTGCGAGTAGAGATTATCTCATCCGCCCGCTGAACACTTGTTTTATTAATTTTTTTCTTTTACTTTTTTTTTTCTTCCAATTGGTGTGGAACGACGTGGTGCGGTACACATCAGAGTGCATTTGAAATGAAGGACGGAATATTTTAGAAAAGGCCTGACCTAGAATGACAGCTGCTCTGCTTTGAGAAAGCTCATGGCGACATTAAATCAAAACTGGCGTCTGGGTGTTGGCACTAAGATGCAAAAATATTTAGGTCAAGCATTGTAATAATATTTTTGTTGGGAATAATGGTTTGGGCTTGTTTTTGTCTCCAGAAGATATTTCCTCTTTGTTTGTATGCAGGAGATTTTCAGTTAGGTAATATATACAGTGCATCTTGATAATCTACATAATTGTACATGCCTTCACTGTTAACAAACGGAAACAGTGGTGCTAGCTTTAGGCACAAAGCTAACAGCAGCCTTTGAGGGAAAACAAACACGGAGAGGTAAGGAAAGCCCTCTGGGTGCTTGGCTTTGAACCGAAGTTGGAGACTTGGACGTCCGCCACCATAAACACACACTTTGTCACAATAACACTCATTCACTTGCTCAAAAACACAGGTACAAATACACACTTTTACAGCCCAATCCAATCAGGGTGCGAGAGCTTATTTCACAGTTATTGGCCAACGCTTGTTTGTGTGCTCGGAAACAAAGAATTTTAAATTTGGCAATAGGCAGTTTTCTGCAACAGTCTCTGCATCTGTTGGTGTTAAAACTGCTTATGAAGATGTCGGAATGCAAAGACAGTGATCAAAATCTCGAAATAGAGCAGATGTTTTTGTGCCTTGTTTTGGTGTGGAGAAACCATCTGTGGCATGCATTCCTTCACGCTTCATTTCCACTTCACGCACACATGTAACTTTACTATAAAAGGCTCTCACCGGTTATAGAAGACAAAGTGAACCTTATAATGAAGCGAGCTGCTGTTCCGTGCAAAATCAGGTCCTGCTCAGGGGGATTTTTGTGTAGTGAAACTCAGCTCCTTTTAAAACTTGCAACCCTTACTGAGCCATTTATGGCATGCACCCTGTCCCACCGATGTAGTATTTAAACATACACACAACACTTATTACTACACACACATACACTCTCCTTCCTCTTCCTTCCCTGCTGATCCTTCTGAAGTTTTACATCTGGCCAAGACAACCATAGCATCCATCTTCACAGATGAAGTAAAAGCTGAGAAGTTGGGAAAAAGGGGGTGAGAAAAAGGATTTCTTCTAACTTCAAACAAATCCGCTCTGTGAAATATTGTTTCAATGCACTCTGCACTTTGTAACCCTAATGCCGGCTTTGAACTGTTTTGCCACCCGTCACCAATACTGATGAAATAGTTTCTCTTCGAGAGCACTTTTTGCTTTATCCTTCTTGCTTTCCATCAATATCCTCTTTTTCCTCCATCCTAATTCCATCTCTTTCCCAGAACCCCTTTCCTCTCTGTCTTGAACGCAATGGGGTCTTGTATTTGGTGCTTCGTACAGTGGGATTTCTGAACTCAATGGCATCAATGAGCTATCCCAACTGATCCATTTGATAGTGCCTTTCATTGCCATTTTAGTAGGTTTTTTCTAAGTTTCATGTAAAGTGCTGGAGTTCCGATTCATTTCGCAAAGCGGCAGGACACCTCACTTCTTTCTCTTTCATGTCTCCCAGAAAACCTGTTTTCTGTTTCCTGGCATGTAGAGAGCAACTTATACCTACATATTGCACAGTCAGCTGTATTTACTGTATTTTTGTGATACATAGGACAGAATGTAGCACATGGATGCTGTAAGGAAAGAGGACTGCCAAAGAAAACGACAGTCAGACAGCTGAGCTGACACAAAGTCAATAGAGGGATGAATAAAACATTGGTTAGCTACAGCTTGCACTAGAGGCTATGCTAGCTTCTGACACAGTTATCTCGAGCAGCAGGATGCTCAGAAACCCTCTTTTATTTTACTTGGGCACCTTTGACAATGCAAGCCCACAGCTTTTGACATGAGCATCTTTTTTACTGAGGCAGGACTTCAAAAGCCACAAGTGCAAAATCTCTTTCTTCTCTGTCTCTCGCTCCATCTCTCTCTCTCTCGCTCCATCTCTGGCCCCCTCCATCAATTTCCAAGTGTCGTCCGAGGCTCCAGGCTGATAATTAAGTAGGATGTTGTCAGGGGGCTTGGGTACGTGGTTTTGACTGTTGGTTGGATGGATGGATGGATGGAGGGGATGGGATGGGTAAAGAGACAGAAAAGGTGTAGAGGGATTACGACATTCTTCTAAAATGTCTTCTCTCTTGTCTTTTCCTTTGACCCTTCATTTTCTCTTTCTCCTTTCCTCGCATCAACAGCTTTTTGACTTTCCCGTTTCACTTTGCTCTGTCCGAATTAAACTCGCCTCCTCCGCTTTTCCTTTCTCGCTTCCTTCCACATGCTTTTGACTCACCTTGTCTCTCTCTCCACTCCCTTCATTTCACGTCCCCCTCCTTCTTCTCTCCATTCCCTCCCTCCACCCTTCCCTTACCTCACTCCATCCTTTTGTGCCATCCATTTTTCCACCCATCACCCACCTTCCTCCTAGTTGATTATACGCCAGGTCTTCTGTAGCCCTCTTCTTCCTCCTCTAGTATTCCCCTCTCTCATTATGTGTTATGCATGTGTTTGTGTGTGATCAGACACACAAGGCCAGGGCTAAGCAGCCTAATGAACAAACTCCGGCATTGTGTTCAGGCCCCAGGGACGCGCTGTAGCTTCTAATGTACAACAGCTCAGAGGAGAGGTGGGGAAAGAAAAATTCACTGACGGGGAGCCAGCTATCTGCTTAAAGGAAAAGATACAACAAGAAGTGAAGTAGAGAATGTGCAGTGAATATTTTACAAGGATCTGGTCGATGTTTTCCTATCCCAAGCTTTTCTGACATGTCAACATGTTGTCCTATCCTGCAACGTGACGCTGTCAATTTCAGGCTCTTCTGTACTCTTGTTACAGTACATCTTGTTTGATACATATTTTGAAAATTTCTTTTGTTAAAACACTGCTGCAATATGTGTTTGGGTTTATTTAGGTGAATGCTTGCTCAGAATCAAGTCCACGGTTTCCAGGCCCTTTTTCCTTATTTTAAAAGAAAGTTCTCTTTCTGCCACATGTCTCTTATTATGTGAGTCATTTTAACAGTTTCTCTAGGTTGTGAAATATGTGATTTGTCAGCAGTGCTCTGTTTTCTTATCCTTTTGGCTCAAACTGTATGACACGGGGTGGGTTAGTTCCACCCAAACTTTAACTCATATTATATAAGATCTGTCACCCACCCTCCTGTTCCTTCTCTCTCTCATTATCTGTGTTGACGAGATCTGCATCGCTGCCAAATCACGGCATGAGCACAGTAATGACTTCATTTCTTCCAGCACATGAACACATGCATATCTAGGAAACATTACATACCGAGTGGACTGTCCTTTCTTATTCTGCCTCAGTGAAGTAAACATGTGCAAGCGTAGGCGCACATTAATCCAACTGTACATTAAGAAACTTGTTTGTCCATATGCATCCATGTGAGGACACACGCCCAGACCTCCAGGGTGGTGAACTCCAGTGGTGTGAGCCAGTGAATGGGCTGCTCCCAGATGATCTAAACAAGACCGTGTTTGCGTGTGTGTGTGTGCACACATCAGTCACTGATATTGGGCAGAACTGAAAGTTCATGAGCTCATTACTCCACTCCACACATGGACATAATACACTGGAGCCTATCTTCCTGCCATAACAATGCAGCACTGTTGTGATGCAAATAGTTTTATTGGGTAGATAATCTATTGTGAACTTTGTATGAAAGACTCTCTTGCTCAAGTGTTGTCGTGCAGCATTTATATCTGGTGCAACGGCAGTGGGAGTGTTGCACAAGCCTGTAACACATGTGAAGACTGCATCACAGCATAGCTCTTTAGTATGAGTGCGTTGTGGCAAATCTGGCGTGAAGTCAAACGTAACCCACGGCTTGCTCGCCTTTATTTTTCTTCTCGTCAACAAACAAGTGATTTATTTCATCACTCCTTGTCTTATCTTGCTGCTATTTGTGCCTTGTTTGCTTGCATTTCAGGAGCTCGCTCCCTTCCTTCTATAACTGTCTCCTTTGGGGGGAAAAAAGCTAAAAGTATCTCTTTTTTTTGTCTCTGCAGGACTGCCCTCAGATCCTTCCCTCAACCCAGATCTACATCCCTGTCGGGGTGACAAAGCCGATCACCTTAGCTGCCAAGAACCTGCCCCAGCCCCAGTCAGGACAGAGGAACTACGAGTGTGTCTTCCACATCCAGGGGGAGACCCAGAATGTGCCCGCCCTGCGCTTCAACAGCACCTCCATCCAGTGCCAGAAAACAGCAGTGAGTGAGAAGGGTTAGCATATAGGAGATGTGGGTAATGTGATCCTTCGTCGTGGTGGAGAACACAGCATGTGATAGTGGTGTGTTCTAGTGACATTATAGGGAAACAAATTGGATGGTGTTGTTTACAGAAATAATTCAGTTACTGTATTGTGTATCAAGAGGATTCAGGTTGAATGATGCAGACCGTTTGGTAAGAGGAAAATGGTGAATGCCATTTAGTCTCACACACTCACAAAATAGAAGCACATGCTGTAAAGCACTAGTTATTAATATGTCCAAAACTCCTGAATAGTGTAAAGACTGAATGGCCTGTGCTTTGTTTTCTGTATAGGCTATAGTATAGTCATTTACCACTATTACTCTTCACCTAATCAATTGAACTAGGTAACTGAATCATGGTCCCAGTAAGGACATTTACTCGGTCAGGGTTTAAATAATGGCCTTCTTCAACTAATGACCACTTTGGACACTAACATGCTCATTGTCCTGATGGATCCCCGTGTGCCACTTGGACACTGGCTTGGTCACGCTCTAGATAAATGATCCAATGCTGATCTTCCTGCATTGAACTGATAGTTGGCAAATAGATATTGACATGAAGAGTTCACTTAGACATTATTTGAATTCAGACACACGTATGATAAGCCTTCATTGCTGGGGAAGCCTTAGTGTGCACTGGGTGAGATCATGACAGGTCATCATCCAATACTTCATCATTGATGTTAATGATGTGTGAAGCTGCAGTGGTCAGCCATCATAGTTTCTGTTCTGCTTCTATGATTTTCTATGCCTCTGCGGCAAGAAGGGATGAGTGGTGGTGTGTGCCGGATTAAAGTGTTCTCAAGGATGTTTTTTTGCAGAGGTTTTCTAATAAGAATGTGTGTGTGTGTGTGTGTGTGTGTGTGTGTGTGTGTGTGTGTGTGTGTGTGTATTGAGGATTTACAGGTAGGCAGAGGAGTTTATGCATGTGGGTCGCTGCCTGTTCTGTGAGTGGAAATATGGCTGTGTGTGTGTGTGTGTGTGTGTGTGTGTGTGTGTGTGTGTGTGTGTGTGTGTGTGTGTGTGTATATACGTGTACGTGTATGTTTGTGAGGCTTCAAACTAGCGTGACAGATAAGAGGTAGCCAGCGTTGCGCTTCACTGAGGCTGAAAATGCGCAGAGGAAGTCTGTCTCTGAACCTAGTTGGGAGCGGATTGATCATGTTTACACCTCGACTCTATACCTCTTTCTCTCCTTTCCTCTCTCTACCTGTAGAGCTCATCTTTCTCTCTGGCTCTCCCACCTCCCTCCGTCTGTCATACTGTCTTTTTCCTTCTATTCCCTACTCTCCTCACTGCTCTCTCTCTCTCACACACACTTATTTCTGCCGCTTGCCTGTCCCTGTCTCTGCCTATCTCAACATAAAATGTAAGGCATGAGATGAGAGCTGCTGCCGTTAATTTTTGTTTTAGATGAGGGTGTTGCGGCTGTCACCACAATGTGTCGCACATGGAAGAAAGTCTTTGACTGATTAAAATAAAGTACAAACATCTCGAAGTCGTCGATTCTTGCTAATAAGCTGTAGCACCTTTAAAGATCTTTACCACTTCTATATACTACACCTTGTCATAACAGTCACAAGTATATACAGTCAAATAGACACGTATACAGTCCTCACCAGCTGCAGTCTTTCTTTAGCTGTAAAGCTCGCTGGGTAGCCGCTGTGACAGCCAGCGCAGCATTTGATTCTGTCTGTATCGATGGGCAGTCTTCAGGTGCTGGCACACGCTAGCAAGTTGTTTGTGAAGGCAGGGCTAATTAGCTAGCGATAGGGTTGTCTCTCCACAGAGATGTCTGTTTATTGACTGTTTATTGTAGCTGCAAGGCCACTGCTAATCAGCAACAAAGCCCAACCCCGGCCAAAAGCTGAATTTCTCCATTTGATGTCCACAAAGCAGACATGCTAGCAGCAATTAGCCTTGGGCTGTCAGCGCTTAGGCCTTGTTAGCAATTAGTGGGGCAACTTGACTGTGCGGTAAGATATCGATGCAGCCCGTGCGTCGAGTCTACATGAGGCCATAGTTAGATTCTGTGGATGAAAAAGGTGCCAGCTGCATGAACTTGCCATTAAGGCATAATTCATCCAGGCTTGAGCTTATGAGTGTAATTATGTGTCATGAATTATTAGAATGAGAGTCTTATTATAGCTCCAGAGCAGTATATTTCACAAGAATGAGTGTCTTAAATATTAGTTTATCCGTTTATAGACCATCATACCTCTACTTTTTCATGCGCACCCCTCCATGTTTGTTCCTACTTTGACAGTGTTCAGCACCAACTCAATGAATCATGTATGACTCTGCAGTAGAAATAGACTTCATCTGTTATGCACACAGCTATGGGGATGGGGGTTAATCAGTGTCTGTGCGTGTGTGCGCACATGTGCATCCTTCACTGTGCCTTAGGCTATGGATCCCAGGATAGCTATGCATGTGTGTGCTGGCCCTGCTGTTTCAACACACCTATTGGGGTATTGCTGGTTGCTGGTTGCTAATCAATGGGAAAAACACAGGAGTGCTAATCCATAGCTTAGCCTTGTGTTTGAGATACACATAAGTGTTTACCACTGTGTCAAACTGGCGTACACTCACTCACTTGTTGTAGGAAAGACGAGGACAAGGGAAGACTGTGGCGTGAATTTCTATAAAGTAATAATGGAGAGGAGCGGGAAAGAGAGAGGGCAGAATTGGAGCGTAGTACACAATTTCAAGTGAGTTGAATGTAGAAAGGTGAAAGGGAGAGTAGGGGGGGAGATGAGAGGGTGTGAGGGAGAAAATCGGCTCAAAAGTCTCCCCTGAGGCCAAAACTCATTCTCCTCTGTTTCATATAATATCATCACACTATCCAAAAGAAGATAACTATTGACAGGATATTCAGGATAGCCACCGTCGGATCAAGTTTAAACTCCAGTTTCCCATACTTTATTCCGTTTGCACTTACCATAATAACTCAAGACTCTTATATAGTATCGCCTAACAGGAGGCTGTCAATAACCTACTGTATATGTGACACACATGACATACGATAGTGTAACATCAGCTCCATGCTAAGCTTGTTGGGTATTGACTTTCCATATCTGCTTATGGGGGTAAAAATATTGATGCTATGGTATTTCTGTATAGGGTTACTGTACATACCAACTGATCCCAAAGAGGGAAAGAGCAAGCAAAGAAGACAGAGAAACAAGACATGAGAAAGAATGCAGTATTGGAGAAACAACATGAAACAAGCAGTCCAAGGTTTTGGGACTTTTAAGAATCAAATGTTTGGGGTACGGTTTTTGCTTAATGTTCAAAGCTCTCAGCATTTTTTGCTGTGTTGAAGGTTATTATGGAAAACATGCTTTGTTACTCAATTTCCCTTTCTCACTTTTGAAGTTGGGTGCCGAGCCAAACATAATTCAACATTTTTGGAACCTGTGAGATTTGACGAAATGGCAGATTGTCCAAAGTCCTATAGCAAGTTAGAGAAACACACGGATCATTTTGTTAAAAAAAAAAAAAAAAAAAGAGTCCTCTCCATATTTCTTATTGCCAAACAAGCCCACATTACCACTGACACATACGGAGCCATCCGCCAGTCCTTATGGTAGCAGTTGACTCCGGTCAGCAGCAACCAAAACAACAAGCTGGTGTCTTAATCGGTTCCTTTCCGTTTTCTGACCTGGCCCGGGCAACCTCCTGGTGTGTGTGGGCCAATCAGAGGCAGAGGTGAAGGTGTAAAGGACAATAAGAAGCTGAGCTGTGAGCTGGGAAGCGCCAGAGGGGCCATGGGAGCGAATAAACACATGTAAACACACAGCGCTTGCACACAGAAATGACCACACTTTGAGGTCAGTGAGGCTGGCGGATCGCAGCTGGGCGTTGTTCGAAGGCCGAGGTTGAGAGGAGAGAACTATTCAAGACTTTTTCACCTCTCTGCTCCTTTATCTCCCCCTGTTCTTAGTCTTTTGCCCATTTGTACTTCAGTGTCTCCATTCCCCTCCTCTCCTTCACTCTTCATCCCTCTTTCTTGTTTCTCCCTGGAGGGCAGGAATCAGAGGACAGATAATATCAGCGCAGGCCTTACACCATTACCTTCTGTCTGATAAACCACCCGGCCACTCCATCACCCTCTTTCTCTCACTCTTTCACCAGTGGAAGAAAGCAGCAGACACAGGGGCAGGAGGAGAAAATCTAGTTTGGGATAGGATGTGTGTCTGTGTGTTGTTCTTCTGTGTGCGGAGTGAGCAGCTGTTTGTTAAAGGAGAAATGGGAAGTATCAGGGGCCCTGATGGCATCCAATTAAGGCAGATAAAATGATGATGAATTGCAGTCGGGCAGTGGAGACGAACGCTCATGCACACACACATTCACATACACACACAGGACGACAGCAGAAGGGGAAAGCAGCTCTACAGATTTGGAGAAGGAGAGAGAGAGAGCAGTGTGAGGAAGGAAAGTAAAAGAAAGGCAGGGAAGTTTGGAGTTGGAGATACAAGGAGAAAAAGAGGGAGCGACAGAAGAGATGGATGAAGGGGGAAAGAGGCAGAGAGTGCAATGAGAGCGTACAGAGGGGGGGTTTGGAGGAGAGGACAAATAATCTGCTCCCTTTCCGATGGGAAATGAGAGAAGGATGGCAGACAAGAAAGATGGATAGATGGATGAATAAATTGATAGATGGAACAAATAGAGGTCTAGAGAAGAGGCCAAACATGTCTGCAGGGAAGGTAGTCAACACAAACCACACTGGTCTAATAGTGTCACACACCCCTACGTGGTGTCTGTGTACTTGTGTGTGTTTGAGAGAAAACATGAAACACATGTGCTGATTCAAACTTCTCCTGACTCTTTGAAAACTTTCTGGAGTTTAGGGGATTCGTTCAAAGATGTAACTGACTATAAAAACTAAATGGTGTAAATTGTATAGGAAGAAATCCTGTCATTTTGAATACATACTGTACACATAAATTCACACATACCCAGTTCTAACGGTGGCAGAGACAAGGCTAATGAGGGCCTTGGCGCTGGTCGGTGGAGGGTAGGCGCAGCGGAGCATGGTACAGCCTGGTCTGGCATGGCCTGGCACAGTTTAATGAGATATAAGCACTAGACCTGCCACCGCAGTCGGCCCCAGCACACACTGACACTGTTTTAATTGGCTTACTGTGTGTGTGTGTGTGTGTGTGTGTGTGTGTGTGTGTGTGTGTGTGTGTGTGTGTGTGTGCGTGTGTGTGCGTGTGCGTGTGTGCGTGTTCGTGCGATCTCAGGGTCAGGGCGGATTGAAAGTGCATGGTAAATTCTCTTGGATTTATTTTTGGAGTGCTGCAGATTGAGAACCATTCGTTGTTCCACTACTTTGTTCCCAAATCATGTGATACCTCAGACAGCACGGATCCCATTTAGATGCTGGGGCACTACATAGTGTTTGTTTGTGTCAGGGAGATTGTGAGAATTCAATGAGGTCACGTTCATTTGTTGGTGCTCACGCAATTTAACACATTAACTCGGTAACTTGTGCGTTCCTGTTGACGCGGACTGCTCTCCGATCCATCTTCCTGTAAAGCAACTGAAAGTCGGGGACGGAAGACAGCGAAGGCGTTTTCCTGTACTCTTCTCTCACTTTCCTCTCATTCATTCCTTCATTCTCCCAACATGCCCCCTCCCTCTCTCTGTCATCTACCTGTCTCCATCTCTACCTCCTCCTCTCCAGCTTCCTCCTTCCTCTTCATCTCTTACCCGTCATTGGCTCTCTGCCTCTCCTCCTCTCTGACAGGTGAAAAGCTGAGCTCCCACGCTCCTGTCCTGGATAAATAAGAATTAATTGCTGCTCAGCTATCAGCATATGCCAGCTCCTCCACCCATCCTCCACCTCACTTTCGTCATCTATTTCTCATTTCTGCCTCTCTCCTTGCATCGCTACAATTTGTAACCTTTACTCTAAATCTTGTCCATCTCTTAAAGCAGTGCTCCACCCTTCAATGTGTTCAGCTCTGTGTGATGGATTGATGGGCGAGGGAAGCTGCTGAAGTGATTGTCATAGCAAGAGTCTTGTGCTATTAGCCTGATGAGAAGAGAGGAGCGAAGAGAAGGTGGTATAACCAGAGGGGGACCTCCTCTGCCTGCCTCCATGTTTCTCTGTCTGAATGCATTTGGGGCTATTTTAAATCCAGTACAGCAGTAGCCTCAGTCTGTTTTGCATGATAACCTACAGTGAATGTCTTGTATGCTGCTGAAGACTTAGTTGATATCAACAGTGTTTTAACCAAGCTCCATTTCCATTACGTAACATATAATATTCCATATTAGCCTTTACACTTGGTGTTGTAATTGAATGAATGAGAAACTTTTATTAGAATATGTATTTCCCCAAACAAATGAACGTGTGCAGAATGAAACATTAACACATTAGCAGTAACTTGTCAAAGTTCATGAATAGCAACTTTAAGTATCAGAGATCAAAGTAAAAGTGCACAGACTCAGTGTGAATAGTGCATTTGGCTGGCTGACTAGAACTTGACAGAAACTCTGTGATCTTAATCAGGGAGTGTATCTAAAACTAGTGATGGGTACATCTTCCAGAAATCCTCTGGCACACATGTGACCTGCCACATATTTCACTACTGGCCGAATAATTTTTTTCTGTAAAACAAATATAAATTGGTCAGTTAGCATGAGCAATATCCACCGACAGATACATTAAAACTCCAAACCAAGACCCCAGCCAGTTAATAAAATAAGTAAATTACTGCTCAATCAACGTCAGTCCTTTAATTGCTCCTCTTGTTTGCACATGTGTTTTGTGTCGCAGAGTGCTGCTGCATAGGTGGTGCGGTACAGCAGTCATGTGTTTGAGTAAATAGATTTGGGCGGTTGGTGGCTTGCGAGAAAAACAGTTGAGCAGTTTGCGAGGGGAGAATGGCCACCAGAAGAATGGCATGAGTTGAAAGGGGGAAAAGGGTTAGGGTATTGGAAATAGGGACGTTTCTGCAAACGACCAGAATTCAGGCTTTTGTCCGGGGAGAAGTCTAGTAAGCTTACACTAGCTTAATGTGTAGGCTAGAAAATAAGAAACACTGGCTATGGCAGCATTATTTTTCCCTCAAGCCAGCACTTTTCTCCCCCTCCTCTCTCTCTCTCTCTCTATCTCTCTCTCTCTCTCTCTCCCTCTCCCTCTCCCTCTCCCTCTCCCTCTCTCTCTCTCTCTCTCTCTCTCTCTCTCTCTCTCTCTCTCTCTCTCTCTCTCTCTCTCTCTCTCTTTATTTACATCAATGAAGAGAGTATGTGTGCAACTATGCACATGTGTGTGTTTGTGTGTGTGCGTCCAAGAGATAAGCTGGGTAGCTGGGTCCGGCCATGCCCTCCAATCCTGTTAGCATTAGCGATTAGCACTGGCTAACAGGTCCCTATTATGAGCGGAGGCTGATTCCACACCGCCTGACCCCACACATCCAGTACATACACACATACACACACGCTAAGCTATAGGAAGGATTACCACTTGATCCTTGATTAGGAAGCCATATCTGTCTGGAAGGTGTGTGTGTGTGTGTGTGTGTGTGTGTGTGTGTGTGTGTGTGTGTGTGTGTGTGTGTGTGTGTGTGTGTGTGTGTGTAAAATGGCACAGTTGTGTCTATACGTTGACATACACTATTTGCTATACACTGGCAAAGCACATTTTACATGGGCCAACATTCAGTCTCTGTCCACTACTTCTCTTTTGCTCCGTCCCAATTAAATTGTTAAAATTGCTTCACAAAACTATTTTGAATCTAGTATTTATCTCGATTGAAAATGTGTTTGGTCAGATCTTAATATTTATAGCAGACGTCATCACCTTGAGAGAGCTAGGGAGGAAGGAAAGAGGAAGAGTGTAACCTATTCTATCCCAGGTATGGGCTTGCCCTGGGCTAGTTTGGTATTTTTAGCCGTCCAGCTTGCACATGCTTTCAAAATGACTAATTATCAGGTGGTGACCCTCACAGACGGTACTTGTTACTTGATACCTTCCTTCACCCCTCCTTCTCCATCCATGTATCCTTGTCTCGCCTCCCTCAGTTTTCAGTGACAGGTTCAGCTGGTTAAGAGAATATTGTGGGTCAATGTCTCACCTCCTACTTTTACATCTTTATTCTTATCATTTCACATTCATTTTTTTGAGATTTATTTGCTCTCCCTCTGCCCATTTCACTGTATCTTCTTGTCTTTTATTTATGTATCACTCTATTCTCCGAAGTGTCTATTCTGTATTTAACATAACACTCTCTTACCTACAGTATGTCTCTTCCTCTCCTGGTTGCTTTAGTATTTTGTAATGGTCTGTGTTTTGAGCTGTTGACATTTGTATCAAAAACTAATTCAGTTAAAGCAATGCTTTACTTCACTAACAAACTCTAATATTTGTCTTTCCACTCACCTTCAGTCTGTCTTTTTGGCCTTCCATGTCTCCTCGAGTCAAAGACTGGAGACAAGAGGATCCTTACCATCGTTCTATACAGTTTCAAATACTGTAATTAAATCACTGAATATAGAACATAGTGATTTTTGTGGCTCCGTTTCAGTTTTTCTCTCCACTTCACACATGCAAATGCTGACCTTTTGAAAGTAACTTGCTTAATGTTTGCATTTTCATATCTGCTGTGCAGTGAATAAACCATGTACCACGGCGCATGTGTGTATTCCCTGAACTGTGTTTTGTGCAACAACGGTGTTTCAGTATGAAAGTTTAATAAGCCTTTGGTGCAATGAGAGGAGATGAGCTTTGGATCATAACCTAACCTTTCCTATGCCTCCCCCACACTCTGCTGCCCATTAAACACATATACACGCACATGCACACCTCTCCCTAACTAAATATTCATGTTGTTGTTGAGTGAAGGTACATACTCAAGCAGATCCCAGTTTCTTCTATCAACATACACAGCGGACACAGACACATACCTGTAACATGGACTAAAAAAACAAAAGGATAGAGGACAGGCAGTGTTGTTTTAGCACATCCACACCCCCAGCGTGTGTGTGTGTGTGTGCTGCAGCTTTTCAGGGTGACGACTTGTCAGGGCGTAAAGCAGGGGTGAAAAGGTCCACACACATCTATTATCTATTTCTATATCAGCTGTATTGGCCCTTTTCATGTGATCCAGAGGGGGATCAGGCCATGCTCTGATTGGCTGGTCATCAGAGGAGCAGGGATGGAAGTGCAAGGAAGCTTGACCCCGTGTACTTTACTGTAGCCTGTCTTCAGTCCTGAGAGGATGGAACAGAGGAGCAAGAAAAGACATAGTTAATGACTCTGAAATAGAGGAATGGATACAACATACAACTTGCCACATATTTGGCAGTGAATCACATGAAGAAGATTGTCCTTAAGCTCCCATTGTCTGACATTACATGTCTCCGAAATGATGGCTAGACTGTGCCGACGTCCATCCAATACTGGAAGCTGGGAGCTTTGAGACTGAATGATTGAAGGCTTATGGGTTGTGGAAAAACACCCAACCCAATTCAAAATGCATGTACTCACCAACTGCCTCTCTTTTGCACAAATTGCCAAAAATGCCCAAATAGTATTTCCGTGTCCTGTCTCGTGAGTTGCCACCTGAGGAGCTTGCAGCTCTAGCTTTGGCTTGTGTGGCCTCCTGTGCTAGGAGAGGCTGTCCAACTAAAACAATTAACAACCATTTCTCTTAACGAGCAATGATTTCATTGTTTATATGAAATATAGCTTAATGGAGCTTTATTGCTGCCGCTGTTTTGGGTTTAGACCTCTTTGAGTTTTGAGCCAGTGTGAGCATGTGTTCTCCACTGCACTGTTTTAAAGCAAGCCCGGTTGTCAAGAGAAGGTTTTCTACATTTGAAACACCTACAGCAGCTCGAACAATTGCCAAATATGAAGCTGCCCAAAGTTGGCATAACGCCCCTTTCTGCCTTTTTCTCACTCCCATACCATCTTCATCCCCTTTGCTTCTCTGGCCTTTCAGTGTCTGTTTTATCTTGTCTGTTTCATCTGTTTTTCTCCCCTCACGTTCTCTCTTTATCTCTTTTTTGCTGACTTTCTCTCACCCTTTCTCTCTCTCTCTACATCCCCACGTTTCAGTGCATATCCCTTTCTTCTCTTTCATTGTCTTGCATGCAAACACAGTCAAACACACTCACATGTTCTTTCCATCTCCACCCGGTGAGGAAGTGCTCTTGTTCCCAGGCAGACTGGGTGGTCCCCTTGGGGAGAGGGAAGGAAGGAGGGAAAGATTGAAGAAGTTCATATGCTCGGACTTCAGTGGAGAGAAATAATAGCTGACATCCAAAACATGTGTTGCTGTGCGAGTGTCTTATCTCCCTGTGCTTTCATGTGTTTTTATTTATCATTTTTATATTTCCTGTATAGACTATGCAATCTGTCTTTGATGCATTCGCTGGCATCCGTCTCTTGGAAACTGTCCCGTGTGCAGAATGCATATTTATAGTACGGTGTGCACATGTGTTTCTCTGGACATGTTTGGTATATGCGATAAAGGAATCTGCTTCATTTCTTCTTGTTTGACTGTGGGCGTTCTGGGGGATTGAGGTAGGGGAGAGAAAGTCCGGCTGAGATTGAACGGGGAGGAGGTTTGTAAAGAGGTAGAGGGAAGGAATAAAGAGAGAGAGAGAGAGAGAGAGAGAGAGAGAGAAGGGGGGGGGGGGGGGAGGAGGAGGGAGTGGAAGGGAGGATTGCGAGAGAGGGTGAGGCGGCAGAGGAATGTGTGAAAAGACCAAGGCAGACATGTCAGGGAACAAATTGAAAATGCCAATTTCACTTTAGCCCCCACCAGCTCAGGCGCTTACAGGCCAGCCGCGGCCTCTTATTCCATGTGTAAATGAATGGTGTCCACAGAATAACACACAATCACCTCTCTCTATCCAGCTCGCCCTTACTATTTCTCCCTCACCCTTGCTGCTGTATCATCCTCTCTCCACCTCTTTTCCCTATCCACTTTCGTCCTCCTTTTTCCACCATCTTTTCATTTTTGTTTTTCGCTCCCTGCACTCGTTGTCCCAGCACACTCCACCTCTGTCTTTCCAACCCATCGGCCAGTCTTTTAACCATCACTTGATGCTTTTCTCCCCTCTTTTTTTCTCTTCTCTGTCCAGTATTATTGGTGCTTTTTTACATTGCCCTTTTATTGTCACCTTCAACCTTACCTTCCTCTTTCTATATGACCACACTGCAGTAAAGGTGGCATGCCGTGTGTTGTTTGTCCTAAGATAACAGGATCACTGGCCCTAAAGGAGAAGGTACCTCTCTCACAAAATAATCATGACAGACTGTAACTAGTGATAATTTTCGTTTTGGATTAATATGCTGTGTGTATATTTATTTAATCTTAGTTGATTACTAGTTCTCTCTCTCTGACTTTCTGAAAAACGTTTCTTGTTTGTCGTTGTGCAGACCAGCTCCCAGGTGGAGTTACTCAGGGGTAAACGTTTCCTCTTCAATAGTTCATGGCTACTAAATAAATAAGGGCACCAAAATGTGCCTGAAAACCTTTTTTTTATTTTTTATTTCCCCTTAAATTAAACTGGGAGACCAAAGTAGCAGTTCTTCTGAGATACATGGAGACATCTTCCTTCATTTGGATATCAGCATCTCGGCCTTCAGGGCTTGCCGAATGTAAATCATCCAATCGCAAAAAGTGAAGAATGAATTAATCAGCCATTCACACATTGTGACATTGCCGTGTCCTCTCATTTTCTTATCTTCTCTATGCACATTTCTTGGCCCTTTCCCCCTCAAATACATTCCAATTCACTATTATTACAGATGTCAAGATAAATCTCACAGTATCACATTGGAGTGGTATCACATAGTGGCGAAGTTGTAGCTAGATTCAATCTGTGAGGGACCCATAGCCTCAGGCTCAGGGCTTTCACATTGGATTTTATCACCACTCCACTAGAAGGGAATAGTCCTGCTATCTCTCAGCCTCAGGTCATTGAAGATAGTGACCATACCAGTGGTAGTGAGACTGACTGGGCACCCTTTGACTGACAGAGGCATTAGGTTAACATGGCATCTCAAGTCTTACCAGCTAACACTCTCTCTCGCTATCTAGCAGCTGTTTATGTTGTATCGAAAAGACAACTAATGAATGGAGTAGTTACTAATGCATAATGTCTCTCCGACTGGGGGATGTGGGGCTCTAGATGAATGAGTACTGAGATGATTGGGTGTTTACCTCAGTGTTTGGCTGATTTGTGTGTGTGAGAGAGGATTGGGGAGGCGATGTAACTTCTAAAGCTGCATTTTATTTGGCGGTGATAATCGTCATTGATAATTTATTTGTTCGGATGTTGGGAATGGTCTCACAAGAGCTCGCTTTCTTTTATTCCGTCGGTTAACACACCGCCATCACATCGCCGCTTTTGAAGCTTGTTGTCTCATTTAAAGCGATTCCATTAAAGTGATTATGCCGACGACGAGTCAATTACATTTCAACTCTTATTAGTTCAGGATGCAAAAATGAAATTAGATGAGAATATTATTGTTGGAGATATATTAGGCTTTTCATTCATCACTGGAATGGAATGAGTCATACAGTGATGGGGATTCCAATCTCTTAATCAACTCTGTGCTCTGCCAGGCAGCGGCGGATGTGCTGCGTGTTAAAATCACAATATAGCCCGTCTCTCATCTTTCATTTTTATGGCCCTTCAACTGTGTGAGCACCGCAGGGTATGACATTACTACCAGCCACTAGCTGAACCGAGCTTGCTCTTGGTATTGGCAAATTTTTCTCTCTCTCACTAATTTAATATTTTATTAAAAGACTGAGAATGTCTTACAGTGATGTTATTGGTGTAGGAAAATTATTGGTTAAGGTACGGATATGTGACTGTGAATGCTAATATTGATGTTGTTTTGTATTTCAGTATGCCTATGAGGGCAATGACATCAGCGACCTGCCAGTGGATTTGTCTGTGGTTTGGAACGGAAACTTTGTCATCGACAACCCCTACAACATCCAAGGTGAGTTAATGTGGTGTCGCACATTATCGACCCTCATTTTCTCAATCTGCATGAGCAAATTAAAGACTGGGGAGGAGAAGAGAGTGCCATTATATTCAGTATAAAGGTATTCTTAAATCTTGTCACGTGTCTTAACATTTAAACATCAGACATTACAGTCAAATCAATCCCATTTCAAAGGCTGTTGATTTGTCAGATTATTTTTATTTTCTGCATTCACGGCTGATACAGCATCTCAAAAAAGTTGGATCCAGGGAAAAACCCCAGCTACAACTCCATAGTAAATAATTTATATTTGACCAAATTGATATTCTTTGTCTGTAAAGGGCTCCAACACTGTGTGAGTGTATTTGTGTGCGGGAGACTGCAATAGTGCACTATTCAGCCGATAAACCAGTGTCAAAATTATAAATTTATACCCAGACATCCTCTCTGCAGTGTAGCATTCAACTTGAATCTGTTGAACAGTTGGAGATCTACAGTTTTTGCGTTATGCAAAGTGATGAGGCCAACAGGCGCAGTGTTGAGATTAGACCAGAGGTTCTCGACGCAATTTAAAGTCAGATTTTAGGCTGAGAGTAAAAATAACTCGGCAAGGTTCATCATCTTTCCCCAAAATAAAACAATAATAATTGATTTTCTGTCACTGATAATCACCAACTGTGAAATATTGTTACTGCGCTTGAAGGTTCATTCTTGATGTTGGAAACAGTATTTTAACAAAACAAACTGAAGTGAGATCAAAGTCGACGGATGAAGCCTTTTCCTAACATTTATTTTGTGTTGTGCTACGTTTTTTAGCTCCACGATGCATATGGTCACATTGTAAAATATCTTGAGAGAGGGATGTATTATTACAACCCTTTTGTGCAATTTTAGATTGACAGGTATAATTATTAACAATGTATGCACTACTGTATCTATACCCACTTTTAGACAGTACATTACTACTATATGTACACTAATGTAGAACCCCACCTCGGCCTCCAAACAAAGGACCAAGAGGATAATGATTAAACACATACACATACTCAATGCACCGCTGGGAGAGAAGACAATGAGATCATGTCTGTTGGATATAATTACTGGTAGGACAGTCTTTATAGTGCTGTCTCCATAATTATTGTGGCCTGTACAGCACAGCAGGGGTCTGTAACATTATTCTCCTGCTGTGAGGTGAAGTAACATCATCCGCAGCCACCACTGCGTTCGATGCGGCCCGTTGATGACACGCACAAGGAGTTTTGTACAACAGAGGGGGCTGCTTTGTTTGGTGCCGTTAGTTGCTCTTTGATTTGTTAAAGAATGCATGGAGATGTTGTGCAGTATTTCAGAATAGAAGATGTTACATCGTCTGTGAAGCTGTGATCATTGCCATTTTGTCAGTAATGTAAGGTAACACCTCAGAGTCACTTTATTCCATTTCCCTGTTGTCCAAATATACCAAACAAGATATTGAAGTCTCAAATTCCACATATTCCTCAGGCTGCTGGCTCTGACTGATATGTTATATGGATGCTTTTGTAACCTTTACCAGACATATTTTTTTATGAACATAGGGATCTCCACTGTAATCCAAAATAATGGGGTGTTTATATTCATAGAGCAACATAGAAATGCTTAGACCGTCAAGGGTTCATCCAGAGACAAAGTGTTTTTTAATGGGCATCTGTTAGATGCAGCAGGGTCTATGCAGTGTGTGTGTTACCTCAAGTGTAAATCTCCTGAAGTGCAACCGGAGGTGACCTACAGCCCAAAGATGTCTCCCTCTCTCGGTCTCTCTCTCTTCACTGCCTGCCCCCTCCCTATTTCACAATCATGATAATCATCTGGTGGAGCGTGAGCGATGCTTGCTTGTCTTAAATACTGATATGTTAATGTAATTAGAGAGGAGACGTTTAGCAGCCAGTAATTGTTACAGGGTTGCTTTAAAGCTGCTCCATGACCAATGGGATTTGGGGATGAAATAGCAGAGAAAGAATTCTGCTGCACAATTCCTAAGGCCTTTGGGAAATAGTGCCTTAACTCAACTTAGTCTCAGTGACATTGAATAAGTTTGGGAATTTTTGTGTGGAAGTTGAGAAACTTAAAGTGGAGGTATTGGGTTGATTTTCCAACCGTTTACTTAGTCAGCTTGTACTGCAATATTCAATACAAACTATATTGATGGTACGGTAACTTAATTTTTTCCCTATCCTCATTCCGCCCAATAATAATTTCTTATTACTTACATTTCTGTCCCTTTCTTCTTCTTTCCTTACCTTAGCCCACCTGTATAAGTGCTATGCCTTGAGGGACAGCTGTGGGATGTGTCTGAAGGCAAACCCCAGGTTTGAGTGCGGCTGGTGCGTACAGGAGAAGAAGTGCTCCATGCGGCAGGAGTGTACTCCTCCAGAGAGCACTTGGATGCACGCCACCACAGGAAACAGTCGCTGTGCACACCCCAAGATCACCAAGGTAAGACGTGATAGCAACGACACAACCACATAACGACTCAACCACATAACATCATATAGCGGCTCACTATCCTCCTGAAGCCCAGCAATGTATAGCTACCTATGTATGTCCTACCGGCACATATGTACCTGCAAGTACAAACTCGCACCCCTTTGAATTGGATTGAAAGTGCTCGACATGCAGCAACACACACCCTAATGCAGTTAGTGTGCAACAAGAAAATGCAACTTTCCAAAGCTATATTACTATTTTTATTCAGGATTTACTTATAAGTTTGAAAATAAATTAGCAGAAATGTGTTCATACATATATATATATATATATATATATATATATATATATATATATATATATATATATATATATATATATATATATATATATATATATATATATATATTTCTAGGTCACTACATGAATATAAATATAACTTCTTGAAGTTAATCCTGTTTTTTGTCAAAGATTTTAACTGACACCGTTGCCACACACATTAACACCCCAAGGTCTGTGAGGCCCGGGAACAGCCCACTCTAAATAAACATTGCATGGAGCTGCTGAATCCAAGTTAAAGAAAAACTCTTCTCTTACCACTGCTAAAGTTAAAGCAGACACATAAGCTGCTATTTGGTGTGCGTTGCTCAGCAACTCGACCTCCGAAAACAACAAACAAGGCAGGGGTCAGAAGGGAGGGGGTTCAAGTGACAGTATGCCTTTTGTAACAGGGGTTGTGATTATTTCTTGTTCAGCAAACTTTGAAACTGAAGACTTGCCTTTTAGACACACATCAAAGTATTGCCAAAGTCAGCTCATTAGTAAGTTTTCCAACCGAAGAGATTAGAAATCCCTACCTGTGCTGCGTCATTGTTTTGGCCTCAGCGAGTGAAGGGGACATCGTAGGAGGAGAGGCGGCAGGGAGGATAGACAACTTAGAAGCCATCACCGTGACTGCAACCACAACACAGATGGGCCGACCAGGAGGAGGCAGTTCACAAACACCAAGACTGAACACACTGACATGATTAGAGATGATGGCTACACACACACACACATACACACACACCTGAGGAGGCAGAACGGGTGGTTGTCTGTAGAGTGTGTGTGTGTGTGTGTGTGTGTGTGTGTGTGTGTGTGTGTGTGTGTGTGTGTGTGTGTGTGTGTGTGTGTGTGTGTGTGTGTGTGTGTGTGTGTGTGTGTGTGTGCGTGCGTGCGTGCGTGCGTGTGCAGGAGGGTGACAAAGAAACAGAGAATGTGCAATTGTGCTAATTGTGTCCCACCATGGGTGCAGAATGTGTGTGCGCATGTGTGCATCTGACAGGCTGGGTGAGCCAAGGCGTCTAAACACCATGGCGTTCCCATCTGTTGCCACCGGGTAACCGTGGTGGTGGTCCTCGTCTGACTGTGACCTGGGTCACCGTCCCTACAGCTCACCACTGGGACTGACACACGCGTGCACGATCTCACGAATAAACACACGCTGCCCGGTTAGAAAGCCACGCACCGCTGTGTGAGACGTGTCTTGACGTTCAACCCTTTCGCTCGCTCTCGTTTGTCCTTCTGCCTTCTTCTGTTCTTTTGCTTCTCTCTGTCATTCCTCCTCAAGCTTTTAACACTGCTTTTTTTACTTCAAATTTAATTTAATCTAAAACAAGAAGAATCATCATCTCCGTCAAAATGAGTGCCATTTCTCTCTATTTAAAAGAGTGTGAAATATATGTATGGGTTATAATGCATGACTTGTATGGCTGGAGCCCTCAGTACATTTCCTGTGTGACACGGGTTCGTCTCTCTGAATGCGTAATGGAGATATTGGATAATTGGGGCACTGGCACATAGATAAATCCATTCGCTAATGCTCTCTCTCTCTCTTCTTGCTCGCCTCAGTTATCTCTTTGAAACAAGCGTACAGAGGCAATTGGGTTGTGTGTGCGTGTATATATGAGAGAGATGAAGGGGGTGTATGAGGTGTCGGGGATGTGTGTGTGTGTGTGTGTGTGTGTGTGTGTGTGTGTGTGTGTGTGTGTGTGTGTGTGTGTGTGTGTGTGTGTGTGTGTGTGTGTGTGTGTGTGTGTGTGTGCGCAAGCATGTGCTCTTGCATGCATATTGAGGGGTAAATCCTGGCCTTGGGGCAAGATGTTGGTGGCAGTCAAAAAGCAGGCGTAGAAGAGCTTCAAAAGCAGCAGCAGGAGGAGAAATGTACTGCAGGTTTGAGAACATGGAAGAGACAAAGAGGAATAGAAAAAGAGAGGCACTGGAGGAGGCGTTATCACCCAGCCGCGCTGCCAGCGTCACCTCTTCTCTCCACCTTTTGACATTTACAGTGTGACGTTAATGCCAAAAGATCATCTGCACTTGACAAAGAAAATCTTTCCCTTTTCTTCTGCCATTTCACCCTTTAGTTCTCCCAAAGAGCATCACAATTTTAATATTATTTTACTTCTTTCCATCAGTTTATTCAAATCTCTTATTCCCTGTTTGATGCCTTTTTTTCAAAAGAAAGAAAACCGTCTTTTTGGTTTATTCAGGCTGCTTGGTGAATTTTTGCATCATTCTAGCTGTTGTGTGGCCATCAGCTAGCAGATTAGCCGCTAATTTCTTTTGGGCCGGAGAGAGTGTGTGTTTGAACGGCCGCCACTATGTGATTGAACACACAACATGCAGACACATATTATACACATACACACAGCTATCCAGAGCTTTCAAAGCAGCAAGCGTTGAACCCGTTTGGTGTCATTTGCAAGTGTGCTATTGCCCATTTGACGTTGTTCAATAGTGTGCAGTTGGGTACCGTTCCACTAATGACTCTGGCACCTAAACGCTGTTCTCCAAACACGGCAATTGATGTTTTAGGCTCTAAATGATTGGTTTTAGACCAAGAATTTAGCCGTTAGGCTGTTGAAGTGCTATTTTTATTGTGCTGCATTTTTTTCTCGCTCTACACTGACATTGTGCACTAAGATTAATTAGTTCTCCTTTCACAACAAGCAGACACACAGTTTGTGTGTGTGAAAGCATACACAAACACACCCGCACAAGCAAAAAACACTCCGGTTCCCACAGGCAAACATACACACTGAAAGGACTACATTCAGATATGAAATGTTAAAAATCAGAGATAAACATTAGGCTACAATGTGTGGCTTGTATGGTATCCTCAAAATCACATTCACAGCCACACAGACAGTGACAAACACACACATACAAACTGTCTGGCACTGTCTCCCAGTGTAGTGCAGCAGTGTCCTAGTAGTGGCCTTGGATGCTGCCTGGCCCTCCATCATCCATCATCTCCTGCCTGCCTTCTCCTAGGGGACAGGAAGAGCATTACAGCTAGCCCTTAGAAACCAATTAAAACAACACTGTGTGTGTGTGTGTGTGTGTGTGTGTGTGTGTGTGTGTGTGTGTGTGTGTGTGTGTGTGTGTGCGTGTGCGTGTGTGTGCGCCTTTTCGGTGTTTAAGCATGTGGCACACTTCTGTGCTCCGTTTTTTGCTTCTTTGTATATCAGAAAGTGTTCTTTGTGTGCTCTAAACTCTGTCTGATATTGCATGGAATCGTGTCAGTGTGCGAGTCTTTGTCTCATTTCACAGCTTAGGTACTTGCAAAAGGCCAATGATTTCTCCTTCATGTATTGTTAAGCTGCAATATTGGCCATTGGCAGACTTTTTTTTATCTCTCTTTACCGCTCTATTTTCTTGTCACTTTCTTTTCTTTTCTTCCTTGTAACCTCTGTCCCTCATTCCCATGTTCAACTGTTTTTTTTTTTTTACATTTCCTTTCCTTTATCAACCCTTGATTCTTTTCATTTTCCCTTCCTGTCCTTCTCCTTCCCTTATCATCTTCCCCTCTTCTTTCCTCATTCTGTCATCCAGTGTCAAGAGAGATGTCTTTCTCTTTAGAGGTCTGTATTGACCAGGCCTATGTGATCTGTTGCTTGTGTTTTAGAGCAAAACAATAGGTACCACAGAAATAATGAAACAAACCAGTGCTGAGTAAATACTTATATTTAAACTGTATATCCGCTAATATGATGTCTAAATTTAGCTTTTTATCTCAACATGTCACCTACAGGAATATAATTGGCTGCAGTTTGATTCTGACTTCGGTCACAGTTTTGGTTTGCATGTTTGTGGAGATTTACATCTTCAATCAAATAATTATTGACTTGTACACATGTAAACATTTAGTGGCAGAGACGCTATATTATCCTTGTCATTACTCATTTCATTACCTCCATCGATTTGTTTGTGACTTTTTGTTTTTGTGAGTCTCTCACATCTCGGATAGACATCAGAAACCTTAGGCCATTTTCGTATCATTTCTCTCTGTGTCCCCTGCTTCCCCCCTTCCTCCTCCTCCTCTTCCTATAACTAGCAGATGCTATCTGTGCACTGCCGCTCAGCCGGCCACAATAGGCCTCACACAAAGCCTCCGACACAACGGGACAAGTCGGAGACGAAGAGGAAAAAGGGAATTTGAATGAGTGTGGAGCGCCGCAAGAAGAGAATGGAGCGAGTGTTTAGGCTGGTGGCTTTTATCAAAAAGGGCTTTTTGTTTGTGTTGGTTAGTTGGTGATGTAACAACTTGTGTATGTGTGTGCGTGTGTTTTGATAAGCCAGTGCTTATAGAGACAGAGATTCGATTACCATATCTGAAGATTCTGACTGGTGCACAACTGTGTGCCACTCATCTTTTGTCTCCAGCTAAAATATAAGCAGTCAGGCACATTGTCAAAGAGACAGCGAGTGCATTAAGAAGACAGAAGTCCGAAGAGGAAGAGGGAAAGGGCAAGGGAAGGAGGAGGGATGTTCATCAGAAGCCTATCTGCTGTAAGATGGGAAACACTCCTTAATTGTATCACTGTGGCATTTCAGTTCTTGCCTGCATGACACTGGGCTTTGTTCCCATTGTGTGTTTCTGTTAGTGGTGTCCTGAACACCTGTGGCTTTTACTAGCCCGCCACTTTTTCTATAATGATGTTAGACTGGGGATCATTGTCGGGTACCAGGTGGGGAAATAGAGTTGTAGAGAGCAGGTTGAGAGTGTGGATCTAATTTATATGTGAGACAGTAGATGCCCTTAAAGGAATTGTTTGGAAAGTCACTTATTCTCTTTCTTGCAGATTATTTTACACCTATTTTATTATTTTATGTTTGAACAGTAAATATTTGATGAAGTTACACATGCTAGAAGGCCAAGTTAACTATCTGCTTGCGGTAGCCTCATGTTTACTGTACATACATAAGAGTGGTATTGTAACTCACAGCAAGAGAGCGAATTACCAGATTTCCTAAAATGTCACATTTTGTCACCAGTTTGTTCTTCATCCCTGTTTTAACCTGTTCAACATTTGTGTTGTCATCTCTTTTTTCACTTTGAAACAGACAAATGTATTACTCATAAAGCAAAGTCACACCATTATTTACAATCAACGTCATTTCACTGTGACCGGAACTGTTGCTAGCATTAGCACTGGCTAACCGTTTTAAAATATGCATGTGGTTTCTGCCACTTAGCCTCCCTCTTGGTCCTTTGTGTGCTATCTATTCTACACAAAACAGATTATATGATGGATATAGTCCTATTATTTGGGGCTTCATACTTATAGGGGAAATATCTGGCTTATGGGAACTTAATCAGTGATCATCCATTGTAGCTTTCCTTTACGGCAAGGCAGGTCAAAGTGTGACCTCACCCACACCCCCACTCCACAACACCCAACCATCAGCTTCTCATCCCCTTCACCCTCCTCCCACCCTGCTGCGACAAAAGACCCCACCCCACCAGGTTCTAATCCAATTAGCTGTAGCCCTAATTATGCTAGTAATGACTGATTACCAGAGGGGCCATTGTCTGCGTCGTGGGCTGGATGAATGGGCCGTGATTAGCGACTACGCTAGCCTCGGGTAGCCATTAGCACCACCGCACACCTTTTGCAGACCTCTAGGGGAAAGTCGGGGAGCAGAGGTCACTGTGTGCGGTAATTGTGTTCAGTAGATTAATCGTCACAAGGTTAAATGAGAGATGTAAGTGAGGGCTTGATGGGTGGGTCCAGGTTAAGTGTGTGAGTTGGCGGGTTGTGAATGTTTGACTGAGTTGAGGTGGAGATAATGGATCCAAGGTCATTTTTCGTCTAACTTAATGAGGTAGCAACTTAAGTATTAGATTTATTAAGAATGGGAGATGACCATAATGACTTAAGTGAACTGTCATTCATGCTGACAGACAATATATTGTCTATGATGTACTGCTTTGGGTTAAATGAATTGTCCCATATGTTGTTCTGGCTAACATATGTCCTTTCTAATTTGTTCTTCCGACCAGTTGTCTCCGGAGACGGGGCCCAGGCAGGGAGGGACCATGCTGACCATCATGGGTGAGAACCTGGGTCTGCATTTCAAAGACATCCAGAGCGGAGTCCGCATCGGCAAGGTGGCCTGCAACCCTCAGGAGGACCAGTACATCAGTGCTGAGCAGTACGTTGACACTATATTTGTCTTCACTCCCACCCCTCACTCTCAGGCTCATTGTTTCTGAGACTCTCCACTCCCATGGATGTCTTTGTCCAATATTGATGTGACACTGAGTGCTAAGCACAACACTGCAACTCTCTCTTAGACCTCTGTGTCAGTAAAAACGCCACTGGTTATACACCTCTTTTCTGTTTCAAATAAAACCAATTCTTTGCGAGCAGCCTCCTGCTGTGTGCTGCTTTTCTTGTGCATGTAAATCTCACAGCAGCTGAGTTAACGTGGAACCTTTCATATCATTAATACTCAGAATAAGAGCTCAATCAGAATCGAATTACCTCATGTAACCAACAATTAATTTGGCCCATTCTGAGTGAAATTTAATGACATTTGAAGTGGGTGGTACATGTCTTCTAAAAACTCCACAGATGAAAGCTTGTCATGTGAACGCTCCCACTGATTAAATTATGTTTGCTGCTTTCTGGGAAAATCTGAATCACGACGGGTGCTGCGGATGAACTAGTTAATTCTGAGAAACAATCATAGCTCCTTGTTCTGTTGAGTATGACTGAACTCTTTGTTTTAACATAAAACAGGTTGCCTCATCGCAATATTATTATTCAGTAATATCATGGGAATCATAAATTTAATTTAATTATAAATGTAAAAAATACTGTAAACCACCGCCAGTGTGACGCTGGCACTGCACTTTTATAGCTACCCAGAAAGATCTGAGCCTTCTGTGAAACTACATGATGAGTCACACTCTCTAATTTATGTTGAATTCATCCAGAAGCAGAGAAAATACAATTTAGGACGAGGCAACATCGGGGGGAAGTTCGTCACAGCCGGAGCTGTCCTCAATGTTCCATTTCCAACTATGTAGCTGTCATTTCTACACAAATGCTCCATTTGCTGAGTTTTTCAGCACAATCCCAGCAGATTTAGTTTTCTCTCTGCCCCCTCGCTAAGAAGGGGAACTAAGAAATGTGACTTTGATAATTTGACGGCCAGGACAACAGAGGGATCTGCAGCTCTCACCAGCACATGGTAGTGACATGTCAGCCTTTATATTGTATTCACACAGAACATACCATTTTTACACAAGCCGGTGTAGCTGTGGATTAACATTAGGGGATTCTGTTAACTTTTTCACATCCAAGTCACCAAGGTGTCTACGTTTAACCCCGTCAACCTCACAACGCAGCTTTGGCCTGTTGCCATAGCACCCGCAGGAGGAGGAGGAGAAGGAGGGCGCGGCCGGCAGTGAGGCTGTCATGCTAATTAAACGTGATGTTAGCCATACGGTGCCATTAGTGGCCCGGTTTCCCTCGTCATTCCTGTGACCCTATCGGATCTGCAGCACGGGAGACAGGCCAGGGTAACGGGACTGACAGCACGGGTCAGAGGTCAGATGGTGTGGAGAGAAGGAGGTGCGCTGACTGTTGGACAAAATGTAGACACGCATGTTCTCACTCTGGCTGTCTCTTTCTCTCAGCTAGCACTTGTACTTCGTATATTCGCACATTCCCTGTTTTTGTGACTGGATTTGAAATTGAATTGCAAGAAAATGCACCACTCCTGGTCCTTTTTAGTATTGATAGGCTTGTCATTCACCTCAGTCATTAAATATTCACCAGATGGATTTGATTCCACATTGAGAAAAGTAAATGATAGCCAGTAGTGAAGAGAAACAAAACCTGGTATAACCTTTTTTATTGTTTTATGAGTAGTTTCTGTGTGCCAATTTGGCATGTGTTTAATTTTTTACCATCACATTCCACCTCAGTTATTTGATTGAGGAAGGTATAATTTATAATGCTGTCGTCGCTACAAATGCACCGTGAACTTTCTGTCTTTCTAACCACGTAATAACAGCTCAATGTAGCCACCTGTCATCTGTGCAGTAATGAGGCAAGTGAAGCCGCAGCTTCTGACTGAGCGCTGTCCAGCATTTTAATGACGACCCCTGTCATAGTGGGAGATCTGGGAACAAATGAAAGGGAAAATAAAAACAATGGAAACACACGGCATCGGAATGTGAAATTCATTGTCGCTGCAGTTGCCATGGTCACCTGTGGAGAGGATGGAAGCAGGAGAGTTAATAACTCATCTCAGGGAGGGAGGGAAGCTGAGGAGATGTGTAGGATATGAGCTTGTTCAATTAATCAGCCTCTCCCACTTTAACCCCCCCCCTTTCTCTCTTACTCTCTCTCTCCTTCTCTTCCTCCCTCTCTCCTCTGCACTATTGCCCTTTCTCTCTGTCTCATTCGTTCTTTCTGGCTAATTAACAGTCAAGTGTGTCTCCAGTGGGTGAAACATGAAGTGTGTGTGTGTGTGTGTGTGTGTGTGTGTGTGTGTGTGTGTGTGTGTGTGTGTGTGTGTGTGTGTGTGTGTGTGTGTGTGTGTGTGTGTGTGTGTGTGTGTGTGTGTGTGTGTGTGTGTGTGTTCTCTCCCCGCGGGCTACACTGCCACTCCTCCCCTCATTCAATCATTTCTCCAGTGGATTTTCATTTGGTCAGCCAGCACCCAGGGCCAAGTACGAGGCTTCTAGTTCTATAGTACGACCCTAATGCAGACACACACATGAACACACGCACAGAAAACTCCGCCCTGTCTTAGCACTGCAGATTTCTTCTAGTAGATTTGCTCTGCCTTTTTGTTATTTCTATGAATGGCGCTTGAGAAACAGTTGATTATGAACTATTGGTATTTATTTCAATATTGCTCTATGACCTGTTCTGTAGATCCCCCCGCTGTCTGTCCTTCACTTGGTCCCTGTTTGACCAAGCGTCTATCATCTGAATTGACTGTCTCATTAATAAGCAAACACTGAAAAGAAAACATGTATGCATTTGTTTTGGTGAAAAGTGATAATGGAACTCATCTTTCCACCTCTGTGTTCCCCTTTTCAGGATTGTGTGCCGACTGAATGATGCAACAGGTTACAGGGTGCAGGAGGCTCAGGTAGAAGTGTGTGTTAGGGACTGCATTAACCCTGACTACAAAGCAGTGTCCACCAAGGCCTTCACCTTTGTGGTAAGTGTGCGTGTTGTAAGAGCGTTGCTACAAAGTTACGCTTAGCTAAGTTTAGCTAAGATAAATCTTTTTTTGGGTTGATTTTGATACTGTATTTGACACCACTGTTGAAGCTCTGCAGCCATTATTTATCCACCTGTCCTCTGCCTGTGTCCCTCCGTAGTCTCCGTACTTTACCCGCGTCGTTCCTTCCACTGGGCCGCTGTCTGGAGGAACAAGGATCACCATTGAAGGCAGTAATCTCAATGCAGGCAGTGCTGTATCTGTGAAAATAGGACTTCACCCATGTCGCTTTGAGAGGTGAGTGAATCCAATGATGACAAACCCAGTGTTATGTTTGATTTACAACTTGTGTGAAATTATTTGAATTACCTTTTTTTTAGGATGCACGTGTTTTTTTCACAGCAAAAGTTGAATACATTGACTTGGAATGATTATACAGTAAGAAGTATTGCCACATAAAAGTCTTTTTTTTCTACTTCATTCGATATCCATCACGTGAATGAAAGCGTTCAGTTGCATAAACGTTTCAATACAACTTAGTACGGACTTATTTTGGTCTATACCTTAAAGGTATTGAGTACTGATACCCAGCTCTAGTATTGATAGAGGCAGATTTCAGTGGGAAAATGGACAGCTTAAACTTCCAGTGCGTTATTCTGGAGGCAAGAACTATATTGCTAAAAGCTCTCCAAAAAGTGGAGAACAATGTTCATTTCAGAAGATGTCAAAAGTTTTCTTTTTGGCTTATGCTCCTCAAAAGATCATTACAAGTCCTAATAATTTCCCCACCTATCTTTTACTTCTGCCATCTTTCCCCATTTCCTGTGTTTTGATAATTATAGTTATTCCCTGTTTTAAAAGAAAATCACCTTTTTGCTGCCTGTGATTTGCAGAAGGTCTAAAAAATGCTACCGGCAAGAAGATGACCTGCAGTACTGTAATTCACAGCAATTGTGAGAATGACAGTGTAGCCTTTCTCTGGGAAGGTGATATCATTGTTCAGTTGTGCAGAGATATGACTATAATTTGGAAGGAACGATATAGTGTTACATGTAATTGGAAACTCATATTTTTCCAGCTTTAAACTCGTGTTTGAAATGCTTTTTTAAAAATGATTCATACTTTTTGTTTTTAGAATAATCTGCCACTGCTATCTTACATTGTCACTCACTCTGAAAGAGATTGTGCCAAGATTTCAAGAAGAGGAGACAAATTTTATATGACTCTAATTCCTTGAGCTGAGGACTGAATTGTTTCTTTGAGTTCCTGGCAAAGTGACAGAGAACTGAGCTCTGGACTAAATCCACTCATGTATGGTGTCTGGCAGATGGCAGAGAAAAGAAATCTAACTGAAAAAGATCGTCAGTGAACTAAAACATGCACCTATGTACTGAAAGGAATTTCCAGGAAAAATCTTCACTAATGAAGGTGAATATTGGAATAACGAGGAGAACATGTTTACATTCCTCATACATTTTTCCAGTGTAGCTGAGGCACTAGTCCAGAGTTTTTCTTGTTTGTTTCTTTCTTGTTTCTCTTTTGAGAACACGTTTTTCTATAGCACTGGTGTTTTTATTATAGTGGTTCCCTTCTCTCAGGCAACAAGTGACAGGTTAAACTAATGAGCTTGGACCTATCAAGTTATTTTTATATCATATCAAAAGAAAAAGTAAAGGCCAATTTAAAGCTCTGAAGCACATCCCGAGAAAGGTGAACATAATAGTCTTGGCCTTTCATTCACTGAGCAGCAATAACCTTTATGGCCAAAGTAATGAACTGGTTGAGTCCATCTCTTTTAATGTGTCTTTGTATTCAGTGGGGCCTCCGCTTTAATCAAAACCTATTTACCCCAAGTCACTCATCCTCTTATCTCCGCCTGCAACCCCATTTCTTTTCTTTCTCTTTTCTTTCTTTCTGTATCCCCTCTTGGCTTTCCTTTGTGTGGCCGCAACCTTGTCAAAAATACATACGCGGCACCACAGACGCTCTCGGGCAGCGACGCTGTTGTGAGAATGGTTGCCATGGAAACCCAACACTAGTGGAATTTGTGTGGGTTTTTTTCTTCCATATCTTCCCTCATTTTTTCCCTTCTATCTTCATTCCCATTTCAGTCCCGTTTCAGTCTGAGGACGCTGTCGAAATCGCCTCCTGGGAGACGGCGGGGATGTGTCCGACAAAGACGACCGATTCCCCCGGTCTTTGCTTTCTTTCACCGTTTTCACTGGGTATCCAAACCCGACCCCACCCCGTCGCAAGCCGCGGGGATAGAATAGGTTTCCACTCTTTCATCTTCTCCATCATCTTCTGTCTTTGTGTGGATTTCACTTTCACAGCAGATAACGGGGGAGGATTTGTGTACGGATCAGCTTGTTCTACTCATGTTCAAAATTTCACACTGCGCCGCCTGCCATCATGCCTGCACAATGCACACACCCCATTTACTCACACTTGCGGTGCTCTGTAGGATGTTAGCAGACGACGACTGACACAAAACACATACTCACACAATGTTAATCTTCTACTTGCGCACTGTATTTATATGCAAATTCATCCTTCCAAACAGTCAAAGCACACCTGCTCAACACACAGCAGTCTCAGAGGTAGCTATCCTCCCGCTGCTCGGTCAGCAGTGTCTCCCCCTGGCAGGGGTAGGGGACAGAGGAATGAGCCACTGGAGTGGAGCACAAAGTTTCTGGCAGCGGTACAAAGTTTCCCAGCAGGTCACAGCTGGCTGCCTGTCTGCTACGGAGGGAGTTACATCACACAGAGAGACGACCAGCCTGATCTGCCACTTCAGATCTATCAGCCAGAGAAAGCGCAGGAGGGAAGGAGAGAGAGAGAAAGGGAGAGAGAGAGCTTTGAAGTACAGTATTCTGTGATTCAGGCTGATGAAACCACGGCTGGACAGACTGAAAGATGTTGGCCTTGTGGATAGGCGACTGTGTCACCACTGTGTGTGTGTGTGTGTGTGTGTGTGTGTGTGTGTGTGTGTGTGTGTGTGTGTGTGTGTGTGTGTGTGTGTGTGTGTGTGTGTGTGTTTATGAGTTATTTAAGAGTTAAGGATTTTTTTTTTTTTTTTACAGTGCACTCACTTTTTCAGTTTTTATTCTGTGTGTCTGTCAGAGAGTCAGCTCCCAAATACTCAAAAGTCTACTTTAAGAGAGGCCGTCAGCAACCTTTTTATGTAACATCTCTTTTTCTCTTTTTCGCCTGTCCTCCCAACTTCATCTCCTGCTCTTCTAGGCGGAGCAACAAGGAGATAGTGTGTGTGACTCCGGCGGGGCAAACCGCGGGTACCACCCCGGTCATGGTGGACATCAACTCTGCTGAGCTGAGGAACCCAGAGGTCAAGTTCAACTACTCTGACGATCCCACCATCCTCAAGATCGAGCCCGACTGGAGTATCGCCAGGTGAGGACAGAAAAAGGGCTTTTCCCTCAGCTAGTCCGGTTGCAGCAAAAGTTAACCTTGTGTATGAACGTCAAGGATCTTCTGTTCATAGAAGCTTACGGCGATCTCAAAACCCGAGACTGCAAGATTGGTTTATTCTCGCTTTTTCATGCATTGTGCATGTCAACCCTGACAGGGATTCAAGGTGAATAGTTCGGAGGAAGGGTTTGCAAACTTGGCAATATCGGCATAAATTGGTGTATTTTTCAAGCTCTGCTGCGCCATATAGCTACGTATATCTGTCGGACTTCATGTAAAATGTCATGATTATTTCATTATCTATAGTTCACATCAACACAGTTTTTGATCTGCAATTCTGCTTGATGTACTTCTATAGAACAGATACAAATACATCAATACATTATTAACACCTGGTGGTGGATGTGCTAACCATTCATGCCTTTTTTCGAGGAGCATAGTCAACTAAACTGAAATATGAACTCTCTGTAAAATTTGACAAATGTAATATTCTGCAAGCATACTGTTTGGGTTTGAAAGTTAGAGAAACAAATCTAACTAAACATTCTTCTCCATTTTCACACTGTTTTTCTTTTCAAAAGTAAATCTTTGAGAGCAGGAGCAGCAGTAAAGGAGGCTCCTGAAGCAGTGCACTGCTACAGTTGATGAGTTGCAGCAGAGATGTATCTGTAAATATTACTTGACTTATTGAAATGAGACTACATACCCACGGGAAGATTTCTTGTGCAAACACAAGCTGTGTTGTGGAGAAAAAATAAAAAATAAAAAAGCTTGGAGCTACCAAGTGCTAATGGGCTCACTTGCATGACCTAGAAACTCTTCTACTCCTCAGCTCAGAAATGAAGCCAGCTCAAACACACACTGTTGACTGTCTCATTTACTTCAAAAGTATAATTCCAGGAACATGTGAGTTTTTTATATATATTTCTTGTTTTGTAATTAGAGCAACTCTGGCTTGTATACAGTATATTCCAGTTCACCTCTTAGAGCCCACATTCGATTTTTCCACAGGACACATTGTCCGTTCAGACAGTCTAACAATCCACTTCTGCATCATCGCAGGTGGTTGAGGTGAAAATGGGAGCCGCGTTTAAAACTCTTCTCGTCCGCTCACACCTCTTTTGTCATGCAAAGCGGATGAGAAGTCTCATTTGGAATGGCATGAATAAAGTAGATTAGAGTTGGCATGGGGAAAGGAGAATGAAAGTGTTGGTTCCAACCTTAGGGGGGGAAATAACCTCGACACTCGGCTTGTGTTTGGTGTTTCACTCAGCGCTCCCAGAGGAGGAGGTGCATTGTTCTCCAGGCCAATCACGCTTTTATTTACCAAGCTATTTTGTCACCGCGTCCCCTTTCGTGACCCTTTTGACGGGGCGATTTCAAACAGCGCTGAGCCTCCCTTGTCCAAAACACAAATCTGACATGACTCAGACTTGTTCCCCTCCCTTCAGGAAGAGGCTCTTGAGGTGACGACGGACACGCTCTGTGGAGATTGCGTGACACACCACTTTGTTTACAGTTCACTCAGTACACCATTAAAGTGTACACTGTGTGTGTGGAAATGAGTCTTATCTTCTCACAGAACTACTCTGTTGAGTGTTGCTACATATTGATACAAAGCAGATTTTTACTGATCTTGAGCTTCTCGGTCACAGTTTCCTCTACATGTTCAAAGCTCTATCTTATCCCGCCAACAAAGGTGTAACTGTATTTAAATCTCCTTTTGTGTGCTCACTTTTCACACCAGACTCTATTCACCACTTCGACATCTGCCAGGCCTGGGCCTGGCCTTAGGTACCGGCTCCATCTGGCCTTAGAAAAACACAGCCAACCCCCTGGATGTGGATGTTTTCTCTTGTGGGAACTGTGTCCATGTATATTTACTTTAGGATGCTCTCGTTCCATCATGGAATGGATGTTATGTTGGCTGAGTAGATCACAAGTCCTCAGCTGCCACTGCTCAGAGAGAAAAAACGCCAGAGCCTCTGAAATGGTTGATATTCATGTAGAAGAGCTTTCTTCCAAGGCTTTACAGCACTTGAATAATGACACAGAATAAGCTTTCTTTTAGTGTATCATTGCCTGTATGAAACCTAGCAATATACCAGCCAGCGTATCATTTGCTGTTTGTGTTTTTTGGTGCCAGTGGTGACTCACTAGGCTTCAAGCTTCGCCTTATCCCACTCCAGTTTTTAGGTTGTATGTTAACTTATTTAGCTGCTGTCAGAACACCTCACATCAGATAAAGTTCAGCCTCTCAGGCCAGCAGAGGCTGTCGAGGAGGCATTGTGGGGGAATAGGACTCTCACCCATATTACCCATGTCTCGGCTGGTCAGCGTCACATAGACCTGAATAGGTCACAGGTGTAAAGGTTACAGAACATGTCAGATCACTGACAGCGGTGCATTCGCTGAGTGAATCTCATGCTTAAAAATACTGCAGTGCAACTTTAATACACTGTAGAAATATCTCCCCTGGCTTTCAAGAGGTGCGGAGGAGAGGCCAAAAGCTTCGGCTCTCAGGAGTAATGCTACATATTCGCTTATTCTTCCCTCCAGCCTCCAGATCGGTTTAAAGCCGCTTTTAACATTCATGCAAGGGCTTTAGCGTTGCTATCATTACCTGAAAATGGGCTCCCGTGAATAAGCAGGCGGAAGGTTATAGCAGGAGCGAGCATTAATGGTATATCACTTACTGGAGGGGCCTCTTCTACTGATAGGCTGGCTAAATAGTGTATGCACTTGGACCATGCAAGACCAAAAAAGTTCTGCAGGAGGTGCATGAATGTGTCACACACACAAGTGCACGTGGAATTGTTTTAATTTTCCCAGTACTATTGTATAATTGTGTTTGTCCTGATGTCTTTACAACAAGTGTTGTTATTTCTTTTTTAGTGGAGGAACCATGTTGACCATAACTGGAACCAATCTGGGCACCATCAAGGAGCCCAAAATGAGAGCCAAGTATGGAGCTGCCAAGTCAGAAAATGTAAGTGGTCGGATCCAGGCACCCACACACAGTTTTTATTGACAAAACAAAAAAAGCAGTGACTTGACTTGGCAAGTGAGATGGAGTGAGACCAATATAGACACACAGGTGTCTCTCTCTTTCTCACCCATTGCCTCTGCTGTCTCCCTCTCTGTGGAAAACTCATTTTCAGGCAATACACACACTCCTGGGACACAGACGGGGACGCACACACCTGACCCGTCGGTCAACCAGCCAAGGGCCCATTTTCTGTTTGTTTTTGATGTTGAATTTCCTTTTAGCAGTTTAACCTTTGAAATGTCAACCAGCAATAAAGCGGCTCTGGCAAATCCCCCTCTCTTCACCTAGCACCACGGGGCTTAGCTAACCTTTCTCCCGCTCTTGGCTGAAAGTAAAAATATCCCTTCTGTTTCCTTTGTCAACCTCTCTGCAGTCATTTTTATTCTGCTTGGTTAATGTTTCTTTTGACCTATAAACACGGTTTTGTTCCATGCCTTTGTGATTTCACACACTTTGTGTGCGAGTGTTAATATGTGACATATAGAACATAATGTAAGGCTACAACACGCTGTGAAACTATTCAAAGATCTCTTTAGCCGTGCTGTGTCATTGTAAACTGCTACTGGCTGACCTCTCCTGTTTTTCTGTGAGTCATTACAGTCTAATTTGTTCTTCGGTGACTGATTTAAGTGTCGAACCCCACAGGGGATTTCCAGATAATATCAACACTGATTACAACACTGATGTTATTAAGCCAGCCTCTTCCTCATTATGTCATTACGGAGACATTTAATCACTCGTATCACATGACCCTGTTTCAGCCGTTATAGATGTTTTTGATTATGTATTGGTTAACACAATCTTTTGAGTTATTATTTAAAAATGTACTTTGTTTAAATTTCTTGTGCCAGTGTAAACAAGGTTGAAACGCTGTCTGATAGAAAAGGAAATCACTGTGTCAAACTTATTTCAGCTCTTAAGCATATTCTCTCCCCAGTTCTCATTCCCTCCTTCCTTTTTTCACTTTTCCTCTCTCCTGTTTTCTGGATGTTCTCTCCCATTCTCTAGAACTGCACGGTTGTCAACAACACCGTGATGGTGTGTCTGGCGCCCTCTGTGGCCGGATCTGACAAAGGATTCTCGGAGTCGGGCAGCAGTCCTGATGAGATCGGCTTTGTCATGGACGACGTGCGCTCCGTGCTGGTGGTAAACGAGACTTTCAGCTACCACCCGGACCCCGTCTTCGAACCTCTGAGCCCCTCGGGCATGCTGGAGCTGAAGCCCAGCTCACCACTCATACTCAAGGTAAATTGCCTTGTGCTCTTAGCATTGATCTGTTTTGGCCTTGTCTCTATCTGTGCTTTGCTTTACATCCATCACATCTTTTCTCTTTTTATTCTTCTCTTGACTTTTCTATCTTTCTCAGTTTCCACTCTCACGTCTTCTTCCTCTGTCTCTACCTTTCTCCTCTCTTTGTGTCTTCCGAACATTTTCTGTTTTGTGTTGCATCCTGTCTTCTTTCTTGCATCACCTTTCACATTTTATTTCTGATGTCTGTCCTCTCTCCTTTCACACTAGACCAGGAATGGTTGGGGGGGAATGATTCATACGTCTGAGGGAGTAATGTCAGGTTGGAGTTTGTGGTGGTTTTGCATCAAAGCTTTTCATCGAAGGTTACTCTGTAAAGGTGTGGAATAAATGTCTTAAAACTCACTAGGACTCCAGGACAAAAGAAGGGTAGCAGAGTGTTAGAACTCAGTTGACACACTAGAAGAGCAGTAAAAGCAGAGAGCAGCGTACCAGTGATGTTGAGTATTTGTAAGCAACATTAAAAAGCTCAATCTAGCAAATAATTATTTTAGAAAATGCTGTAGCGACCTCCCAGTTAGCATCCAACACAACTACTGACAGGAATTTGAAAGCGTTTGCTCGAAACATTCCTGTACAGAATGTTGGCTACCTCCTCCTCCTTTCTTTGAGTTTTCTTTCAACACAGCTGTCTGTCAGATGTGCCTCAACCTTGAAAGATGTTATTTCTTCGACTGCTTTCTCCATTGGGGTTTGGAGACCTTTAAGAAAAAAAAGTCTCTTCCATAACACCCCCTTTAATATCAGGTGCAAAGGAAAGTAATGTTTATAAAGTGGACCCATGCGTTGCTATGCCACCTGCTCAGATTTTTATCAGATAACTTCTGAAGGGAGACTTCATAGCCATGTTTACTCTGAGCCATAGAAGCAGTTTAGAAATGCTTTGCACCACCCACCCACTCTGTCTTTTGTCATTTCACCTTTCCCCGTTGAACTTCAAAGATGCAGGAGCGTGAGAGAAAATGATCATGCAATTTCATGGAAAGCGAAAGCCTTTTTTCTCTCGGCCAATCAGGGTGAAGTTTTAGAAATGAAGACTGCCTTTCTACCCTGTAACTTTACAAATAATTCCATAATGAAAAGCTCTGATTGCCCCACCGGGCTCCGTGTAAAGAATTGCAATAATAAGCAGCACAGGAACGGCATCCTATTAAATAATTGCAGAGAAATTAGATGTTCATTGAGATTTTAAAGCAATTATTAGCACAGTAGCACAGTGACTTAGGATGAGGAGAGGTAGGTAAAGGTAGCAGAGGAGAAGAGAGGGAGGAGATTTCTGTAGAATATATTTATTGTACTTCCCAACACATTTTTAAAGTCTTTGGCCTGCATTTATGCTTGTGCCAGCCCTTATCCACCAGATCATGATCAAATAATCTAATTTCTTATTGGCTAAATGTATTTCAAGTTACATTCTTACCTTTAGAGCAATATCAAAGACTTAGTAATTTATTATGAAGAGTAGAATGTGCACAGGTTTCTCATATTTTGATGCCTGATCGGTCAGTTCTGTGCAGTAGCACAGTTGCTATGGCTACGTGCAGTTTAAAGGACCTTGCACATTTATAAGCGCTGTGGCTGAACACCTGACGGACACCTGCCAGTCAATCAGAAAGAAGTATGGGGGATTTTTGGCAGCGTAAATCAGAGTCAGTGAATCAGTTTGCATTTATTCTCTGTAATTATTATTCTATTTGTGTGGACCACATCAGACTTAGATCTTATGTAAGTAACCGAAGTATGTGTGTGTTTCTGTTTCCAGGGTCGTAACCTAATTCCTGCAGCCCCAGGAAACGCTAAACTGAACTACACGGTGCTGATCGGGGAGACGCCCTGCGTTCTCACCCTGTCTGAGAGCCAGCTGCTGTGTGAATGGCCCAACCTGACCGGAGAACACAAAGTCACTGTGAGTAAAACTTTCAGAATTGTTAACATTACTGAATGTCCTCCCATCATGCGAGTGTCTTTCTTCATTATGTTAACTTGATTTGTCACACACGGGGCAGAGCATGGGGCCATCCAGGGCAAAGTGTTTGGATTCAAACCTGAAAATGAGCATCATCCATCTCCCAAGTTCAATTTGACTATCTTAAGTACCTGTTATTTCGTCATCCCACTTGATTTCTTTCCTTGCCACCTCTGGAGCATCTGTCTTTCACATTTCTTTCAGCCGCTCAGCCCATCTTCTTCTATAGCTCCTGTTCTCAGTGCAGTTTCCGCTGTGCTATTCATCCCCCCTCTTTATGTCAATCCACTTCCTGCCTTTTTTATTCATTCAACTCATTCTTTCCTCCCCATCCATCAGACCTAAATCTCTTTAATTACTCTAGATTTCTCTTCCCCATTCATACAGCTGCAAGCACACAAACACACACATCCTGTCTCTTACACCATTGGCACTGTTTGTGACTGTATTTACGTCTTAGAAGCTTTTGATCGGTCTCTTTTGGCTGGCATCCACCTTGGGATTTGAACAGTATTGATATTCAATAGAGACCAAAAAATGGCTAGTGGGCGTGAGAGGTCTGTGTCTATTTTTACCCTCCTCCATTTGGTATTTCATAGACGTAAGCCAGTTGAAGATGGAATAAAAGAAGAAAAAAAAGATGGGGGGAAAAAACCCATATCCTAACGTTTTTTTCTTATTCATGTGTTCTGCAAACCAGAACTGTTTTGATGTGATATGGCTGAAAGTCAGATGGGTGTGTGACTGTGTGTACTTGTTTCACTGGATCCAAAGACGGCCCGGGGGCACAGATGTTGCCTCCCCCAACCCAGATATAAAGGGTTTTGGCCTGCACTTGGCTCAACACGACACAGCTTGGTTTGTCAGTATAAATGCAATATGGGATTTAGCACTGGCACCTTGCAGCATTTTTTTCATCACTATTGGATTTAAAGTAGTTGTGGCCAGATGTGGGCCTGTAGGATTTGTAAGACTTTCACATCTAATTTATTTTCTATTTCATGTAACTCTAAATGAAAATGATTTACAGCTTCAGCTTGGAAACCTGCCAAATACTGCTGCAAACAGACCCACTGTTTTTTTTTATTTTTTATTTTTTTTTATGTAGTCTCAAGATAATGTAACTTTCCTGTGTGTGTCCGTCTACTAGGTGCGTGTTGGAGGCTTTGAATACTCACCAGGGACCTTGCAGATCTACTCAGACAGCCTGCTCACTCTGCCTGCTATCATTGGTATCGGAGGAGGTGGCGGCTTACTCTTGCTGGTTATCATTGTGGTGCTGATTGCTTATAAGAGGAAGTCGCGGGATGCCGACCGCACCCTCAAACGGCTGCAACTGCAGATGGACAACCTAGAGTCCAGGGTGGCCCTTGAGTGCAAGGAAGGTGAGTTTTGACAAAACGTGGTCATAAGAGAGGAGTGACGCTGACCGCTCAAACTTCACAAGTTACTTCTATAGTGCTTGTATTCTCCTAGTTCCTTTTCATATTTCTCACTTCTTGGTTCTCTTCATCTTTTTACCCAAATAACTCCTATGTCCCCAAATAACTTTCTGTAAATTGCTGCAGTTTGCCTCAAAAGCTTTACTACTCCCATTCAATAGTCCTATCCATTTCTCTCCCTGCCTGCATTCTCTTTCACTCTCTATTTCTCCCAGCCTCTCGCTGCCAACTGTCCCCCTGCTGTTAGGTGGCAGCGGTGTGTGCGCGTGTGTGTGTGTGTGTGTGTGTGTGTGTGTGTGTGTGTGTGTGTGTGTGCGCGTGCGCCTGCCTGCCTGCCTGCGTGTGTGTGTGGGTGTTGGTGTGTTTCCAGTACTTTGATCTGAGCCAGCCACCAGATGTTGGCTCTCCACCCCATGAGAGAGCTGCCTGGCTGGCCTCACTACCATCCACATTGAGAGAGGGAGAGGGAGATGGAGGTTAGATAGATACAGGGCACAGAGGTGGGAAAGTGAGGCATGGTAAGGGGGGAGGGGTTTGGCAACGACTGAAGCAGGGGCAGAGAGACTTACACACCAGTACATTAGCATATATTTATTTGGCAGTAAACAGCATGGATCCATTGAGAGCCTACTGATGCTGTTACTGGTTTGTCTGGCAAGAGAGAGAGAAGCAGATGGGGAGAAAGAGAGAAGGAGAATACTGATTACTATGAACATCAGACTACATTTGTATAAGAGTTCACTTCACTTGTTGCACTGCTTTAGTAAACCTCAAATATAACAATGTAGATTGATTGTAGTTACTTGTAGGGGTGTCCAAAGGTTTCATCATATCAAGGTGTTTACTGCAAAGCACCAACATGTAGAAAAATCTAAATATTAGCTCAGACCCAATATCGACAGATATCAATATTGTTAAAACATTAAATATCGGGGAAAGATACAAAAAAGAATGGTCAAGTTATTGCAATAGTGACCAAGATATCTTGACTATCACAAAGGCCAGAAACTGCGGAGAAGCTGTCGGCCAATCAGAGCTTTGCAGGCATGATTAAAAATAGCGACATCATCTTCCTCCATAGCTTGTTAGCTACCTAGCGACATTTAAGAAAAATATAAACGTAAAAGGCATGACGCAGATGTACAGGTTGTTGTTAATCAATTTAAAGAGAATAAACAAGTCACCAACTACAAAAGTTGACTGCTTCTTGCGGGAAGGATATGTCACATACTAACGATGGGTTAGGGAAACACAGAATAAATTCCAACAGAAAATTGGCTGACATGAACACAATTTCAGGCTGAATGAAGAAAAGTGTACGGCAAAGTCTGATTATCAAACAATGGTAAACACCCACATCTTTCAAATTCCCCGCCCCAGAATGTTTTTAGCTGTGCCAGTCATCTGCTCAGGGGATGACTTTGTGTGCGCACGCGTGTGTGTGTGTGCACTCCACCTGACACTCAACTCTTCAGGCCCTGCTCTTTTTTTTTTTTAACTTCTCGCAATCACACACACACACACACACACACACACACACACACACACACACACATGCATATAAACTCACACAGTGGGTCAAACAATGATTGGCTGGGGCGTGTGGCGGTGAGTCCAGGTGCCCTGACCCCGTCTGTCCCCCACTGTCACCACTGTCTGGAAGACGACAACAGGATGGATGGAAGGAGAGAGACGGAGCGAGGGAGATAAATAAGGCAGACAACTTGTGAGAGGAGAAAGGGAGGGGAGGTGGGCATTTAAGAAGGATGGATCGGAAGATTAGGAGAGAGGGGAAAACAAAAGGGGAAGCAGAAAGTACTGAAGAATAAAGAGAGAGAGAGAGAGAGAGAGAGAGAGAGAGAGAGAGAGAGAGAGAGAGAGAGAGAGAGAGAGAGAGAGAGAGAGAGAGAGAGAGACAAAGAGAGAGACAGAAAGAGACAGAGACAGAAAGAGACAGAGAGAGAAAGAGAGAGAGAGAAGGAAGTTGATATGAGGATAGCGGGAGATAATGCTGAAATAATAATAATAATAATAATAATAATAATACTACTAATAGAATAATAATATTTTGGTGCAGAAGGAGATGGGTGCACAAGTAAGAGGACAACATTGAGTAATAAGAAGGGAAGTGATTAGAAGGTGAGTGGACCCCTTTTTGCCATCAACAGCAAACAAAAATTGAATAGATAAGTACAAATATTGAACATATATAGAGGAAAGAAAAGAAGTGAAGAGAAGATATGCATCAGGGTAGAGAAAAGAGAGGCTGATGAGAGATGCAGAGAGAGATGGATGGCATGAGTGAGCCAAACTAACAGAAAGATAGAGGGATGTAGCAGAGGAGAGGCAACCATAGGGGGGAGAGAGAGGTCACCTCTAAGATGTCACTTTGAAGGGAAGAAAGAGGGAGAAAAAGAGAGATAGGAAGAGAGGGATAGGGTGACACAAGCCATCTGTTAGTCTGGGCTTTGGTTCATTATTTGTTTGGGTTGTGTATCCATGTGTTGGTGTATTTTGGGTGACACTATAGGGCACACAATCAGTCGAGCTAATGGAACCGTAAAGCTGTATATTCCTCCTCAAGGGAGTTTCATATGTATAAAATAGAATCAAGGCAGTACAGCAAAAAATATATGCACTATTGTATGGGAAGTGAGTGAGAGAATGGATTTGATCCCATTTGTTCCCTCTAGATGTGACTTGTGAAGCCACTGGAGTATACAGAACAGGGTCAGAACACACACTCGTAGAGAATGGAAAATGTGTAAAAACACTGACACATGCACTCACATTAATCATCTGGGCACTATGTGTTCAGCTGTGGGGCAAGACAGGAAAATGTGTGTGTGTGTGTGTGTGTGTGTGTGTGTGTGTGTGTGTGTGTGTGTGTGTGTGTGTGTGTGTGTGTGTGTGTGTGTGTGTGTGTGTGTGTGTGTGTGTGTGTGTGTGTGGCTGCTGTAGTACAAGCGTGTGTGGTGGCAGCGTGTAATGTGTGTGTACTCACAGGCTCATGTTCCTGTTCCTGTGTGCGCTTCCATCCTGAACTCCCCTCCAGCCACTGAGAGTCATAACACTTTCCTCTCTCTCCTCCTTCCCTCCATCTTTCTCTCTGCTCTCAGCATTGAGCGATCACATAATGCTGCTTCTCACAGCTACTCCTCCACACACCTCCGTCTTTTCCTCACTTTCACCTGTGTTGCATTGTTCTACTCTAAAACATGCTGTTTCAGGAAATCATATTGATTGAGGCATGAATAGTAAAAGTCAAGGTAAAGACTGGCTTTAGAGTTTATTTCAACTTTTGCATGTGTTGTAACTTTGATTAACTTCACCACAGCTTTTCCATTCTTCTCTTTTTTTTTTGTATCCTTTTAAAGGGATAGTTCGGGTGTTTTGAAGTGGGGTTGTATGAGGTACTTATCCATGAGTGTGATGCCTTTGAAGAGAGCATAGACAAGTTTCACTTTTAGTTCAGTTCACTGTCTGAAATGGCTATTTGACAGCAGGACAAAGTGGTGAATATATAAGTATAGTGTACGCTTAAACAGATTTTTGTTTAGGTAAGCCCCTCTTTTAGGTGGCTAAAATAAATTTGCTGCTTTCCCCGTCCACAGCAGTATATTGCTTTGCTTCCGTGCTGATTCTCCTGTCTCCAAACTGGGGGCATGCCAACCGCCATCTACTACAAGTACCTCTTACAACTGCAATTTAAAACACCCAAACTATCCCTTCTAAATTGTGTTCTCTAGTAATGATTATTATATTTTTCTTCCCAAATAATTGGGAATTTCAGACTTAAAATGTTAGAATTAGTGATAATTCCCAACTTTCACCTCTAAATAAACGCTTTTTTGCTTCTCACCTTGATGGTGTTACATCTACATTCCTATTTCCCAAGAAATTCCTTTTCTGCACATGAAGAGATTGTATAGAAGCAGTGCTTTGTTTGGGATAAATAGGTACCAGAGCAATAAAACAGGCCTCAGTCATTAAGTGTCTTTAATTTGTGTTTTGTGTTGGGACTCTGCTGACAGAAAGCTAAATGTAAAATGGAAGACTGATTATAAGCTGTCATCAAAATCAGGATATCAGTGTTGAAGACAAAATCCTGTATATTCATTCCTGTTTGGTTAAACTCTGTATTAAATCTTTATGTCACCTGAAACAAAATTGAAATTTAGAGAAAGAAAACGTCCGTGACATATTTCTATTTTGTGCAGCCTTTGCGGAGCTGCAGACCGACATCCACGAACTCACTCAGGAGCTGGACGGAGCAGGAATCCCCTTTCTGGACTACCGCACCTACGCCATGAGAGTCCTCTTTCCTGGGATTGAGGACCATCCTGTGCTTAAGGAGATGGAGGTACGGGTCAGTAGAGAGCAATTCACTCACATTCTCTCACACACACACAAACACACACATAGACACACACACACACACACACACACACACACACACTCTGAGTGAATGAAAGTTGTACCAAATGTCTTTTTGTATATTTCATTAGAAATTTAACAAAAAGTAAATGTTAAGCAATGACTTTGGTGCATAGTGGAAGTAAAAAAAAAAGAGCCAAATTCATCAATTTGGAGTGTGATTTAAGTTAATAAGGATTAGAAAGTTTGGGAGAACAATATGCCTTTAACAAAAACCTTGAAGCATAAGTCTAGTGGAGATTTTTTGTTTTGATCTGCAAGTTTGCTCTATCTGTGCCAGGGGTTGCTCAGTATAGGGTTTAGAGGAGTAACATTAAAGAGCTCAAAAACATAAATACAATACAAATTAAGTATTTTAGAGACTTAATTTGGGAAGATAATAATCTCCATTATATCAGCGGTGGACTGTCTGAATGTGTCCACCAAATGTCTTTCATCTTAAGCAGCTCCGTAGTCGAGGGGTCGAGGCAGAAGTGGCTTCAAGGCAAAACTAGTACCAAAAAATAACTTTGATGAGAGAAACTCTTAGGGCAAGCTCGAATTTCATGTAATGCAGTGAAGGGACCGATCTTCTTCGGAGAGTGAGCAAAGTCCGAGCTCCACTAAGACTTGGTAAAAGTGCTAGATTGCCTTTACAGGATCAAACCTGTTTGAGGTTTCTGAAGAAGCAATGTTTACACGTTCAATAAAACCTCTCTCCTCTCCACGACTGCTCCTTCTTCAGGAGGGAACACTATCACTCACATAAAGCCAGGCTGTGTGGACGCTGTAACGCCGCATGCACAACTACTTCCATCATTTCTCTGTATACATTAGAGTCTCACACATACATCACAAGGAAATGCACACTAGCGCTTCGCTGACATGCATGCATGTATGGTGGTGGCTGCAGGGAGGGGGCTTTGAGACATGCAGTATCTGCTCGTGCTATCAACTGTATTCCAAAGGGATAGTGTAGCGCGACATTGGATTTTCATTTGTATGGCCCAGGCAATCACAGGCCACAGTAGTGCGCTAGCAAGCAGATCAATTTCTTATTACAGCATGAAGCTCACATTCTCACTTCAAGCCTCCGTTTCTCTCCCTCAGAGGGGGAGACCTGGCCGTTGCTTTGAGAGAAGACGAAAATCGTTGAGAGGGGGGGGGCTGCGAGGGATGGGGGGAGGTAAAGGGAACTGGTAATTGGGGAGAGCATTGGGACAATAATAGGGAGAAAGAGTGCAAACCCTAAAAGCCTTGTTTTATGGATGCAACTGTAGGCTGATTTTCCCTGTTTGTAGATACATGTGTTGTGAGTGTATCTGCATGTGTGCACATGTGGCCCTTTTTCCAATATACCCTTCATCTAATATTCCTCATTCTCACTCATACTCATGAACTCAACTATAACTCACATCTTCCTCTTCATCCTGATCTCAACCTTTTTATACACCCACTCTTTTCTATACCTCCCTCCCACTAATATTCTTCCCTTTTTCCTTTGTTGTACCTTTTCTCTAATGCCTCCTTCCTTTCACTTCTCTTTCTATCTTCCCTTCTTCTAACTTTCCATCCCTCTCTTGCACTACCTTTACCTTCCCTCCTCCTTTCCCACTTTATCCCCCTTACCTTTCTGCTTCCCTAATCTACTTTCACTCCCTTTCTCCACTCTTCCATCCCTCTCCTTTTCTCCTCACACTCCTCCCCATCATCACCTCTGTGCCCTCCTCTCCAGGTCCCCGCTAACACGGAGAAGGCCCTGACATTGTTCGGCCAGCTGCTGACCAAAAAGCACTTCCTGCTGACCTTCATCCGCACCTTGGAAGCACAGCGGTCCTTTTCCATGCGAGACCGGGGCAACGTGGCCTCCCTCATCATGACGGCGCTGCAGGGGGAGATGGAGTACGCCACGGGCGTCCTCAAACAGCTCCTGTCTGACCTCATCGACAAAAACCTGGAGAGCAAGAACCACCCGAAGCTTTTACTCAGGAGGTAGGAGAACAGGGAGGGAGACAGAGGGGTTGAAACTGGCTCGGACAAAAACATGTCACACAATGCACAGCTAGTTTCCCCACTGGGGGTTCAAGTTTGAGGTTACGTCCTTTTTGTTTATCATACTTCTCACTGCTTTAGGGCGTCCTTGAAAGGAGGCACCCCACTGAAAGTGGGCACCTTGAGTATTCAGCCTTCAAAATACAAAAACAAAAAACTTCATACTTGTTCTTGTTCCCTATTTTATGTGTCTTCATGTTGGCATGGCAGTTGTAATGCACATAGCATTGCAAGCAGATAGTTATACTCATTATGGAGCTAAAATAGGAAGAGAAATGATGCCAAAATTATAGAAAATAGAAGATGATACTCTGTGATAATGTCAGTTGATTTGTTTTTTCTTGTACAGCTGAAGTTATGGAGCAGGAAGGCAGGGGACTGGGACTGTAGCTTTTAGAGGCCTATGTGACGTTACCTCGTCTCTATCTCTCAACCTTGTCCCTGTCAGAGAGGATTACACCCCTGAGCACACACACTCCCAGTGGAGCTGCAGTCACACACTTCTCGATCCTCTCTCACCCCCACACTGTTAAAAAGGTAGAGAGGGGAAAGGTACGAGGCATGGAGGGGATGTAAAGGGAAACAAGAGGAGGATTTACAAGGGAGAGTGTGAGGGATAGAGAGAGAATGGATCGGTAAAACGGAAAAAGGGGAAATGAGCAGCAGTGGAAGGAAAGAATATGATGTGAAAGAGGAAAAGGCAACGATAGAAAGGTGGATGGAGCAGAGGGATGGAGAGACATGGTGATTGACAGAAAGAGAGGGCCAAATGTCTTCAGGGACACTTAGGCTGAAGGCAAATTGATGGAAGGAGAAACATCGGGGGATGTAAAGAGGATGTAAGAAGATGCAATATGGTGAGAGAGTAGCGAGGCAAAGGGAGGAGTAGGAGGAAAAATGAGCTACTGCAGACAGACAGACGGGAAAAGATACACGTATTTAAGGAAAGACACAATTAGAGAAAGGGCCTGTTTCCACATAAATTGGAATTAGACATTAAATGATAAAAAAAAAGTTACGTTTTTTTCTCTCCTTTTCCTCTGAGAGATATTTAATTAAAAATCTAATCAAATAAATGACTCTCAGCCAGTGTGTCTGTGTGAAGCCTTTTCCAATCCCCTCTTGGGGCGTACGGTCACAACACGCTGTCCCTGCTAACTACACTAGCCTCGGGAGCTGCCGTTAATAAGCTCGGCAATTATTACACATAGTTCACCCTGGTTTGGTCTTTTTCCTGCAATAGATAGACTTTATAACATTTTCATTTTTAGACATGTACACAGCAAAGCAAAAGACTTAATAATCTGCTCCCATGTGAGTTCTCATCCCCTATGAAAAAATGACACTCTTGCATTGGGTATGATTGACACATTATTGGCTCACACTCCAGGAAAGCTACAGCAACTCTTTTTCTAGTGCATGGTTAAAATCTTTCTAACGAGGGGTGCAGTGACATGGTTTCCCTGAATGAGATGATGTTACAATTCGCCCACTTTCATGTCCTGACATGGCCAAAAGCGTGTTCTGTCCAGGTGTATTCGCCTCCATCGTCCTCCATCCCTCCGTTCCCAGTTGCCTCATCCTTGATCCGCTATATTTTGCTGACAGCCATGAAAAAAGAAAACTGCTCCACATACATCAAACAAAAGTCAAACAGGGAGGCATGCGGAAGCGTAGGAGTTCACGTCTCGTTACTGCTACAGGCCCTCGCTGGTTTCACCTGCACATTGGCCTAGTTTCCTTTTTCCCTTTATCTCCTTATTACTACCCAGTTGTCATGAAAAAACTGAATTTCTGTGCAAAGTTGATAAGAAAATATATTGCTATGCTGTCATTTCTCAACAGAATATGCCTTTCTTCACCTCTTTGCACATGGTGCCTCGCTAATGACACAAAGACTAATGTTTACAAGAAGTGTGGGAATGTGGCCCAGTTAGACAACCCAGTAACCCAGCAGAAGCTCCCTTGTACACCCCCATTTATCTAGGAGAAAAAAAGGGCTGGGTAATTAAGCAGTCTTCCTGTTTCTTCCTAATGTGAAAAGGAAGGATGGTGGAAAGCGAGGAGGTAAATCTGAGGACGATGACGGAGTGGGTGAAATAATCACTCCCCCCCACATACCGTTAGTGCCGGTCTCCCTTTCAGCTGTTTAACAAATTAGACGCAATAAGTCCGTTAATTACAATGCCTTTTAATTGCTCTGTTTTCATTCGCTGGTTGTTCACGTGTGTCTTCTCAAGAGCGTGCACGTGCGGAGGTTCCCCTCATTACACGGCAGGTTTGTGATTAACGAGAGAAGTTAGTGAATTATACTAATTGCTGTATTTCTAATGAAGACGAGTGGGTTTGCTTGAAGGGGGGAAAAATGTGTGTGTGTTGGGGGATGGGGGGGGTTCGAAACAATGAAAGAAATGAAGGGGTTTGTTTTTGCCAAGTTAATTTGTTTGCATGTGATGATGGGGGGAGTGAAGGAGAGCAAGGGAAAGGGCTCGGTTGTTTGAAGGCGAACCGCACAACGACTGATAATGCTGCGTGTTCTCTTTGATGTGCAAGCGTGTCTTCAACGCCTTTTCCCCCTATGATGAAAGTGTTGGTTTATACCCAGAGATTGTAGCCGGGGAGGGGGGCTTGAAACAGGGAGGGGCGGGTTAGGATGACTCCAAAACCTCCCAGGGTCTTGTGCAGAGGTTTATGTGCTGCTTGAAAAAGGTCTTTCTCCCTCTTACTCTTCATTCCCATCTTTTATTAACTGTCACTCTCTAATTTTTTTTTCCTGTTATTTCTCTCTCCCCCTTCACCATCTCCTTCCTCTTCCCCTTCCCTTCATCGCTCTCCCAGGACGGAGTCGGTCGCTGAAAAGATGCTCACCAACTGGTTCACCTTCCTGCTTTACAAGTTCCTCAAGGTAAAATTGTCTGTCACACACACACACACATATGCACATAGACACACACAACTTTTGAAGCACTACTATAACCGCTGCAGTTTGAGAATAGAGAAATGCCTCTCTAACACACACACACACACATTCACAGCTGCAGCATTAGATAAGGCAGAGGCAGCAGGCTACCTATCCCTTACCTCTGCCTTTCATGTGGTAAATTCTCCGTTCTCAAAATTGTGGAAACTGTAGTCTGAGGCGCTGTTCAGACACAGCTGGTCATGTTGTTGTGATCTCCATAGCCCGTTGCAATAACCTGTCCTCTCTTTGTGTCCCCCACTGGAATTCTTTTACAGCCAGGAAAGTGTGTGTATGCATGCCTGTGTGTTTGTATCTCCCTTTAGTGCTTTGGGGCTTAGCATAAGAGGAAAGCAGAGATCTTACACAAATGCATTCTCTCATTTCTCTGTCTGCCTGTCTCTCCGTCTGAATGTTTACTTTCTCTTTTTGAATTCTTCTCCCTCTGATGTGGAATCAGAGAGACTTATTGAGGCTTAAACTGTGCTAAATTCTTGTTTCCACGCACACATTCTCTACATTCAAACATTGCTGTAGCTAATCAGTTAGCAGCGGGGCCTTAAACCCCCGCCAGGACAGGCATTCTGTAGGACAGTGAACCAGCCAAGCCCCCGGGGGTCCCAGTTAACATCTGTGTGTGAGTGTGTCCGTTTTGGGTGTGCATGAATGTGTGTGTTTTGGCTCAGGACTTGACAGCCAGATGGTTCAGAGACAGTGGAGTGGGTTAAAGCTGTTAGGGAACTTCAGACGAGACAAAAACAATGGAGAGAGGACAGGAAAAGGTGAAAGGATGTAGAATGAAAACGGTTAGAAGTGGTTGTGGATGGTTGAGAGGAAGTGTTGGGGATGTGAAAAAAGGTTTTAAAATGGAAAAACATGGATGAAGAGTGCAAGGGAAAGTGAGAGGGGGACATGGAGGGATTGGAAAGAAATGAGTACTGAAGCTAAGATCTGATGTAGCTACTAGCAGCAACCTGGCTTTTATCTAACCTCTGCATTTCAGTGCCTCTCTTTCTCCTGACTTTTTCGGGGTCATATAAGAGAAAAGCCTAGAACAATTTTAAGGATTCAGCCAGGTGTGAATAGAGATGGGTAAAGGTCAGGTAGAAGGGAGGACAAAGAAGACGCTTTTACCTAGCAAAAAGAACAGGAATAAGAAAAATGTGCTTTTATCCGTTTCCCTATTTCACTTATCTACCTGTGCACTGACTTGTTTGAGAGAGTGGGATGGTCGCATGGTCACTCTCTTTCTGCACCAGACGTTCTGTGCTGCTTCAGGCTAAAATTGCAGATGGCTGTTTTAGGATGCTCTAGGACAATGTCATCCTTATAATCTAATTAAATTGATAGAAATGATGCTTAGTTGGAACAGGTTGCTGAAGTGAAAAGGGCAGGACAGCAGAGCTAAACGTACATCTGGTATGACGCTTTGATAAACATGGAACATCGGGAGACAGAGGGGCGGAGACGCAGCACAGAGCTGGTTTCTATGCTGTTGGACAGAGAGGATGTCAGCCAGGGTGCGGTGTGCTCTCCATAGGAAGCAGCCAGTGCTAGATTTTCCCACAGAGTTCATCTGACAGCTCACCGAGATGACTGACGTGTTGATCCATGAACATGCCCAGCTGAAGGGCGGAGGGCAGGACGTCCAATACAAGGACAGTTTGAAAATGTGAATCATTGGTTAAACAGCACTGATGTGAGTCAGATTATGAGAACATTTGGGAGAGTATTGTGATGTGTGTAAATGGTGATTCCAATTAATTACAACTTGGCCATTATTTCCATTAGCTTCAAAGTAACAGATGAGATCTGAGAATACAAAGACATTGCAACAATGAGTTGTTGTCAACAAAACACAAAAGTTCACAACTTTTTGACCGCCTTTTAAATGAAGAAACGTCCTCTCATGACCCCTTGTCGCAGGTCTGTGAGTTGTGAGCAGTTTAACCAAAAAGTGGTGTTCTTTTTTTATTCTAATAGATGCTTGAAGATGTGAGATTATCCACTATTTCACAATACAAACAATGATTAGAGAAAAGTGAAGGAAAGAAAACAGTTTTCCTTCATGTCTGCATAGGGAGCGATTCCTCTTCACGAAGTCCGCCATGTTGCACTGCCATGTTTCTACAGTCGCCCAGAACAGACAAACCAAACACTGGCTCTAGCGAGAGCCTTTCGTGTTTTAAGTTACCTGAAGGCCACCGTAGTTCTCCCACAAGCTTGTGAAACTGCGATAACGTGAGCTTCAGAGTGAAAAACCTTGGTAATGTCAGCCACCATTTTACTTACGTTGATCCTAAAATAGTTTTTTTGATGGCTGCTGAGCAAGGGGAACGGCGTTACCACAGTTTTGCACTCGGCGGTTCACTGCTTGGACAGGGAGGAGTGGAGCGGAGGGGTATTCAGTCCGATGCAATCAGCAACCGCACCGCTGTATGCCACCAAATCCTACACACTGTCCCTTTAAAGAGGACCTGAGAAGTTGTACAAACAGGCAGTGCTTAGTTGGCAGACCAGCTGAGCGACTGAGTGAATGCAAAAAGCGAGGGAAAGAGAGACGGGGGCCCAACATCCCAGAGCTCGTTGCCTGGTTGACACGTCTCACACACCAAAGTGCTTCTCCAAGCGTTTTTCACCCCTCAGTCGTTAACCTTCTATTAACTCCTCAATCAATTGCCACTCATTCACGCTCACAGTCTCTATGATTCCTCTCCTTCTTACTCACACACACACACACACACACACACACACACACACACACACACACACACACACACACACACACACACAAACAGCGATTTACAAAGGGTGTTTTTCCCCAAAGAAGAGACACTGGGGAGAGGTGTGTGTGTGTGTGTGTGTGTGTGTGTGTGTGTGTGTGTGTGTGTGTGTGTGTGTGTGTGTGTGTGTGTGTGAACAAATTGTGTGCGTTTCTGTCAGTTTTCAGCTCGCTATTAGCCAACACAGGCCATGGCCTCGTCCTTTACTGCTCTGCCTGTGGTTGGCTTAAAGAAGATTAGAAATATAATTGGAGTTACTCAGCAAAGCTATGCACTTTTTTGCAGTTGTGCACTTCTTCTTAGGTAAAGTTTTTGCACAGTTGCATTCATAGTACGCATTTTAACAATCTGTCTTTCTCTCCATTTACTTCTTTTTGAATCTTTCCTCTAACCCTTCACTCTCGTTCCCTGTTTGCAGGAGTGTGCTGGTGAGCCTCTCTTCATGCTGTACTGCGCCATGAAGCAGCAAATGGAAAAGGGACCAATAGACTCAATCACAGGAGAGGCCCGCTACTCCCTCAGCGAGGACAAACTCATCAGGCAGCAGATTGACTACAAGACTTTGGTCAGTACGCTTGCAAGTGTAGACAAACAGTTGGACAACACATTTGGTGTCATAGGATAAAACAGATGCACACATACCTTTGATAGAGTACATTGACATGGATTTCTTTTTTTTGTGGCCAGTATTTTTGGACAGCCTTACTTGCTAAATCAGGGACCATTTTGCAGTTGTTGGCAACATTGAGAATCTGCAACTCCACAAAGGGGAAAACTAATAGAACCTCTGATTCTGATGAAACGCACCTTTAATAGTAATAAAGAGCTGCATGTGCACCGTTGCCTCGGTTGAATATTGATTCTGAATTGCTGTATTAAGTGTTGATTTGCAAAACTCACCGCATGGTAATGCTTCCACACATCGATAGTTAACGCTCCCAGTCTGTGCTGACTTCTTGGGCTAAATGTGACCTGTGCCTTTTGCCCTCTGACCTCCGCCTCTGTAGACGCTACACTGTGTGAACCCAGAGAATGAAAACGCTGCGGAGGTGACAGTGAAGAGCCTGAACTGTGACACAGTGACGCAGGTGAAGGAGAAGCTGCTCGACGCTGTGTACAAGGGCACACCGTACTCCCAGAGACCAAAGGCCTCCGATATGGACCTGGGTAAGGAGAAGGAAAACTGTCGCGCACGCACACACACACACACACACACACACACACACACACACACACACACCAAGTATATACTCCGAGAACAGGTGCACTACCACAGGGGGTAAAGAGGGAATCGTTTCAAGGGCTCTCTGAAACAGCCGGGGGACCTCTAAAGAAGAGAAGTGATTTTGTACAAAAATAAATTTCAAGTGAGGCTAAAAGTGACTAAAATTGTGCATTGTTTTTATTGCTACTCTGCATTCTTTGTCACAGCAACTTTTTGTTTGGAGGAGGGAATTTTTGATAAGTGTATCTATGCAATTCATGTCCCTTTATGCTCCGTATTTTCTCATGTTAAACAAACATACACAACCTTACCGGTATCTCCTTTTTGTGTGTGTGACAGAATGGCGGCAGGGTAGGATGGCTCGCATCATCCTTCAGGACGAGGATGTCACAACTAAGATAGACAACGACTGGAAGAGACTCAACACCTTGGCTCACTATCAGGTACTCAAGCACAATATAAATCCCATGATACTTCTTTTTTATTGTGTCCCCTGCTTTGGACGTTGAACGTCTGTCTCCATCTTGTTGTCGCAAGGATGAGCTGATGGATCAACAGGACCCATGATGGAAATAAGTCCTGGACTTTGTTGTGTTATATCTGACAATATCCTGTACACTTGTTTGAACAATAACTCCTCATTGAATAGGTTTCACATTATTGTTGCTTTGGAATTTATGCAAGTACAGTAGTTGGTGTTATGGTTGTCATTGTCATTGGTATATTTCAGCCCATTGAAATTTAGCAGTTGTCATATTTAATCACATTGTTTAATTTAATAGAATGCCTCTTACACATAAAGTAGCAGTGACTGTTTGTGTGGTTGCACTCTAATCTTGCTGCTGGACAATTTGTGCGGCGCTAACTGATGTTGAAAATCCTGTTTCAGGTGACAGATGGCTCAGTGATTGCCCTGGTGCCAAAACAGAACTCAGCCTACAACATCTCCAACTCCTCCACATTCACCAAGTCCCTCAGCAGATACGGTACGAGAGATGGTGTGTGTGTGTGTGTGTGTGTGTGTGTGTGTGTGTGTGTGTGTGTGTGTGTGTGTGTGTGTGTGTGTGTGTGTGTGTGTGTGTGTGCCCTAATTTCATAATATGTGGAAATGCCCCCTTCCTTTTAAACGTTTTAGTTTATAAACAGTTTAACTTGAAACTAATCTTACATTTAAAATAATGAACAAATCAAATATTTACACAATGAGTGGTGTATTAACTTTTCAGCCAAATAACACACATGACAGCTGTCAACAGCACAATTTGACATTGAGAAGAGTGACTGGTTTTGTGGCAGTGCCTAGTTGCTTGCTGGCTGTCCAGCTCCTTTACTGACTAGCTCTTTATTGCTCCTTGCTTCTCTCTGCATGCCTTTTTGTTGATGATATAATGAAGTGTCGGGCGAAAACACATGAAATCCACCTGTAACTGAATCTAATAAATAACACAAAGGAAAAAGTAGCAAAGAAAATAGCATACTTTGTCACCTGTACTGTATAGCACACTTTATAGCAGGAGGTTGATAAGGCACCCTGCACTGTTTACTGTAATATAACTCCTGTTGATTCAAGGTGTACTTATGTACACTGATAGATTATTGGCTCTGACAGTGAAAAATGGATGTGTGAAGTGCTGGAGTCTGTTGCATTTTGGGTGACTCCAACATGTGATTTAGCCAGTGCCAGGCTGAGTCTATTTGAGACCATTCATACAGCTGAGGTCATGGCTGCTCACAGCAGAGTGTAGCTGTGAGGTCCAATGCAGTCGTCACAAATGGATTGTCAGGATGACAAACTGGCAAAAAAAAATGTACTTGAATGAAAGCAATTGACAGTGTGCGTTTTGTGAAAAGAATATTAACCAGAATTTTTGGAAAATGTACGATGGAGATTCATTTTACGCCAAATATTTTAGACACAGTTCCGATATCATCAGGCACATTGTTAATGCTGGGTGGGAGGTAGCCATCACTTCTTCCATCTCTCTTTTCTGTGTTCAAAATCCTTCTCTGGCGTACAGTAACTGTGCTCCTCAGCTCTGCTGGAGCTCTGGCGTATGTGTACATCACATACACATAAATACTCACTAACACCCCCACCACCCTTACACCCCTATACTTCCCCCGTTCACATTCTCTCCTGACATTTTGAACCTCTCAATCCATTCCTGCTTTGTCACAGAAGTGACAAGCATTCAAACTGAGAGCGTAATGCTCTGTGTCACAAAATAGGGGATCACTGTCCAACAAAAGGAGGGAGGTAGGGAGGGAGGGAAGGAGCAGGAGAGAGTGACAGACAAATTTATTCTGAAATGAAAGAGTGACATGAAAGTAGAAGGAGCTGTCACCTTTCAGAAATGGTTTTAACTTCACACAGAGATGTTGCTCTCTGTAGCCTCCTGTCATTTCTTATTCATGTGTTTTGTATACCTTAATTTATAGGTGCTTGTCCTTGAAGTTGTGATTAAGACAAAATATAACTACAAAGTGGCACCAAGCTATGGGCTTCATATGTTATCAGATTATATGTATCTAATAATACCGTTCAAACCCACAGCAAGCATTGTGCATGGTATTAGATTAGATTAAGACTCCTCTAAAATGTGTCTTGTGAATGGAAAAGAAAATACTCATACACTCTGACCTTCCTCTTTCCCTATTTACCTCCTTGTTCCTGCATGCTTAAATACAAAAAAATACAAACTAATGTTACAAAACACAGCTCTATCTCCTCTTCCTAATGTTATTTTTGGCCTATTCGCTCAACTCTCCTCCATGTCTCCTCCTTCTCCACTTCCTTCCAGAGAGTATGCTGAGGACAGCCAGCAGTCCAGACAGCTTGCGCTCCCGAACACCCATGATCACCCCCGACCTCGAGAGCGGCACCAAACTGTGGCACCTGGTTAAGAACCACGACCACTCAGACCAGAGGGAAGGAGACAGAGGGAGCAAGATGGTCTCTGAGATCTACCTGACCAGACTGCTGGCCACCAAGGTATTGAGAAGCTGTATATTCACACACACACACACACACACACACACACACACACACACACACACACACATATACACATATATAAAAAACATTCAAAAAGCCCACTCCAGCACATCCCTGTCATGAAGCCCACTTTCAGCAGCAGCATCTATCCCTGACCTTTGTATGATTGTGGTCTCAGAGCTCATTAACATTTTTCATAACCTTTTGCACAAAGACACACATATGCACAGGAATTAGTGATTGTGTCTTAATTAGGAGGTTGACCTTTGTCTATTGAGCTGTTTGGTCGGTGTTACTGGGCCCTCTGTTGGTGGCCTCAGGGCTTTCAGGCTCAGGCCTTTAGCCTGTGATCATTACTCACCAAATTCCTCCATGTCCTCCAGGCCACACTGGAACCAACGCTCAGGTTTTCATGCAGCGTTTGTCTTCAGATGATGATCTGAAAGGTTACTTGGAGTCAGGCTGTTTGTGTTGATGTCCTGGATAAACCTCCCTGAGAACATTGTTGTTGAGTTCCCGTTTAAATGTTTTGTGGAACAGCATTTGCAACATTGAGACTATTTTATATTCTGGGACTGTTTAACCTGATACACTGATGGCATCTTTACCAGAGCCGTTTCAAGAGCAATTGAGAGAGGTTTGTGAATGTTTTGCAACTGGACGGTTGGTTAGGTTATTCATGTTCATGGTCCAATGCACAAATGTCCTACAAAGCAAGTTGCACCTCGTATGTATCTCACATTTGCCCACTTACCTAAATTATTAAAAATGAAATTAAGATAGCATAAAAAATCATGTTTGGATAATCATAACAGGATTAATAGTTAACCTTTGGAATCTGAAATTTGCGCAGAAAGTTTGGTTTGTGTTTTGCCTTATTAACTGAAACAACACTTCAGCACAGACTCGAGAAAGCTTACAAAGCTATGAACAAAAACTAAGGCAGCAACAGGAGAGGTGTATGAATTGCGCTTGAGTCGACAGTAAGTTGACAGCTCTTCCTTTATATTTATTCTGCCACACCTTATACACAGGAAAGACATGGACTCCAGCTGTTCTGTCCCAAATATGCTTGCTCAACCCTTAATGGAAACACACATGCATTCATTAACAAATAGTTTATGAACACAAACACACAGCAACTGCCTACAGAGTCTACTAATTGTGCCAGGCTTTTGCTCTCATTTGCAAATACTAACTACCTTGGTGATTTAGCTCAACCTGATACTTCCTCTCCCCTGATTTTTCTCTCATTAGCTCTAGATTTCCATTGTTCCAGCTCCAGGTAGGAAAGTGCAAGGTTAGCGGCATCAATGCTGCCTCGATTGGGAAATGATTAACATGCAAGCCAGGGGAAGACAACGGAGGGGAATTTGGAGCACTGCAGTTTATTCTTATTTATTACAGCCCCCACAGCATTGTGTGTTTAGGAAGCTGATTTGTGGATGTGTGAACAAGTGCAAAACCGTGAATTCAACTTCTGGCTGGTTTAAATAAGGTTTTTTAAAAGGTACTTGAAGATGGAAAATAATGCGCTGAACGCTTGTAGGATACATCAAATTGTTTAAAACTTGAGAGGAATTTGTGAGGATTCAGAATCTCCAAAGTTGTGTGATGTTGTAAAAAAGCATTGCAGAACAGCCTCAGGCTGAACTCACAGTGGGCCCCATCTTAAATACTGTAAAGAACACTCAGCACCATCACAAACTCTCAACCAAAAAAGTTGGAGTACTAAAAGCAAAGCACCGTCATTCTCAAACACCTGCTGCTGACGGCCATCGCCTCCAGCCAGACCATAACCAACAAAGAGGAATATGCAAGCAGAGGCTGTTTAGTGGTGTAATAACTCAACTGCGTTCTGTAGCTTTATATTCCTGTTGGCTATGTAGATGTACAGAGGGCATCTTCTGTCCTCTGTAAAACCTTGATACCCTGATAGGCTCACATGTGTCTGTATTGGTGTTTAAATTTCTCCAACATTTGGGTACACAGAATGGTTTTTCAGAAAAGACATTCAATAGATACATGTACTCCTGCAAGAGGAATTTAAATGTTTTTTTGCACCCTAACTAAGCCTTTGTTGGTTCTCCTGCTCAGGGTACACTCCAGAAGTTCGTGGATGACCTGTTCGAGACCATCTTCAGCACAGCGCACCGAGGAAGCGCCCTGCCTCTCGCCATCAAGTACATGTTTGACTTCTTGGACGAGCAGGCAGACAAACACTCCATATCAGACTCTGATGTACGGCACACTTGGAAGAGCAACTGGTGAGTTTGTGTGTGCACGCTGGTTTGTGTTTCATTAGTGTTGTGGAGAACCTGCTGTAGTATGAAAATATTTTTGACTGTGTGTGCTGAACTTTATTCATGGCCGTGGTCTTTGCACCTTAATTGTCCTTCTAACTGTGCAATTCCTTCATCTCTCTCCTTCCACCTCATCCTTCCTCCCAATCCTTCCAGTCTTCCTTTGCGATTCTGGGTGAATGTGATCAAGAACCCCCAGTTTGTCTTTGACATCCATAAGAACAGCATTACCGACGCCTGCTTGTCTGTGGTGGCTCAGACCTTCATGGACTCCTGTTCAACATCAGAGCATAAGCTAGGGAAGGACTCTCCTTCAAACAAGCTGCTCTACGCTAAAGACATCCCCAACTATAAGAACTGGGTAGAGAGGTACGCTGACCAAATTTGTTTAGTTTGAAAGCTGTTTTAAATTGAATTTGTCAATATCTAAACTGTGTGTTTTTTTCTCTCCAGGTACTACTCTGACATCTCCAGGATGCCGGCCATCAGTGACCAGGACATGAGTGCCTACCTGGCGGAGCAGTCGCGCCTGCACGCAGACCAGTTCAATAGCATGTCGGCCCTAAACGAGATTTACTCCTACATTGTCAAGTACAAGGATGAGGTGAGATGTCAGCCATTTCTGAGGACACTCGAGAGACAGTTTAACGCTGATTGTTGGCCATTACATCTCACCTACATACTTTGGAGAGGCGTTATTTTGTGTTATGGAGATTTGTTTTTGGCAATCCTGAAGGTTAGTCCAGAAAAGAAAAGCCAGGCTTATTGTAGAAACACTGATTTCTGTTAAGAGTTAACAGGATCTGTCCAACTGAAGCACCAAAAGCAAGTACATGAAAAGCACACTGACAAGAGAACCAGGCCTTTATCACACTTTTATTCCCAATCCCCCTGCTTCCCAGTTAATGCAAACTCAAAACTTCCTCCATGTTTACTTGTTGTCTTGTATAATGTACATCTTCACAACACTACCTCCTTCAGTACAACAACAGAGTCACGTCATACTCACCACTGTGCTCTCAAAAAAATATTGTTTAAATTCACTTCCTGCTGATTTTTCACTTCTCACCTGCCCGACCTTGGTATGCTTCTATTGTGAAAAATCTACAGGAAGTGTTGAGTTTCATTGTTCTGTTAGAAAAAACAGAAAGCAGAAAAATTCTATTAAAAATTTAAATTCAGAGCAGCGTAGTGGTGAGTATGGCTTGACTGTTGTTGGACTGATGGAATTAGTGCTGTGGAAAGGTACGTTATAATTAATTGACTATGTGAAAGCCTGTTGCCGTAGCCTATAGCCAGGTAATTTAAAGGCCTTCATTTGTGCATGCTGGCCATTATTTCGATACCAGATTTTCTGTTTATGGTATCTATCAATTATAACCAGCCAGGTGGCATGTTGGTGTCCTCTGGCAGCCTTGTGTGGGAAAAATGACGTCATGTCTTGAAAGCAAAAGCAGGCACATTGTGGCATTGACTGACCTCCTCCCCTGTCTGTCCTCAGATCTTGTCGGCTTTGGAGCGGGACGAGCAGGCGAGGAGACAGAGACTGAGGAGCAAGCTGGAGCAGGTCATCGACACAATGGCCCTGAGCAGCTGAGGACCATCCAGCACCTCCGTCTCCTCCTTCTCTTCACTCCTCCTCTCCATCTGTCTCTCTCCGTCGCTCCTCTCACCCAGACAACAAACAAAACTCCAACCCCCAACAATACGACAGACGAACTGCAAAAAGGACCATAGCAGAATACTGCAAAATGGGGGGGTGGTTCGGCAGAGATGGGCGGGCCTGTGTACGCTTACATGTGTATGTGTGTGTTTGTCTGCAGCCCCATACAGTGTGTGGGCTCGTGTCTGTGTGAGGGACTGGGACACCAGGCACTTTCACACATGCATACTTGGAGAAACATGTCAACTGACAGCATTTGGTTATTGTGGATGTTGGTGTTTGTTGTTTGCTTGATTTTGATTTCAGGAGTTTTGTCGTGATGAAGCGATGGTCAGGAAAGAAACAATGGAAGCCTGGAAAGAAACTCCATGTATGGTATCATTAACAGAATGGACCAATCTGTGATGAGCCATTGGAGAAAGGCTCTCTAGGTCATGTGACTCCAACGAGTGTCACAGTTTTAAAGGATGTTAGATTTTTCTTTTCTTTTCTTTTTGTATAGATGTAATCAACTGCCCACTCTCTGATCTCTCGCCACTTGTATTACTGCTGAATTTGCACAATTTACAGAAACGTTACAAAGGAAGATGATATAGATATTATATAGAAATACAGCTACGTTTTTAAAGAAAGATTAGGGAGAAAACATTTTTGTTGTTTTTCCTTTTCATTTTAAACCAACAAACAATACAAATAACAACAATAAAACATGATTTAATATTTGAAGTACAAAAGAAAAGACATTGTAGACAAAAAAACAACGAAAAAGAAACAAAAAAGTTGTACTGTGCCATGTTTTCTTTGAATGTTGTTTAGTGCAAAGACATTTTGTTAGATGGAATGTGCTACCGTATGATTTTAATATGAACATGCCTAGTGACTGAAAAGAACTGCTTGAGTAATGACCCAACATAAGATCCTTGTTGGAAACGACGGGAAGTGAGACGACACAGAGTCGTCCACCTTCTAGAGTTAGGACAGTTCACGGCGTCATGGTGATAACATGAAGTTGCTGTTTCTAATTCAATCAGTGCAATCTTTTGGTTTCAGACAACCAAATATATACTCACAGGACTGTTGCTTTCTTATGGCCGCATCCGTGTCTGGCACCACGGCTGGTTCTGTTGAGGGTCAAGAAGTGATAGTTGAGTGGATCATGTTATAGTAACTGAACAATGAAGTAGATACATTGCACTACCTGAAATATTTCCGTTTACCCCGATACCACGTAGCCACCATATCTAACACTGACTATTACACATGACCTGAGTTTGTGTTATTCACCCTTGGAAGGGTCATTCATTTTCCGTAACAGTCCTGTTAGAGAAAAGCCAAAGTCTTGGTGCTCTCAGATGCTGTTTACGTCTTTACAGGAGCAACAGTGAGGTAAGGTTGAGCTTAGCTGAGCCCCTTTCTAGTGAAACAAAGTGGGGGAAAAAGTGGTTTCAGCCTAAAGCCAGACTAGACACCCAGATAGAAGGACAAGGAAAATATATAATGTGTTTCTCTACACCTCTAACCTATCTATTTGAGACGGGGGTTTTAGCTTTTTCTCCATGAGGGGAGGTGTAGAAAGATAAAGAGGTGAGACACCTCTGTTCATTAGCTACACAAAGCTGAGTAATCCTCCCCTTAGCCTGCAGCTCTTGTTTCAGAACTAGCCTACTGCCATGTGTGGCTTAAGCTTTTTTTTTATTACTGCTCTCTGAAGAGGATTTATTTGTTTCTTTTTTTTTTAAGTCAGGGCTTTTGACTTTGTGGTGAGAAATTATGTTTTCTGATAATTTTTTTCTGCTTGCCGAAAAAACCAAACTGTGGTCTGTATAATGTTTTTGTTGATGTTTTCATTTGTAAATTGTATACTTTTTCATGATGAACAAAAGCTGTTTGCCATTTTTTTGTAATCAGGTTGTTGTTTTTTTTGTCTTTTTATTTTGTAACATGTAAATTGTACATTTTACGGTACACAGAAGACAAAATTCTCTTCAGTTTGCCTGAAGTTGAAGTACTTGACCGAACTTGAGGTTAATTTTCCTGATCTCAAGGATCAAAATGAAATTGTTGCATCAGATGAGCATCTGTGTCTTTGTGATGGAAATGTGACTTGCTGCTTTAACTCTTGTATCAAACATTTTTTTCTATCAAACATTAGGGCTGTCATTTTATGCTGATCATGAATGCTGTCGCTGTCCATTTTTACGCCAGGTTCCTTAAAAAAACAAAAACAATCTACTCTCACATCCAGGAATAGTGAGCACACCTTCCAAATTAATGTCAACCCACCATTTTGTTTACATGTCTGAGCTGCATTATGAGCCTTGTTCAACTGGATACCTGTAGGGACTTGATAGTTCACTCTGTACCTGCCAAACAATAATCTTGAGGGACCATTCGGCCCATGTAAGGATAGAAATGTCTCTGTTTCAGCTGACCATGTTGGCTACACACATTAAATAATGTCTGTTAAATCATCTATATTAAAGAAAGTACTGCAACACCACCACCAAACCATGCTGAGACCACATGCAAGCATTTCTTCTCCAGAGTACTGCTGCGTTTTTGCTGCATTCGTACATTTCGGTGCTCTTACTGTCGATCACATGGCAAGGAAATAGATGACTGTTGAGGCCAGAGCTCAGCAGTGCTGTTAACAGCAGTTCTTTGAATGATCAGTATGAGCACAGTGTATCGTCGGGACAAATACACTTGCTCCCTGCAAAAGCACACGGATGAAAACCAAGTGTGGCAACAGTGCCCAGTTGGTTATCTGTCAGGCTTTTTTTTTTTTTAAAGACACTTAAACATTCTCAATTCATTCTCAGGTTCATGCGCCATTTGTGTCGTATTCTGCTTGTAATTTGGTTACGATAATTTGAGTGCTGAGGGAGTTGGCTAGTTTATTGTTTGCATGGCTACTTGCCTTTAAGATTGACCTGCTTGGATGCAAGTCTGGATGCATATTTAGAGAAACTTCCCTGTCACTACTGTTTAGTGTGATAATTGACTCGTATTAATTGTTGTGGAGGTGGTATACAGCATGTCTGTTGTGAAAGAGTGTTTGGTCTCATCAGGAGGAAGCAAGCATCAGCTGACGAAGAACTTGTCAAAAGAAAACAACATGCCGACTGCAGTTTCAAAGAGAGTTGCTGGGTTTGATGCGGCCAAATCGGAACAAATGAACAAGTACTGCACTGGCTTCAGTGTGAGCAGAGTCAGCACAAAGTCATGTATCTCATGTTTAATTCTCAGCTCTTTATACATGCTTAGTCACACTTTGACCTTTTTAAAAAAAAAATCTAATCAAATGCAACTCCTGGCACCATTCTGTTTTTTTTCCTGTTTTCTTCAAATTCTGGAAAATTCAGTAGTACTTTTTTCTTGATGGATGTTGCGTAGAAAACTCAAAGCAAATGAATTTCAGACAGAGATGGCAAAGGAATTTTAATACTACAATAACTGATACATTTTCAGAGTTTCAGACTTGAAGCGACTGTCACAAGTTTGCAGGTTAACATTCATTATGTAAATATTCTGTTATTTCCTATTTTGCAGATTTACTACTTGTAAATAAACACGCATCAAGGAGAGATTAAACATTTTTTGCTAAATAAAATGTGGCTTGAGATTTCTATTTAATGACTTGTGCACTTTTTATAGATGGATGGAGGAAGTATGCAGGATGGTTAATATCTTCCCATTACAGCATTTAATATACTAGGATATGTTCCACTGTAGCATGGGGTCTATAATTCCACACCTTCTTAATATGGCCCAGGCTACTGTGAGTCCTAATACGTGTATGCTTTTTTTATTTTCTCCACATGAAACTCCATCTCGCTCATTTTCATAGATTGTCCAATCACTAGTGCAACCTTGAAGAGATGCTCATCATCAGTGACCAAGGTAAGGGTAGCAAAGTGGTGTTGGGTGTTTTTCATTTATGATTCAAGTTTTTCCAACAACACAACGAGCCAATCACACCAGAAAGTGACTCAGCGAAAATTAATCTGCGCGCCTTTAAGAAAAATGTGGTTAGAAGTAACGGTCAAAGTATGCTAGCTGGGAACTTGCTAGCGCTCATCACAATAGCTTCTTTTCTATTTACTCGGTACTGAACTTTACTGCTTACTCCCCCTGGCATTTTGTTCTTACAATTTCAAATAATTCCATTTAATAAAGAGTAATAACAATTCGAGAGGGAAAAAAATGGTCTTTGAGCCAGCGAGCTCACTAAAAATCAGCGGCTAGCTCAGTCTCGCTAAGGACAGTAAGTTCACACAGTTATTCAAATGGTGAGTTTTTACCATTGACTCGTGTCATAACTGCTTTTGAAACTATACCTCTCTTGTGTGGAGCAATTTAATCCTTGATGGAGGAGGTTAGAGTTCAAGACTTTGCTAATAGTGTGCAGCAAGGACCTTCTCGTCCTCTCGAATTTTTAAGCTTTTAGGTGTCTTTAAAGAAGTGGTGGCTGAATGAGACCACAAAACATCATCAGGTCACTAGTCTGGCTTTGCAGCCTTGTTGTGTATACTAAGCTCATGTGACTGTGGTAGTTTGTTTAATGCCTACCATTAGCTATTTTTCTGGCGATTGCATTTAGACTTAAAAAATCACAAAAGTGCCGTTCATTTGTGAATATTATGTTGCTGAACAAAAAGTATAATTATCTTAAACTTGTGTATGCAGCAGAGGTTATTTTTCTGTAATAATCCCAAATACAGTGAAAAATCCCATTGGCTTTCTGTCGAGGGAACCAGCACGATGCGTCGTTGGCTTCGGTCCGGGGTTGGCCTCCAAAATACATCATTCCTGAAGCACTCTACTCCTTAATCAGCCAATCCACTTATCATGGAAATTCTTTTGAAATGAATTGACTTTGTTACAAAATGTAGCTGTTTGAAATGCTTTTGTGACCGGACCTTAACAGCGGACATTTTCTGCTTTAAATAATATTTATTTTTTATTATGTTTATTCCATTTCTTAGACTGCATATTGTTGAGGCAAAGCTCTTGCATGACTGCTTTTGTTTCAACATGTATCATTTGAAAATTGTTTGTAACCCTCAATGTAAGGTACTGAGAAAATTATAATTTTGACATACCGATAACGGTATAGTATCTGCACTAGTATTGAAATGTTTCTATTGATACTCAGCCTCTTAATGGGCTGCTTCATTCAGTATCAAAGAATTAAGGTTCAAAATGTTCACAGTCAAGAGCAACCTTCTGTATCTGCCTGCAGCTTGATAGCTTCCCTCCTCCGTCTCCCTGCCTTTCATAACATGACCGGCATCATTAATCATTCTTATGGGAATGTACTTGAGTGGCTGGTGGAGGTTTGTTCTCTGGAGGTGTTAATACTAACACTTTTACCCCCTAACCATACATCATGCTCGCACTGCCCTAAGCTTACATGGGCACTTAGACGGAACAGTGGCTCTGAGTGCATAATACCGTGCTTCAGCTGGCTCTGATAGGCCCGGGATTTTCATGGCAGGTATTGTTGTTAAACAAGAAGGCAAGGAGCAACAGAGAGAGAGAGGCCCAGAAGAAAGCATATTGGAAAGAACCAAAACCACCCTGCCCTTTTTTTATGGCCTGCCTTAAACCGTCAGCACTCCACCCCCCCCCACCCCTCAGCGGATTCAATGAGCCCAGATAGACAGAAAATGTTATCGTTCGCACCATGTGTAACCAGCCGGGCTAATTCAATTAAAATTCCATCCAAGGAGGAACGCTGAAATTGCGTAATGGTCGTGGGAGCACTGAATCTCGTAATGATCCTGTCAAGAGGCAAATGATCTTGCAGCGCGAACATTATGATAAATTCCTTGCAAAGCGCAAGATGCTCGTTTCTTCACCCCCATCCCCCCCTCCTTCCTCAACCTCTCCTTGCATGCAAAATTCTGTTGCCATAGTTAATAAAGCCATGATCTGTATTTGCCCCCTCCCACACACACACACACACACTCCTTTCCTCTTTAATCTCGTTTAGTTACAATTGAAGAGGGCTCTGTGTTTTATCACACGCTGAACCCAGTGAAATTGGAATTCTATTTTAGCTGAGGAGTCTTTTGGTATCTGTCAATGTGTGTTGCATCAAGTGCATGGCAGAACCGGGGCACCATAAGTGGCAGTGGTATCTATAGGGCCCCTAAATCCGGTGAGCAGTTCAGTTTCTCCTGGCGAGGCGAAGGTGACAGCCGTGAATGGTTGGGGGATGCAACGAGATGGATTACTGTCACCGTTCTTAACTTATGGTGCACAGAAAAAGCTGTGTGTGTGTGTGTGTGTGTGTGTGTGTGTGTGTGTGTGTGTGTGTGTGTGTGTGTGTGTGTGTGTGTGTGTGTCTGAAGGAGAGGAGTGGGTGTTAAGTACAGGTGGTGCCAATCTTCAGCCCACCATAGACATATTAGTGAAGATGTAGTCTGTGTTAGCTGTTCAAGCTTCCACCTTGCTATGAATCAGAAGCACGCTGACTACTTGTATCCAGATGGATGAAGTTATAGCTGCTCTAATTAATATTCTTACATTAACAATGGATGAAATGACTGTGTGCAATGTAAAATATGTCTTTCACAGCAAAGAATCCCCAGAGAATTATCACCCAACTCTGCAGTTCCCCTAAACTTTACACAGCTTTTTAGCATCTGTAGTCCCCAACTTTAGGCCTATTGTTACTTTATTTCTGATCGCAGCAGCTTCTTTTGGCAAAAAGGCATTGATAAACCCACTGTACACTACCTGCACAGCACCAAACAACAGACATACAAAGTTAGCAATTAGCTGATGAACATAGTGGTGCCTATAGCTGCTAATGAGACAGATATTTCCCTCAGGAGTTGGTGGAGACCAAAACGAAGCTAAAAGTGTGAGTGAATATTGGACTTAATTTTGTCTGGTGGATAGAAACACAGCTCCAATGAATGCATTTATAAATGTGAAAATGTTGCTAACAAATTAACTTTGTAAGGCAATAATATGTCAGTGTTGTGTTTGTATATACAAACCATAAAGAATGCATTTTTGTGCAGAATGAGCACTGTGGATTCTGTCCCCAATTTCTTACAGTGTAGTCACGCAGGACCACTACATTGGAAGAGAAATCACTTGCCAGATTTTATCAGATTACAAGGCAAATATTACACTTGAGTCATAATTGTTTATTTATATAAAGCTGCAAGTAATTATTATGAATACATTTCTTGCCTGATTAGTACTTGTCCTCAGGGTTGCTGGTAGAAAAATTAATGAACAACAATTCAGTTGTTTTGTAGAGTATCTGAGGTCACTGTAATTTTGAATATAACCCATTAATAGACTAGTTGTAATGTAAAGAGGCCGTCGCTGTTAAAACAAAAGGCTTTGTATGTACCAAACTGTTATTATACCTTATTACATTTATGTGTCACACGTTTCATAATGCCTTGAACCCATTAACATTTATTATGGCCACCAGTCAGGTTCCATATTGCCTCCCATTTATTACCTGCATTAATTCTTAACAAACTTTTCACAGTTCAAATAAACACTCAACGCAACTTATCCAACCCAGTGGGGAAATTTAAAGTGCAGCTTTCACCACATTTCTGCATCTGAGGCGGAATGAAAGTTCGCCAGTTGATGTTCCTCTGTTCTAAATGGCTTGTTAATTTCTCCATAGGTAGAAACTATTACAGACGGCGTCTCCCTGTCAGGACCAGAGAAAATCCATTCCCTGCTCCACTGACCTGAAGCTTCCTGATGTCCGATTAACACACATGGGTTGACAATCTATATGGAACGTTGCCAAGCTTTTAAAGAGGTTGTCTATAGTATCTTCTGGACCTAAACCGCTGGAGACTACCCAGCCGTTCATGTCTGATGGTTTCTGAGGCTGATGGTCTGCTTTCTTATTTGATATATTTCCCTGATTTTCCCCATGAGCCAAAATGCTTGAAATCGATGATCTACGGATTGACTTCCTAGTGTCACCTTTGTTCACCTTTGAGCTTCCCTTTCTCCCCGGATGCCTACACACAAACATGAATGGCTCCCAGAGGAGACCCCCTGCTGTGAATGGGAAAAGTTGGTCTGTCTGATTCGCCTGTCTTCTCCGCGAGGTGATGGGTCACATCCCCCAGGATCCGGAGGAGTCTGTCCGATTAGCACATCCACCCCTCACACCTCCACTCAAGGATGGATAGATCAACTGAGTCTGTGTATGCGGGCATCTTTGTGCATCTTTGTGTGTGCAGAAATGTTTGCACGTGCATGCATTTTATTATCAGCTCTGTTTGTGTGCACACATGAATGGTTTGTGTGCAGTCTGGAGGTCAGATAGGTCATGTTCAGACTTCCCACACAAGACATCGTCAGACAATTTAATCACGCTTCAACCAGCTGATGGTTATGGCTGCAGTCCGCAGTGGTTCCTTCTCTTTCTTTCTCCCTCATACACACACATGCAAACACAGCCACAAACACACAATACGGCCCCACTTTGATCTTCAAATGTGCAATTTTTTCCCTGTGTCTTGCAGCTTCAGTGAACCGAACTTGAAAGCCGCTGCTTTTCCTCAGAGAGAAGAATGAATCTCTTTAGGTCTATTGTGGCATTAAGCTTTGAGGGGGCACAACAAAGAAGTCAAATAGATACGTACACATTTTTTCAGTTGCTTATTTTTCTCCAATTATTTGAATGGCTCTTGAAAGAGCAGTTCCTTAGACAATAAGTAAAATAATTCCCTCCGTTATTTCTCTGCTCGGTAATTAACTACGATGTGCAGCAGTCAAAAAAGATAAAATTGCATTGCATGTTCTTTAAAGATAACAAAACGGAACAGATGAAATGAAAAGAATATGTTTACATTTTGTTTCTTATTCTTTGGCGGATGTATGTGATTCAATTTAAAACATTTACTTGAATACATTTTATGATGAATTATTAATGCTGATTAGACGTATCAGACAACGCCAGATGCTTTCTAAACCCTTCAAAGATTTAGCCTAAGCTTTGCCCTTTAACCCTCACATTCAGCTAGCATTTCATGTGTGATCAACAGAGTAGTTCTGAACATGCAACTTTACACTCCGCCGCCACACAACCTCCATCCTTCCGTGCATTCACCGCTGTCACTTTGATGTCAGAGGGACGCGGTGTGTCTTAACGACCCGGCGCTCATGAATTAATTAATCACTTCTTGGGAGCGTCTCAAACACAGCAGCTTGTGATCAAGTGCATTGTGGGATTGAGATAAGGCATGGACATTGCCTGGCAATGGAACTGACACAAGGACCCTTAATTAGCTCAATTAATTTACCATGGGGATAAGGTCATGGTGGAGACGTGTGTGTTAGTGTGTTTGTGTGTGTGTGTGTGTGTGTGTGTGTGTGTGTGTGTGTGTGTGTTTGTGTGCATAACAGACTTGACGGTTACTTGGAGATTGCGGTTTTAACTGCTGGTACAGTTATTCACCAGGTTGTTGCAGGAAGATAAGAGAAAGGGTTAATTAATATATGTTGGTGAGTACAGTGCTGCTCAGGGAGGCAGTTACTCCGGCTGCTGCAAGTATCTCATTGCTTCACTTCATGCTATACCCACAGCAAATGATATTTCTAATTGACCTTTAGGTTGCATCTTCTTTACAAACCTCAAACTCCACGTGTGTGATCATATTGCGGTGTCCCTCACTCATAAACCACAGCTTTGTTGTCTGTGTCCTCTGGTCTGTAGGTGTATGAATTCCTCCTGTGTGTATTAATTATATGAACATTTGGCATTTGCTAGAGCACTAATACCAGCGGCATTAAAGGAATAGTTCAACATTTTGGGAAATGCACTTATTCCCTTCTTTGCTGAGAGTGAGATGAGAAGATAAATATCACTCTCATGTCTGTACATTCAGTATTATGCTAGGGCCAGGAGGCAATTAGCTTTGCCCAGCATACAATCTGTAAGCAGTAGAAAAGCTAGCGGGATTGTGTCAAAACTTCCCCGTAAAACCCCAACTTGCCAATTGTTACAGTTTTGTTTGTGTACTGATTAACCCTCATCCTACCAACTGGGGTCCCATCAGACCCAAGAGACATATTTTATGTCATATCTCCCAGGTGCTTTATTCTATCACTCCAATTTTTCATGACACTGTGAATCAATTTGTTCCTAATAACTTCATATCATTGCTTTTTACATATTATTTCTAAATACCAATGTATTGGAGTCCTACCAGACCCCACAAATCACAGCATTGCAGCCTTTGCAGTTTTAATAGACAAAGTAGGATAGATGAAATGTTTGTTATGGGTCCTAATTTAAAGAATCACACACTATCAGTGCTAGGGCCACATTTTGAAGTAGACACAGATTCCCCCATATGATCCCCCATATGATCTGTCAAAGCAAATTTACTTTCCTAAAATAATAATAATAATAATCTTTTTTCTGCTACAGATGACATTAATTACATAACCAATACTGTTTTGAGACGAAGTAAGTTAGCATTTTGCTACACTAGTTGTTTATTACATTAGTTTATTCTTGGGGTCCCCAGGGATCTGCACAAGGGTGAGATTAATCTACAAGAAATTCATAATTTTAGTATAAATATGGGGTGTGAAGCCAGTCTATGGTATATGAGGGTATTGTCTTAAAAAAAGAAAACACTCAAAAATAATTCAAGTATGACTCATTTTTGTTTCTGTTCCAACTTACAGTAATTAGTTTAGGGTTAATATTGTAAATATTATGTAATATGTAATATGATGAACAACTTAGCAAAGAGAGGAAGACTTCTTGTATATCCCGGCAACAACACATAAGCAATTATATAGGTATATGCCAAATTGTAACCAACCCCGCCCTTTTATTCAAGTTTCCTTCATCGTTTTTGATTATAAATGTCCTATTAGCTGCACACAGTGAATGGGGCGGTCTGCTCAAACTGATCTGGGTCTCATCCAAGCTGCTGCTTACTCTACAAACTGCTGCGTGAATTACCGCATGATATGAAAATTCTGCTGCTTCTGCTCATCTACCAACCAGCCCAGCTGCCGAATGTTCAGATCTGCTTTTATGTACTGTAGCGGGGACATTACAGTGTGTATTCCCTGGTAGCTCATACATCAGCTTGTGCAGAGAGTACATAAAAATGTCTGCATTCTCTACCAAAGAACAAAAGACATGTTTGTACAATTATTGAGAATGATTGCACATGTTGGCCTGGCTGAAGTGCACATAAAGCGCTTGGTTGACAAAAAGTGCTACAAAGAAGTGTGAGAATAATAATAGTGTATTTTTGATATACAGTCCTGTTCATCTGTATATGTCTTCTAGTCCCGTGTAGCATATGCCCATCAATCTAAAATCCACTTTCAAAGCAGTGCGACTGACTTTACTTTGAATTTTCAAGCAGTAGTTGTTACAATAGAAAATATGCAATAAAGGTCAGAAGGCCTTAAATTTAGTGGAGACCATTAAAGTCCAGGTAGTTATAATCAAAGATTTGTTTGTAACACATCATATATGTTAGAAAATGATTGCTGAAAACATGTGAATAGACTGTTAACTATATAGTATTGAATTGAGTTAGACCGTAGCTGTTTTTTTTTTTTCTTTTACCATTTTTGTGTTCAGGATTTTTGGAATGAGCCTGAAATCATTGCTCGATGACACACTGGAGCCATACTTAGCATGACCCCTCCCCTAGCACTACTAATTACTAGAGTGCCTAGCATCAGTGGTTCTGCCCGAGTTACAACCATAGACTGTATGTAAGAAGTGGATGTAGTCGTTGCGACGTCACCCATTGGTTTGTGGACTGCGGTTTTGAAGCATTCAAAGTTCAGCATTTTGGCTGAATTGATTTGAACAGCTCAGGTAGCAACCTGTCATTCATAAGGTAGCCACGCCCCACAGACACAGACAGTATGATAATAAAAACCAAAACACACAAAGATTCATTATCAGTTGCTTCTGTGACTTGAGAATTACTTTCAAAATAAAGCACTTTTAGCTGACATGCCCTCAGCATTTCAGAGCTAAGAATACTGCTTATTTTTTCAAGAATTTGAACCCTAATTTTTGTACTTGACACATTTTATCCTTTCAATTTGAATTTGTAAAAATTCATTTTTCCGTTGAGTGATAAACTCAGATCACATATTTACTTTTGCTTGAACTTTAGGAAAACAATGACTGCAACACAGATAAAGAGAGACAGGCAACAAAGAGAGAAGAAGTTTACAGTCCACAGTTCACATACTGTAGGACTCCCAGTGCCTTTCCATTTGCTGTGATTTCTTTATAGAATCTGTTTCTTGTCGCTACCTCACTCGCGCCTTTGTCTGATGAGTTCAGTTCTTCTGGAGCCGAAGCTTTCAAAAAGCCAGCAGGGTCGACCTTCTTCGTTTTTCTTCGAATGAATGGCATTTGTATTGCAGGGGGAAGAAGTGATGGAAGGGAGGTAGAGGAAGAGAGGGAAGGTTAGAGTGGGGCGAGGTGGAAGCAATTGCTGCAGAACAGATGGATGGAGAGGTGCCCTCAATGTCAGGTAGTCATGGTAACCTGTCACACAGGAGTCATCACAGGATTGTTGGGAGACGGTGCAGAGTGATGGTAACGACTGGTTTAGCACATTTCACCTTGCACTTTACGCAAAGACAAAACGTTTTATCTTCTAGCGGAAGACGGTTATAGATAATTTGAGTCAGTGTCGTCATGTAGAAACATACCATGCAAAATACATAGAAAACACAGGCACACAGCATGTTTAAGACACATACTGAAGACACAGACTGTTTAGATATTTTTAATTTGCCTCGCTGCACATCCATATGCATACACTGCCAAAAGTTTAAAAAATGAGATATCCCTATTAGTCAGGGTTGAGTGATAACGAGGGACCCAAAAAAAAAAAAAGAAGAGTTAGAGCACAAGAGGAAAGTAGGCAGCAGGTGTGTTGCTGATAATAACCAGGTGGAGGTGTCTGGGCACTGTTTCCATCCATCGCTCCACTGAGTCCTGTGGGGTGAAGAAGTGGAAGGCAGAGGGAGGAAAAAGGGAAGGAGCGGGAAAGGAGGTGGAGGGAGCCCAGAGTCCAGGGAGCTGTTGCCAAAATGAACCAGTCATCCTATCGGCCTCAATCTCTGTTGCCCCTTCCATCGTTTCCTCCACCTGAGCTCTTGTCAAAGCCAGGTTCCACAGCCAGATCAATGACTGGACTGTTGGAATACAAAGATGAGGACCGTCCTGCAACATGATGCCACAGTGAGCCATTTTCATCAACAGAAATAGTGATAGTTTTCTTGTTTGATACGATGTCCTGAATGTCACGGTTGATTATATGTATCCTGCATATCTGTGCTCCTCAGGCCCTTGTTATGCTCTTTAGCTATACACCCATCTCACCGCGGATGCTTTGACGTGTCACAGCAGGAAAACACAGGTGTAGCTAATAACATTAATGACGGCTCCGTTACATTTAAATGCGTCAGTAATCCATGCCAGAGAGACAGCACGCACAATACGACGACTTTATTTTGAAAGACTTCATTAAAATGTATTTAAAACATATGTTTTGACATCTAAAATTAATTTGAGGGGGGAAATGAGGGGTTCTGTGCAGTCTCAAATTGAGGATGGGACATTTATAACTTTGTGATTCAGACTAATAAGACAGGTGTACGTTCCCATCATGCAGCTCTAAACAGAAGCAACGGCTGATTTCCATCACTGAATGCATCTCCTGCAGTGTTACGTATTGCTAACGATAGCCTTCTACGCTCTTAACTTTTCATGCGGCGTGCCTGATGTAGCATGTTGAGTTGTGACTGTGTGACTTCACAGCGTGTCTGAGTGGTTGAGGCCCCCGTGACGCCACCTAAAGCAAAGCATTCACTGACTGGGTCCACTGCCTCAGCCACGGTCCATTTAACTGCACCCACTCCACGATCGTGTCCAGGTCACTGCCTCTAGACACAAACACACAAGCACTGTAAACTTGTCTACCACTGTTGTGAGTGACTGCGCACATTAACACACTTCCACACTGACAAGATGTATGTCAATCAACTGCGGTTTATAAAATGTTTGCTCAAATCTGGCGGGGTTAACCCCTTGTCACAAAAAACATGTTTTAACAACAAAACAGACAATACAATATGTATTCTAATGTCCGACAATCAAAGGGAAATCAATACATTATAAAATCATACACAAAATAGCATTCTGATAAGATGAAAATTGTACCTTCTTACACAGAGCCTCACACCTGCAACTCTAAAACAGAAAAACGTAATGACTTTTTCTCATGGATGAGATCGCACAGATGCACCAGATTGTTTATTGCTCTTCGTTAAAGTACTTTTAAACTCATTCCTTACTGTTTTAGCTCAACATGAGATGTGTAGCTTTGCTAATGTGAAGTAAACAATCCCCGCCATCTGACTTGCAAGCTGTTCGCTGTGTTTTAAAAGGTCAAAGTAGGGTAGTTAATACACTTTGATAAAGGAAATATGGATATTCAGTTGGTGTACACCTACAGAACATGTACAGCACAAAACTGCAAAGCCAGTGACAATATTAATCAAATGTACTCATTAAACACCCACTGGTGTAATTTGATATCCCTGTCACTATGAAGAACATTTTATTCATTCCTAGTCTGTTTCTATTTCTCACTATGGACATCATTGGCAGTGGTAGGTTTTTCTCTGTGAGTTACACTTCTCTGGTCCACTTCCACCTAAAATGTGGCACCCTTCCATGTTTATCAAATCTGATTCTGGAAAAAGAATTGGAAAATCTGCGGGAGGATCTGGAAGAGGCCGCTCTGTAAAGCTAAATATATCTTCAGGTGCTGTGGTTGTGTTGTCGCCTGGGGAGCATGAGGTCCTGGTTTGTGTGTAGTCCCTGCTGACTGTCATACTACCTGCAGGCTGAATATTTTTCTGACATGAAAAGAGGAATTTCCTGCTGCTGGAAATTATGACTAGGTCCAGTACTGATAGAGGAGATATCCGCACTCTTAGATTTTTCCAGCAGAGATTAAGCTGTGTTCATCCTGCATAATGTAAAAAACAAGGGAACAAGTCAATTATGACACACGGCATCCTCAACCAATGATGCAGTCACCTTCGCACAGCCAATCAGCAGCTCTCTCTCGTGTGTCACCCTCTCCTCTTTGATCCTATTGCTGCAGCCATTTAGTGTACTTACTAAAATTAATTCAAGTGGAGTTTCTCTATGTTTCTCCAAAACCTAACCTGAGGCTATGGGTTAGAGTGAGGATGCAAGTAGTTTATATAACACTAGACCAGGTAACTTCGAAAAAAAACAATTTTCACTTTGCTCATTGTGATCTGCATAGTTAAAATGACAATTACCAGTTTGGCTGAAAGCAACACGACTCTGTTCTACAGCTGACTGGACATGCATCAAATTGGAAGAAGATGGCATCTGTTCTGGAAACATTGCCAGATTTCTCCCAAACTATCTACTAAGATAATTTATATTGCACCGAAGAAGAAAAAGGGGCCATGCAGTTGTAGAATTATGTTTAAGGCCCGTTGTTGTTGGCTTAAGAGTTTAGAGATGCAGTCAGTCATGTTACAATCTAAAAACTCAAGAGTCAAATTTTTTGCAAAACTTGAGCTTGTCAGATGACGTCTGGTTCAATAAAAAACTTAAATAGGACTGTAACTTGTGTCTGTCTGTCATGTATTGTAATTTTTGTTTTTACATTCTTAACTTGCCCTCACCATTCCCCATGTTTGAATCCGAGAGTCCTTCTCCATGTCTGTTGTTTTCCTTCTTTTTGTACATTCTTAGTGTAGTGTAATACAACACTGTAATGACCAAACTATAAGTAAGTGCATCCAATAGTGTTGCTGCATCTGGAAACATTAGTTGCAAAATTGAAAGTAAAGTTGAAGTAGCGTGAGAAAAGATGAGCGTAAAAGTTTGTAGAGAATGCCATGTTTTTTTTCAGTGCCATGTTTTTCATTTTCCCAGGGTGGGACCTCAGTGTTTTGCTGGTGTCACACTCTTTGACAACTCCGTGCTATCTGCCTTGATTGTTTTCCTGCTTGGCAGATATGATGTTTCTTCCTCCCCACCCAGCCCCCCACGCAATCTCTTTCTAGAAAGTTTGTTATGTATGCTTTTGTTCAGTTGGAAAAAAAATGAAGAAAGAAAAAAAAAAACACCTGTCAGAATGATTTTGAAAAAAAACTTTTTTGCCTTTTCTTCCTGCAGAAGAGAGAACAAGTTTGTGACTGAAGAGTAAAGAAAGCGTGAGAAAAACAGCCCTGTGATGGATGGTAAGGCACAGGCAATTACAGACAACATGCCAGGCACTGTGCATATAGAAGATATCCCACACATACACACACACACACACACACACACACACACACACACTCAACAATATATGCACATATGTTGAAGACACTGGCAATGTGAGATAATCTTGAGTTTCTTTCTTTCCGGAAAAGGCGAAACATTCCAGCTAAAATCCATTTAAGGCTCCCTGCTTGGCATACTGATAAACATACTATACAGAAAGTGCACATACACACACACACACACACACACACACACACACACACACACACACACACACACACATCGCCTACAACACACTGGCTTCCATAAGCAAACACAGATGAGGCACACCAAGTCCGGTGCACTTGTAGTACTAGGACACAAAGCCAGGCTTCCTTATCACTCCAGGTTCAATTACACACACTTACACTCATACACACAAATGACGGCAAGCAAGGCAAGGTGGCAGCCACACTATTGGTTTTCTGAGGTGCTCCTGAGCTGCAGAAGGGAGGGGCTGTAATGCAAAGAGACAGATTCAGGTCACTCACTCATTGCTGGGATGAATATAGAAGGAGAAGGAGAGAAGAAGCTGCATATTGGAGAGAAAGAAGAATGTGTGGGATGAGTCGAAGGACGATGAGAGAGAGGAGAGAGACAGAGGAGGCAGGAACGTCCTGCAGGAAGATGAAATGAACATGGTATGCTTTAAGGAGAAGAGAGAGAATGCAGAAACAGACAAAACAGAGGAAGGCGAAGGGGAGCGGCATGATGGATGAAGAAGCGAATGACAGAAATGAAGTGTCAATAAAGTGAATGGATGAGAAAGGGGAGACAAAAGATGAACATGAGGGCGCTTTGCATGCATAGAGGAAGATTGTGGAATTAAAAAAAGAGGAGGAGGGAGGGGAGCATAAGAAGGAGGGATGAGAAAATAGTGGGACAAATGGAGAAGGTGTTGGAGAAGGCGAGCAGTGCCAGAGAAAGGAGAAATGGAGGGAGATAGTAATTGACATGAAGGGAAAGTGACAAGCGAAAAGATGAGTATGTAGGGAGGAGGAGAAGAGTCAGAGAGAAAGAGAGAATTACTATTGAATGAGGAATGTGGGATGAAAAAAGCTTTGGAAGGCGATGCAGACAAGAGGGAAAGAACAAGCTGTCATACAGGCTGACATTCAATAGACACGACTCACGAGTATCTTGAATCATTGAACAAAATAGCCCGTGTAATAACAAGAGGTTGTACTCTGCTTGTATATAATTCATTTTACTGTGGAGTGTCACATTTAGAAGAGCAGCCACACCCATTTTTAAAGTCAAGTTCAGTTTTTTATGTGACATTAATGTTATTGTGACAATCGACCTCTGAGATGCACTTTAAAAATGCAGTTTATCTCTACTTGAGTTTTGATCTGTAGAGTTCTTTTAGTTTAGATCAGTTTTCAAAAGATTCCCAGAGTTTGTGCACAGACGAGGCTGCACGCTATTAGCTCAAGTGCCTTCCATCCCTCTTCTCTTTTGTCTTCTGAGATGTGAGCGAGCAGAGATGATGTGCAGAGGAAACAATACAGGCCAAAGTCTCTCTCTCTGTTGCACTGCCACACACTGAATATTTAAGTCAGAGAGCTTTTATGAGGATACCGCAGGTGTGCCACGCAGGGGGTCTTTGTTCAGTGGAGGTGCAGAGCAAGACAGGAAACTCAAACATACTTTCCTATCCCAGCGAGACGAGAGTATGACTTAATGAGTCCCACAGCTTGGGATCATGGCAAGACATCTGATATGCACGACAATGGACTCACTCCTGGTGAGTTTGTGTGAGGGACATGTTTTATAGAACAGCTCAAATGGGTAGAAGGTCAATGTTCCTTACTAATAAAACAATGGCAAGGATCTTTGAATTACTAGAAGCTGTGCTAAATTTTGTACCTAATTTTGATTTTCTTTTGAGTCTCAAGTCTTTATGAGTGAAGACATCTCAGTCAAGGGTTTGTCAAATTCCACCACTGCTCAATTCACTCTGCAATAATACAACAGACACTCCTCAGAAAAGTTGTCTCAGCTGTCATTCCAAACTGCCTGTTTAAACAGAGCCACTCACTTACTTTCATTTTTGCTCTGTTTTTAGTGTAGCTATCACTGGATTCACTTATTTATTCACTAAAATACAGTTCACTGTCTGGGTTTAGCTTGAGACAAACAACAAACAATTTTGTTAACAATAATGCAAAATTGTTTCTTCAGGGAACCTTTGTGTGGAGATTTAGCCCACACAAACGTTGGTTGATTGAAGGTAACATGCACACCCTTAACGTTAGCTTTCCTTTTTCTAAATATGCTGACCTGTCTGGTTTCATGGTTTGGCCCAGCTGTTTTGCTGTGGGCTCTTATTTTTCAGTGATGCCTAAAAGTAGATTAATTTTGTCCTTAAACGTGTTACTGTTTTGCATGGTTGAGGTAACAAATGTACTCTCTACTCACTCCCCATGGGCAGAGATGGGCAAAAATGCATCAAAATGTATTTTGATACAAAATACAAAATACCCCTCAAATAAATGTATTCAAATAAAATACAAATTACAAAATACTCAAAAGTAATTGAAATACGTATTTCAAATACTAGAAATACTGCCCATTTCTGCCCATGGGTCTCATTTTTAAAACAGTGCATAGGATCCACACTAAATGTTTGCGTACGTTCAAAGGAGTAAATGCACATATGGCAAAACATTTTGTATTGATTTATAAAACCTTTCCTTTTATATATCCCAAATCAACATGTAAATGTGCGCAGCTGGATCAGCCTCACATCCCGCCGTCGACACGCCCACAGTCAACCATTAATGGTCAATGCAGCACCTTAGGAATGTTAATGCATAAACATGAGCCTGTTAATCAGTGGTTCTTTACGGGGAATCGACGGCAACTACCAAGAGGAAGAACGCTCGCTCCCTCCTAATCTTTCCATTTACGCAGTCCTAACAGTGGCAGAATATCTATCGTGCAGGATAACACATCACCAGTGTCACGGCAGTATGTTTTACAGCAATCAGAATGATTGTTCGCCGGCTTTCTCTTCTGTGCTCCGGGGTGCAGACAGCACTGATGAAATATTGAGCGAAATTTGATTTGAGGTTTGAGTTGGTTTATTGGTTCATATCTTTTATAATTGAAAGGTGCATATGGAATTGTTATGGCTCACTAGTAGAAGTGCAAATAACACTGCTGGTTTGACTGTTTATGATGAGGCTTTATAAGTGCAAAGTAACGTGTCATATGAAGTGAAATTAAATGTGTGAGAGGCATCATTATACCTGTAATGATGCCTCTCACATTCATACATTCTGGCTTCAATTCACCACCTCACCATCTGCGTCGCCAGTTTCCCCATGTCTCCAAAATGTTCGTAGGCATGCGTCAGAGTTTCCGCAGAGGTGCCCACATTCTCCCGTCAAGTTTGTTTTTATAGATCACAATGTTTGCGTGGGAAGTGGCGTACGCCTCTGTCAGGCCCCGTTTTGAGCGTATGCAACGGTTATAAATGAGTCTCCTGAACAGTACAGTAGGGTTATGCTGGTTCTGGCAAGCTAAACGTTAACATGCTAATTGTGGATCCTCCAGTGGGGACTACATTTTACCTTCAGTGAGGTGTGTGAGGACTTTCAGATTTTTTTGGGACAATATTCCCTGATGTGACTGCAGAGCCTAATTTAGCTCTAAACTTTTGAATTTCAGGAGCGCAGTGGGACCAGAGAGACTGAGTAGACTGGATAAAGGGGGACAGAGAGGTCAACAAGTTGACCCTTGAGCTGACTGAGGAGGACTTTGCAGCGCTTGAGACTCTTAAGACGTTCAGACAGGTGAGTACAACAACGCACTACTGCACTCACAACCCTAGCAATATAGTGTTGTTGCGTGTTTGTTACAAGGTGTGTAAAATATGTGCAGTCTCTTCTTTTCTCAAATATGTGGCTGTGGGCTGCAGTTCCTATGGAGTTGTGCCTCCATGCCGGTGAAAGCTGTGCCTGGAAGCATTATATTATTTTCGGTGTCTGTCCCGTTCTTGTGAATGCAAAATCTCAGGAAGACCTTGATACACTTCAAAAATAAAAAGGCCAAAGGTCTTAGTCACTGTAACCTCACTAAAGACGTTTTTGGCCATAACTTAAGACTTTATATGCTAATTAGGACAGGATAAAATAAATAAAATAGGTAGTGATGACTTTTTGGACCCAAAAGGTCAACTTCACTCTAACATCATAGTGTTTTGACAAAACATTGGTTAAAGTATACGGCCTCGAGATGTAGGTTAGCGTGAAACACTGCCTGCTTAGTATGATATACTGTGGTTACATTTAGCACTAGTAGCAGGTGTATAAATCCACTCTCTACCCATGCTATACGGTCATAGATCCTTAGACAGAGTGCAAAGACTTCAGCAATTGATTGCGACTGTGCAGAGCTGTTGGTAATTCTTTTTTCATTGCTGGATCAACCCTTTGGCGCCACGAAAAGAGAGAAAACGGTCTCTTTTTCACTGTTGTCTCGAAGCAGTTGAAATGCTGTCTCTGAACATTTTACTTTAAATGCAATAGATTGTATTATTTTTTATGATGTCAACACAGGTGGCCAAGTACTGTATATGCATACAAATACACAATCTCATTTACTCATTTGGCCACGCATATAGAGTAATATAATGCAAGTAAGTGTATCAAAGAGCATAACAAAGAAACCTGGAATTAATATGACAACATCTCTACTGAAGAATCTAATTTATTTTAGTTGAAAATGAAACTTTGAAAAGGTTAAAAAAGTCCTCTTTCTTTGTCCAAAACCTTTATTCAGGCTGACGGTGCTTCATTTTGCACAACCTCCCCTGTCGCTGAATGGCACAGAGGCAGCGTTTGATCCCGACACAGGTGAAGTCACGATGAAGTTGTTTTAATAGAAATTATTTTTCTATTTAAGTCCATGACTTCTGCCTCCATGCAGTGAATGTGTGTGTTTTCCTGTGAGAAGCAGACGCACACATTTCACAGACACAAACTGCTACATTTCTTGCTTTGTGTGTGTTCCTGTCTGTTTGGATGAAGGTGTGACCTCTGGCTTCTTCGACAGAGAGGAGGGAGAATTAGAGGAAAGAGAGGGAGCGAGGGATGGGGAGACGGATAGAGGGCTTGATGAATAGAGTGGTGTGGAAGAAAGTGTCTCGGCAAAAGAGAAGAGGAATGAGGTCATTATCTCTGTCCTCACCTGTGGCCTCAAGTCCACACACACACACACACACACACACACACACACACACACACACACACACACACAATCCACATTTTGTCAACAACTGCAACAACTCTTGCCCCCACCCCCACCCCACTTCTCCCCAATCCACCTTCCCTCTTTTTTTCTCCTTCCCTACTTTGTCCTAACTCCTTTTCTGTTTACTGGTAGACTGATTTCTTCTTCTTCTTTTTCTCCTCGTCAGTCCTGCATAATTCTGAGATTTTAAACTCCCTTCTCCCTTATTCCATTTCTATCCCTGTTACTCCTTTTTCCCACAAGTGGAATCCAACCATCACATTCATCACAGTGATTTCTCTGCTCCTCACATCACTATTACAAGAGCTCATGCCAATTCCCTTCCCTGCCCTATTACTGTTCAATTTTTATGCCTCCCTCCCTCCCACTCTGTCCCCCCTTTACAGCACAGTAGGCTGTAATCACATCCACTGGACCATGATCACCCCTCTCCTTCCTCCTCTTCCTCTTCTTCCTCCTCTTTGTCTTCTTCCCCCCCCTCCCTCCTCCCTCACTTTTGTGAGACGGGTCACGCCTCTTTGAGGCAGCGGAGCAGAGAAATTGCCTGTTATCGAAGGTCGATTTTTCATGCGCTTGTAAATTGCTTTGTATTGACACTCTGTCAGAGCAGGGTCGTCACACCGGCCTGGGCCACTCGCCACCCCGCGGTCGCGCTGCTGATCTTGGGGTGCTTCCACCGGGATTGAGGGGGTCAGGAGGGGTGCTGCCTGGTGTGTGTGTGTGTGTGTGTGTGTGTGTGTGTGTGTGTGTGTGTGGGTTGAGGTGTTGGCCGTAATCTTTTAGTGCATATTGAGTGTGTGTTGAAGTGTGCACCAAGCATTCATGATTTCTGTTGGACGAGGCTTTCATTCTGGGTCAGTGACAAGACCTCAGGGTGGAAATTACAATACTAACAGTAGCTGCCTTGTCCTTGTGCTGATGATTGTTCCAATGGCGTGTTTATTTGAAGTTTGTTGCAACAAAGCTTCTGCAAGCGGTTGTAAGATTCAATGTCCACATTTATCGGGACATCCCTGTATTTATGATTTCAACAACTTGGATATTGTTGATGCTGGTTAAAATGTTCGGCTTCACTTCCGTTTCTGTCACTGACTTTGACTCCTGGTGCTTTGTTTGCCTTGTTCAAAGCGGTATTGACTCTATCGAGACCCCTAACAGAACTGAAAAGACACTACATCATTCACAAGACTTAACTTGCTTGATCTGCTTCTAAATTTGTTGATCACGGTGTCAGTAAAAAGTCTCTTTTAACAACGAACAGAGTTGATGTACAAGATGCATATCAGCAGTGTGTGCTGCTTGAAGGTCCTTTGTATTTATTGCATAATTCTCCTGTCAGTGTTTTTATGTGTTAATGTGTGCATGTCTCAAGTTCCTCCCAGCTCTTTCTTACCCATCTTATGTCTGAAATCTCTCACCTCTCCCTTGTCACTCACATTGTTTGCTCTTTCATCGTTCACGCCTCTTATGCACTCTCTCTTTTCTCTGTTTCTCTAAAAGTTTTCTACTCGGCTTCTAGTTTGTTGTCACACAAACTCCTGATCCGCAACACTAACATTTAACACGTTGCCTCTGTGTTGAAGCTTTCAAAACATGTTGTGAATTTCGCCTGCTAATAAGGGAACTAATGTATGCATTTTTACTGCGTTACCTGAAGTGTTTTTGGCAGTATTCTTGTTTTTGAGCTAGCTCTTTAGTTGCTTTCCACAATAAGGCTCAATATAGAATCAAAAAAAGCAAGCTATGAATAAAACGCTATGCACAGCAGCTCAGCACACAGGTAGAAGCTGAGCACAGCTTGTGGAGATGACTTGAAGGAATATGCAACTGAAATATCAAATACTCACTGCCTTGTAGCTCTGAAAAGTTTGCAGCTTGCTCCTTTGCAAAGGAAGGCAGCAGAGTCACAACAGCAAAAACAATACTACAAAACTATAGCCTGATGATATTGGATTTTTTGACCAATGACATCAGCCAAAATACATTATTCTAACACATCTTTGGCATTTCTATACTATTTCAGCCATCAGTGTATATGCTACTACTGGTGTATCTGCTATAAGCTAATTAGACAGATTGTTTAGGCTCCTGTCAGAATATTTCAAAACGTCCATAGAAACGTTCCAAAGTACTCCTGCTGTATGTTCAGTATGACACAATCCTCACCTGTCAGTATATCATTAAATGCTACTTGACACTAGCAAGCTTTGGTGGAATGAGAGGTTATAGTGTGACACAAAAGTAGTGTAATCAGCTTTATTGTGGGCAGTAGTGCCAATATGCTGTCATCACTTAACAGGTAAGTTGACTAGCCAAGTCTGACCCGTCTCCTGCTGTATCATTGTGGCAGAAATAAGGACAGAGCATCAGAAAGTATTATTTAGAATAGAGTTATCCCTTCAGATTTAAGTGAACCAAAGGGATCAGGTCCTGGATGAGTGGGTGGCAACAGACATATATTCATGTTTCTCTGCAGCCATTGGCTTCAATGTGGTGCCATCTCCCTGGCAAGCTGTGCCGATGTCTGTGTTTGACACCCACTCTCTCGGTAGGGTGGCACAATCTAGACTGCACTGGCATGGATCTCATGCCAAGCTCTTTCCCTGTGGAAAGATAGAGCAAAGAGAAGATGGTTAAAGCACATACAAAGAGCCACAAGTGGAAAGAAGGTGCCTAGGAGAGATACAGAATTATGAAAGGAATGAAAGAAAAGGATGAAGGACTAGAGGACATATAGTGTCTGGACAGGGAGGAGAAAGAAAAGCGTAGCGAGGAATCCAACAGTGGTGTTGAAAAGGGAAAAAAGAGTGAGTCCAGATGCGGTTTGAAATGGGGAGAGAGGAAAAGGCAAAGACTGATAAATTGGTAGAGAAAAATGAGAAATGCCTGAGAGACTTTCTTTCTTCCTTCTGTTCCCTCCAATGTCGAGCCAAGCCAGCCCTCCTGGCAGACGTCTCCTCCTCCACCCCGTCCGCCCCACCTGCTTCCCCTCCCTTTATCCTCCCGCTATCCTCCTCCTGTGTCCTGTATGGCACACAGCTGCTCAACCACTCCCCATGCATTAGGACTCATCTGCCATAAGTGTGTCCTGAAGGAACCCTTCAATCTGCAACTTGTCTCAAAGTGCATTAAAACTGCACCGGGCAAGACACTCCACACAAAATGCACCCTGCTTATTAAGCTAACTCATTTATTGGGGCTGTAGCTGATGTACTGTATTCAGCATTAGTGCAGGAAAAGGGGGTGCTGAGGGGGCTGCAGCCCCGCCTTTCTTTCAAATTGAGACAAATGTGGTAATTTAATAGACTAGTGCTTCAAAACATGCCTGTTCAGAATGGGCTGAATGCTTGGCCTGTGGTGTTGCTGTTTGCAGCTTTCTATAGAACCGCTCGAACAGACAACTTCATACATTCAAGCACTTCGCTTCCTTGAGTCCACAGCAATACACCTGCCATGACATACTGCAGTTGCATCACACACCCACGTCGTGGCTACTCATGATCACACATCAGCATAGCTAGCCATAGCAAATTAATTGTGCATATTTCTTCACTATAAATAGTCCAGTAGTGAGAGTGAGGCTGCATGTTCTCTACTTCCACAGGTGCATTTGTGCAGAATTTACTATGGGTTTTGTGCTGCCTGTTGGATTTTCCAGTTTTCATGCAGTATTGAAACGTTCTCTTTGTGTGCACAGACCAGCAACAACCCTTTATTGACTTGTGGAGAACATTCTGTCAGTAGTGTGTATTAAATAGACCTACAACAGCTTGTATATCTGAATTCATTTGATACATTTTATTAATAATTTCACGCTAGTTTAATAGAGAAATTAAATATTATAATGAAATACAAAGTGAGAATCATAGCATTTATAGTGAAACTGTATAGTCACACTTGCTGAGATGCTGAAAACCTGAGCCTCCATCTCACTCACACACTGTCTCACAAAAATAGTTAAGAGTTTACTGGGGATCCACAAACCCTGCCCTAGTGAGAAATGTTCCCAGATCCAAGTTCCAAGTGATTAATGGAAACTTCAACACCAAAATACTTTCCCAACATTAGAGTCTATAGAGGTCTGACCTCACTAAACTGCTAAAATACTGCCATGGGATTGCATACTCAGCCTTATCAGACACTAAAAAAAGAAGACTTTTAGTTCTGTGAGTTTAACACCACCATATTACATCATTCCTGAGTAAGCTATTCCAAGTTCTGAGAAATTCAAACTGTTATCTCTCGTTGCCACTTGGGACTACATAATTGTAATTAGGCTTGTTGAGTTTTTAAGTGTACAAAAGTCACATTGCAAACCTGGGCACAGATGACGAACATTTTGCTACTCTTACTTAGATGAATGATGTCTATTTGAGATTCCATTACCTGTGGGAAAACAAAACAAATCTATCTCAAAAACTACATACCCTTGTACACTTGACGGTGTACAAGGGTATGTTTTTGTAATTACTAATGTCATTCAGCTGTTTGGGGTCACTGAGGGTAGAGGCTACTGCTAGAAATGTAAAGAAGAATGTGGATACTACTTTATTCTTGTTATGAGGTGAATGCCATTTGTAAATGCAGTTTGCTGTGAATTGTTGTACACAGTAGACATGATTGGAGAATTGAAAGTTCTACTTTAAAATGTCAAAGACATCATTTGCAATAGGCCACAAACTCCATTCCTGTGTGTGTGTGTGTGTGTGTGTGTGTGTGTGTGTGTGTGTGTGTGTGTGTGTGTTTGTGTGTGTTTGTGTGTGTGTGTGAGTGTGAGTGAGAGTGAGAGAGCAAAAGAGAAAGGAGGTTGTTGAAAGTGAGTAAGCAATGTCATTATTCACCCGCCACAGTAGAGTGTGTGCAGCTTCCCATTACTTGTCAACGTTATATAATACAAGAGTTTAATTTTTTATCAGATAGATGTGAGTTAAAAGACGAAACACAGAGGAGAGGTCGTATAAGGACCGAGATGAAAGGAAGAGGTGAAATCAGGAAGGTTAAGAGCCTTAGTGACACATAATGGAGACTGGAATGAAAAGGAAAATGTATTTTCTTACTTTTTCTATGGGTTTTTAATTGCTCAGAGAACTGCATGCTGTTGTCCCATTGAAGTGGATAAAGGTGATACAGTGACGTCACCTATTAAATTCAGGATGAGGTCATTTATTGCCCTGGCCTTTCCTCACTCAGACATGTGTTCACATAGACATATCGGAAAACATTTAATTTGGGCCTCCTGTGCACAATAAGCAGCATTTTGTACAACTGAAAACAGACAGTTTCACTATCCACAGTGGATGACTTCAAAGAAAAATGTCTGTTCTTGCCTTCATTAAACATACAGCATGTAGAGCTCCTGTTTTTCAATCTTGCTCGCAGAGCTGGGATGTAGTCTTATAATTTGTAAAGTGCACACAATTTCAGGAGGAAGTTTAGCACACAGAAATGACTGTGCTGGTAATTACACCTGGGATCTCCTTGCTGTATGGTGAGAAAGCTAATAGTTGAGCCCCCTGATGTTGATTAAAATGATAAATCCATGTTATATGCATACAATAATGTAATCATAGTCTTACTTTGATTATGAGAATGTTTTGATAAAGTTGTTAACATGCATGTCAAAGGATGCTTTGATAATATACACAATTTCATGCATGGATGAACATGCACAAAGGCAACAGCTATAAAAACAGGACAGGCTCTGTTGCACCCTGTAAATCTTATGATGAGCAGCCTTATCAACCAGGAGCAGCAGGACAGACTTTGGTAGTCTGTGAGGTTGTCCATCACCTGATGGAGCTGGGTTCATTATCCTGTTCCCACAAAAATGCTGAGGTGTCCCTCAGTCTGATACTTGACCTCGCCCTGCTCTATGGGTGTCAAAGGTCATGGCTGACCCTGCGCCGCAACCAGAGGAAAGAGAAAATGTTCCCCTTAAGATTGATACAAATAAATGTACTCAAAACAGGTGAACTTCTAAAAATGTTCCAATTGTGTGCCATTGCTATCTTTACAGTGATGTGCATATTTAATGTAGCTTAGTATTATTGCTTCAGATAAGATTTAAAGCCTAAGTAAAATATAAAATATTTATTTATACTGATTATTTCAGAAATAAAATGCATTATTGTAAAAATCTATAAAAAAATAATGGATGTGGCAGGACAAATCTACAGAAAGTACCCTGTGGGAATTTGAACTACACATGCCATCCTTCTCACCTTCCTATCCCTTAAATATATAATACAAATTATCATTTAACAGCGTAAAATAGCTAACAAATGGGGGAGAAATCCATAATTCATGATGTGACCCAACAGGCCCTGTGATTGCTGTGGACATTTGATTGAATCTAACCTATAAATCGTATGTACAGTGCATAATTGTCATACATGCGTTGACCTTTATTTCACCTTCTTCATTCATCAGCCCAACCAGGATTTTTCTGAGATTTGTTATGATTCTTGCAGATCAGTTTGATTTTAGTTTTGCAGTTGTCAAGGAACCCAGAAGTAATCACGATATTTAATTTATTCCAAAAAGAATAAAAAGTAATAAAAGTACAATAATAGAAAATATATAATAGTTATAGTGCACAACGTTTTCATTTTGGTAGGAAAACACATGCAGTTTGTAAGCATTCTGTAGCAGACAGTAGTCTGTGCAGATGGCAGGAGGTTGAACGTTTTGCCTTCGTTTTCCTATAATGAAGACTGGACACAGTTGCAAGCTCTTCCAACAAAGCTGAGACAGTTTGAATTTGCAGTTCCTGCAGGGACAGATTTATCTGCAGAGGTAGTGTACCTGCATGGGGCATCAATCCAGAACAACCACAAAAGAGCATACTTACACTGGCTGATAAATTGTTCACAAGTCACCAAAATTACCTTAGTTAAAAAAACAACTTAATTTATGCCTGTTGTCCACCCTGCCTCCCTAATGAAATCTTGCTACATTGTTTTCAGTCAAATCATCAGACCCACTTGCATGGGTACGCAGAACAAAAGTTTGAGGTTGAATTTTTTATGTTTTATTTTTTTCTCTCTGCCTCGGTTTGCATTGCATCCCATTAAAATGCAAAGGCTGGGTCTCTTTAGCTGAAGACTAATTAACTGTTTTTGTCGATCTAATACATCTAGAATTCTTATCATACTACAAGCTTCTAGTTTTGGCTGACCTAACAAACTGCCCATCGACCAGTTTTTTAAATTCAAGTTATCAGGCCACATCAACTTCTACATGTACTTGTACATTCAAAATGTGCTTTACACCAGCAAATCTTAGGGATAGGTGTGTAGGAGCAACACTACCAAAAAAGGTGAGGAATCTCACACACTGTCTGTTGCTAGTACTTACTTTATTCTTTTAAATCCAACCTGATGATCAATGTTATCTTTGTCCATTTTTGGATTTCTCTTAATCAGGAGCAAACATCTGGCTGAATGTTGAAACCAAATCAGATGTGCTTAAGGTACAGTTCCCCTACTGCATCCACAGCCGCACCAGCTCTTACTAATTTCAAACTAGCAGTTATAAAGTGGAGCTTTATGCTCACTAAATTAACACAGGTTGCACCACACAAACTAGTTCCTATGTAACGATTAGTTGTTAGAAAATACTTACACTCAGTAACTGCAGGTGTAACTGTTGCATTTACCTAGCTGACAAAACTAACATTAGCTTGCTAATATATGGCCCATTTAGAGTGAAAAGCAAAAGAGATAATATGTTATGTTGTTGGTACATGTGACCCTATGACACTAACATATCTATATAATAATGTGTTAAAATGGGAAGATTTTAAATTACATAACACAAACTAACCTAAAATAGCAGAATAGTTTTTGCTAAATGACCAAATAATCTCAGTTAGCATAGTTGGATAGTTCCCTTATGCTTAACTGCATGAATTCTTGAAACACATATTTCTGTCTATGCATATACAAATAAATCTGTACTAATACTAAACCGTGAATCTATTCACAAAAGATTTGTCATTAATTGATATATATTTTTTGTTCTGTGAAGTTATGCTAGCTTGTGATGATATTGATTTAAATAGATGCTTTCTCGCGACCAATTTACACATAACTAATGTCTCTAGTCACTAAAAACAATTTTTTTTTTGTCAGAGCATATCTATTGATTACTATCGGAATGTGAAGAAAATTTGATAAAAAGTATCATAACGTTTTTGACCAAAGGGAATGTTGGTATAGTACATATAAACTCAAAACTGATTTGCCTGGTTGTCCTCGTAATACAATATCATCTCCATGTCAGATTAGCAGGCCAATAAACGCACACACACACACACACACACACACACACACACACACACACACACACACACACACACACACACACACACACACACACAGAGAGAAAGTCCCTGATGCTTTATTTATTTATATGTTCATTGCTTATGGATGCGGAAAGAGGGGTGCAGAGGGAGCGAGAGAGGTGGCGGGGAACCATGTTCAAAAACAGGTTGGCGATGATCACAGAGTCTGGGGGGCCAGTGTTAATGACTTATTCATGGACCCTTCTGGCCCCTCACGGCCCCTGGGAATACACCAAACAGATGCAAGAGAGAAAGAGGGAAGGATGGGGGGAGGGAAGATGTAGGGACGAGTGATGTGGGACAGTGGAGAGAAACAATACGCAAGGACAATGGTGGAGGGATGGAGAGAAGGAGGGATAAGCATTGCATTAAAAGACAAACACAAAAGCTAGAAGGAAGACAGGAAATAGGGTGTGGAATGGGACACACCGAGCCAGTGCTCACACTGGTGATCACCGTCCTACTTTGGTTCAGTTCTGGGACACAGTCAAGGCAGCCAGAGGTGCTGCAGGAGGACTAGGCTGGCTGAGCAGGTGACAGACTGTAGGCCTGGATCCGCATGCTCATTTCCATCTACATCTGCATCCAAGAGAGGAAGACTTGAGTCCATGAGCCAGTAAGATGTAGTCCATATTGTGTTTGTAAATATTGAGCTCATATACAGTCCATGAAGAACTCTGGACTCCCTCCTGAATATAAAGTGTATGGAAGAATGCAGCCTTAGAAGTAAATGGAAAGGCATACCATCATCAGCACATGCACAAAAAAGGCAATGAATAATCCAAATGACATGACAGGACAATTAGCAGCGAAATTCTATCTAAAGACAGTGGACTAAATTGCAGTTTATGGAGTGCACAGCTATATGCAGATGTTGTACTTCAAAGATGAGCGCTGACAATTAATGTGTCTTATCAACACTGTCTTGCCATCGCCTCATTAAAACATGACCCTAAAATAGTTACAGAGTCTCAGTAGCTCTTTCATACTGTCTCTGCTAAGAAATGGAAGCATTTGAAATATTGATCAAAACTACTTTTGATTCTTTTTTTTTCCCTTTCTCCTGTCTCAGCGTAATAAAGAGACAACTTCCTTATGAAAAACACAGATGAGATTTTTGAGGCCCAGTTGATTTCTCAACTCTCCACAGAATTCCAGACCTTGTGATGTTTTTGCACTTTTTGTTCAAACGCTTGTTTACACGTCTCCGATTTCCACGATACCTCAGGTTGTTTATCCAAGTCATCAGAAATCTCTGTCTTAATCACAGTTGTGTTCAAAGGTAAGATAAGGCCTTGGCAATCCTTCTTAACCCACCAGTGACACACTTCACAGTGATTTACAATGTGTCTTGTGTGGCTCATGAAAAAGAAAGTCACAGCCTTGTCTTGATAGAGCGGCAGATATCCACAAAGAATTGTGGGTCTTTGTTTTTCACTGAAACATCAGACCTCAAAATTATTTGAAGCTTGTGGCAAAATTTAGAATGCCTGGGATCTTTTTTGAGCGGTAGAACGAGGGAGATGAAATCAGATGAAATGTTATTGACTGGCTTTGGCTTAAAACTTGCCCCAGCATCTGCATAATTTAGGATGATGTTGCCCCAGTTCTGAAAACTATTTTTGACCTAGAGTTAAATCCGAATTCAAGGCTTGTGGCAGAGCGCTCCCTCTTTCGGACAGGTTCTGAATCAACGCTGCAGTTTTCCTCTTTCCTTTGTCCTGCATCGTTTTTTAATCCCTTATGTCTGAGTGGGCCACATCTACTGATTTCTAAATAACTGTGAATTGTGCTAATAAAATATAAAGAGTGTTCGTTGGTGATTACTTGTTGAAAGGAGCTATCTCTCCATGTCAAACACACACAGTCACACACACACAGCTACATTGCTCCCACAACACTACAGTATATCTTATCATTTTAAAATGTGAAATGAAGCTTTTTTTGTAGACGCTGAGTGGGGGGGGGATCACTCCCTACCCACACTGCTTCTCACCTCCCCATCACTGCAGCAACTTTGATGCAAATCCTTAAAAGGGCAGAACTGCCGCACGGGTAAGCTGTGCATCGCCATGGCAATGCGGACTGGGAGAAATCCATTTTTCATAGACAGGCATTGCTGGTTGGGCTACTCGGAGTGCAATGCATGTGATATCAAGAGAAAGGAGAGCCAAGGGGAAAACCAAACACACTCAAACAGCCAGCAGTCTGACAGAAAGTGCTCCAAGACGAGGCTTGAAAAGGTTGTATTTCCACTGTTTTAGGGCTGTCAGTTGGCGTGTTTGGATCACAGTATGCTGCAGTTAGTGAGTACTACTCACATATACACAAATGCACACGCGTTGATGCAGACTATTGCTCTTATATGATCCCAAATATGTTTCTCCAGATCCATATTAATTAAGCATACAGACATAATAGTAGCATCGATCTCCTCATCTAAATAAGAATATTTCCCCTAACGTCTAAGTAGTCTATCTGTAGCCAGATGCAAGCAAGTAGGTAGGACATAAACCGGAGGTAAGAAGGAATGACTGATTATATTGTTACTATACACTTTATTTAATTATTTAAATACAAATTTACAGTTTTTAGTCTGTCAGACCTTTAGACATCCCCCATTCAACCTCTCTTATTGTACTCTCCTCAACACAGGTGTTTTTCTGGGAATAATGGCAAACGTTAAATAGTTTTGCTTAATGTTAAAATAATTTTAACTAGTGAATTTGATGTGTTAAATTGTGGTTGTCATTATCAATAAGAACAGCTTACTTCATCAGTTTGCAGTTTTTTTAGATTAATCATTTACTTGCAAACTCTTTCTGAATATATATGCAAGTGATTCATTGGGAAGGCAGAGAGGAAGTTGTCAGGACAGCTCGCTAAACTCTGGCAATACGGTTGGAAAACAAATATATTTCTAATTTAACTCCGACCCAGCATTTTAAGTAAACTTGATAAAGTTGTGGAACTTGCGAGAGACAGACAAATTAGTTCAGTGAAGCAAACATCCTGACTTTTAATCCCTAGTATGAGTCAAGCTTAAAAATGCTGGATCTTTCAATGCAACCCAATCTCTCATTAGGCCTGCCCTGCCTGCTAAATGTCTTTGTCTTCAAAGCTCCATGCCCCCAGTATATCACTGACTGAGTAGTAAACTGGCGTGTAAAATCAGAGGAGTATCACTTCATAGTCTAGAAATAATGTATATACATATTTTGCGAACATTATGAGATTGTTGTGTTGAGGAGTGTGGGATGAGAAAGGATGTATTATACCGTTTGTTTTCTTGGTTGCAACAGTTGTCCATGCTGAGAAAAAAAAGAACAAAAACATGACATCAATTTGGATACCATTCATACAGCATCAGTTCATAGTTGATTATCTGTTCATATCCATTCATATATTCCTATTTACCACACAAACTACAAAAAACACTTTCCCCAAATACACACACACACACACACACACACACACACACACACACACACACACACACACACACACACACACCACTGTAGCTGTTAACACCTGCTTATATACACATTAGTTGTGCATGGGTACCTGTGCAATGACTGTAATCCATCATGGGCTGTGCCACCCTGGTATCACAGCGCAGCTACAACACAGGCCTCTCAATGTTGGGCACGCTGCCAGGGCCAGAGGAGGCAGAGACGAACCACACAATCTCCCCCCCACTGCTTAACAAATGCTGCCGCCTCCCCGCTCTCTTACACACAATCAGAAACACACAGGCAGATGCAAATCACATGCACGCGCGAGCTTGATTATAGTGGCATGTTTATACACACACACATACACTTATACGCACATGTGCTAGCATTCATACATAAACTCATCCCTGAGACATGCAAGCTGACAATCACAGATGTGTTTTTATTATTTGTTGTTAGTTTGCCCTGTAACAATGCTGGGTCACTTATTTAGAACTCCATTAGCTGCCAAACACCGTCATTTTTCAGACAATCAAAAGCTCTTGACAAATTTTGAATTTACGCTGTGATGGAGCAGATGGTTAAGTTATTACATTTTTTTTTCCAATATTTCTGTTCATGTTCATATTCTACCCGATTTTATGATATAATCAGAGGCAGCTACTAATATATGTAATAAAATATGTAATTTAAAGGAGGTCAAAAGGTAGCTTCCCACCTCCATGTTTCTAGTCGTTATCCAGATTGCATGACTCGATGTACTGATGATATTAATTATTAAAGCACATTAACAATCAAACTATTTTAAACTTCAGGAGCCAGAAAAGAGGCTTCCCATCTCTTATGTATTTTCATACATAAAAGCCTGGAACATAAGTACCATCTGATGCTCAGATCAAGTGCTGGCCTCTGCTCATAGTGTATTCACACTGAAATCAAAAAGGGAGTAAAAATTTAATTGGTCTCTGTGCTCTCACTTTTTTCTCATTCTCACCCGTTCCCTTTTTCATTCTCTCTCCCCTCCACATGCATGTGTACGCACGAGTTCAGCCGAGAACACACACACACTGACACATAACTAAATTTGTGTTGCCACCCACCAGCAAACTGGCACCAGCTCCTCTCATGCATACACACTTCTGTCACAATCATTTGTATGCAAAGTTGTTGGCTGTGATGGGTTGCTATGGTTGCTGTTACCAGGTTATGTGACAAGAAGCAGCAAGTTGATTTACCTCTTATTTGTGCCAATGTAAAGGTGTCAGGAAGGGAACGTATAGAGCTGAAGAGGCAATAACACAATACAAGTCGGCACACAATGGAAGGAGGAACAATAGAGACAGATACAGCTGCACAGGAATATAATCAAGGTTGCACAGTTATGGACACTTAAGTATATAAAGTGTTAAAAGCACCTTAAAATCTCCAACTAATAGCAGTTACAACAATCAAATTGTTAGTTGTGTTAGTTAGTCATATGAGCTGTGAAGGTAGCAATCGTGCTAGCTCTTCTGGGAAAAAAAGGACACACAAACACAGTATTGTGAGAGGGGAGGAAAAACATTTGATAGTCAGCCAACATGAAGGGCTCAGCTCTGTAATTGCCTCGATGAGATTCGTTAGTATGCATGTGTGTATTTGAAGCAAAGTGAGTTCATGGGGATGCTCTGTGTGTGTTTGCGTTTATGTCTGGAGCAGATAACACTGACAGCTTAAGGTCATGAAGATGGGAAGGGCACAACTGAAGACAGCGTATCTTTGATCTCAACACAAAGTGTGACGGTGTGTATGAACGGCCGTGTGCCGTGCACAGAGGAGATAGTTGGCAGAGTCAGCATGCTGTTTGTGTGGGCGTGTTTATGCATGTGCATGTTTAATGCATGAACATGTTTGTGTTATACGTTTGTGTTTGTGAGAGGGAGAAAAGCCATTCTTTCTCCAAGTTTTGCTCCGCTTTTGGAAGACTTCTCAATGTGTGTATATAAACGTGTGTTTGTGTGTGTGTGTGTGTGTGTGTGCTTGTGTGCTTGTGCAAAGGTGTCAGGATATGGTGCAGACAATGCCTAATTGGGTGAAGTCACAAGGTTACAGGTTCCCATGGATGTCGCACAATTTCCTCTCTTCTATCTTCTCCCTCTGCAATTATTTCCTCAGTTTGCCCAGGTTAACTCACCCAATGTGATTATGAAACAGATCATGAAGGGGATCGATGTCATTGTTGGTTTTTGAAATACCTCTCAATATGATAATAGGACTGTTATACACGCTATAATCACATAATACCAATCACAAACCGTGGATTGGTGTGGATAATGAAAGGCAATCAAGATGGTGTCTCTGGACGGACTCCTAATGGAGAGTTTGACTAATTGACTGAATCTATCCGTGAACTGTCTTGGCCCCCTCAGCTTCTCCGTCACTCCTTAATTGGCTATTGTTCTGTTATTACCGGTTCTCCAGGGCAGGACCATCTGCCAGCTCCAACAGGTGAGTCGGGAAAGACTCATGTGTGTTTGTCTACATCTGTCTTAAGTTCTCTGTGTATTTATCTGCATTTGTTGTCTGCATTGGCCCAATTATGTTTGCTTTTTTATGAATGTGCAAAAAAATTGCATTTGCAACATACTGTCAAATGCAGATACTTTCCTGTTCGAGTACTACGTCTTCTTATTTTCCCTTGCCATCAGAAAAAAAGGCAAGGGGGACTGCAGTGGGGGAACAAGGAAAGGAAGAAAAGAGGAAATAGCTGCAGAAGGAGGAGAGGGACCTGTGTCATTCATCAGCAGTGCAACAGTGCATGAACCGTGCTGGCTACGGTGTTCTTTTAACTCTCCCTCTCATTTACCTTATTATCTCCATATCTATGTGCATCATTATGTTGGATGTAGCCTGTGTGATGAATAGCCTTTTTGATTAAGGATGCATGGCTCCTTTTGTTTAACATATGGAGCGAGCCTTGTGTGTGCTGCTGCTCTCCAGCTTCTAACACTGACTGCATGATGATAATGTATATAAATAGTGTGATCTTTAACCTTGTGGAGCAATTATTTAGAGGCTGTTTGAACATGGTTTGCTTATTTCCAATGAGTATCTCCCTTTGTTAAGCTATTTACAAGCTAAATACTTTTAAATTTTGATAGCATCTTCCACTCTCTTGTTTACTGTTTATTAGACCTTTGCGTCAGGAAAGAGCTTGGTTAATGTTACTCACCTGGTGTGTGCTATGTTCTTAATGAGGGGTAAAATTACAGAGAAGTGTAATTTAAAAGTCGAAGTGCTGCTTAGTTGGAGCGTTAAAAAAAGAAAAATGTGATCAGAACGACATGAGCGTCGGAGTCTAGTAAAATAATGTGGCAGCGCTGGTGCCACATGTGCTTTCCTTGTCACCAAGAAATGCGTGAGCAGTGTAAAAGAGAGAGAGCGAGAGTCTGTCTCCCCAACTTCCTCAGTAGTCTCACATGAAACAATTTTCAATCTCTGATTCAATTTATTCCACACCACATAGGAATTTCATTGCCATTTTCTTACCCCTGCAATTTCGCAGTATATTTGTTTCCGGGATCTTATACTTAACTGTAAACAAATCATTGATACACTTTTGGCACATTCCACTACGTGTATAGCTAAATAACTAATACATATGTTCATACTGAGAGGAGGTTGATCACCTCTCAGTCACAGATTAACGTTGTGCTGAAGTATTTCTTATTGGCTGTACTTCATACTACACAGGGAACAACAAGGTGATGCAATATGAGCTGGTGCTTAGCTGTTGAAAGACTGAATGAAAAGTGCAACGTCTGGATGGCAGGATAACCTTAAGCTGAGTGGTTGTTTAGAAAGAAATGTGCTCACTAGAATTATTGATCATCTAATAAATCCTGTTTGTGGAACATACAGTCTCATGTACATGGGAATCAAACTCTGGATGTAGCATCCTCAAGGCAGGTTTTCTGATCTACTTACAAGTTAGTCAAATGAAATTAAGGCAAACCTACTGGATTAAGGTTGATTTCACGGTTAAAGGAAACCAATACTGACTGTTGATAGAACACCGAAAATTATCTCAAGTCTTACACCTTGACGTTTTACTGCCCCGTAAGAACATCACGCTATACGACTTGGCTCTAAATGCAAACATCAGTTTTTTTTCTTGTTTGAACAAGAAGCTCTCCAGGGGTTAAAACACACTTTAAATGAAGGTGTAACTTTTGTCTATCCTCAATCAAGTCGGCGAAACCCCATAGGTATTCCCAGTTGATGCAACAATATTGCACGCCTTAATTCAAGGAATTTTTCAAGTGATTAAGTTGATACTAACCCAATATAAAAACCTCCTGACCCTCTAAGGATGTCAGACAACTTTAATAACTGATGCAACACGAACCATTACGACCCATAGACGTCATTTTGATGAGCCTGGAATAAATGGGGGATAACACTGTCTATTTAGCACAGCACTTTACTTAGCCTCTTCCAATCTGAGATAGTTGGAACTGTAACGTCCATGCTGTGTTTCTGACAGGATACAGATGATGTGTTGGAGAGGAACTACGCTCACTAGCCTGACTGTAATGAGTTCTACTCGCTAATTAGCTTGTTGCTGGATGCCAGATATGGCTGGGGCTAAAGCCCCGTCACCGGAGCAGTGCAGCGAGGAGAGGAGAGAGCTACTTTAATGAGCTCTCAGTGGTGTGTTTACTGTTAACCAAAGTCATGGCTTTACTCGCGATGTGTCTCCCCCTCCATGCAGTGCTTGCGCACACATACACACACTCTTGGAACTCAACAGCCGTGCACACACAAATCTATATTCATAGCTCATGAGTGCAAACGCAGACACACACAGACATACAGGCAGGCGCGCACAAAAAAGCACCTCACCGATTAAATCCTCAGTGTTTGCCAGTGATAAAGGCCTAATTAATGTGGCAACGCTGCAACTCTTCATCATATCTGTAACAAGCAATCTCCAGTCAGACATGATAGGCTTGATGTATGATGCATTAGTTAGTTGTGGATGGCTACTCCACAGCAAAGCAAAAAAGAAAAGAACGTCCTTCTTTTGGTCAATAGGAATCTATTCCCATGTCAGCTGCATTTTCTTTTTTCCTCATTTGTCCATTTGAGCTTTGCTTCTTAACAAGGGCAGATAGACTGTTTTAAAGGGCAGAGACACAGCTTTGTTTACCTATTTCTTTAAGATTGATCACCGCAAGGATTGAGGGATACCAGTGTCACCACCAGGCAGGCAATTACCACTTGAGTGCTCGAGTGTACATGCGTATCTACCGACCGCTCTGTGGGCCAATCATAACGCAGATACACAAACACATACACACATAATGTAGAGCAGGTATGAGTCAGTGTGTGGATGGTTCTACCTTGAGTCATTGGCAGCAGCAGCTAGAGAATGTTTGCACAGCAGTGACTGGATTGCGAGCGAGTGCCTGCAATGTGGTCCCCCTACGGTTCATTAAGAATACAGACCTGACAGAGCAAACTCATTCAGGATGGATGAGCTTAACACACACACACACACACAAATGCACAACACATACACCCGCCATGACTATTGAACTTTTTTATATTTTGCTTTCAAGAGAGCTTCTCTAATGATAAACAAATACTTTGAATCTGTCTGTTGAGGCTATTTGTCAAGCCATTGGTTTGACTACAAAGGGCAGACAGCTTGCATGTGGAGTTAATGTTACTGTCTTAGATGTAGAGGTTATTTTAGGATATCAAGTATTTCGAAATTGTGGAACAGACCCAACATATGACACCAACATTTGTATTTGTCAAAGTTCCAGCTTAACAGTTTGCACACATTAAAAAGTGTATTTTCAGTTCCCTGGAATGTCTTGGTAAACCTAATTTCTTGGCCATGAATACGTTTTACTGAATTCCTAACAAGGTTTTAACATTCATGTAGTGCATGATCTACATGTATCGGCATCAGACAGGCAAAGTGTGGCTGCTTCATGGCAGCAGCATATCCTCTTCTCCTGAATAATTAGAAAATATGTCAGGATTTCTTGCCAGAAAGAAATTATATGACATTTTGGGAAATACGCACGTGTCTGTTCCATCCTCACTATTCTCCACACGGGAGACATGAGGGATTAAAGCACAGTGATGTGATGTCAGACTATTTCTTGTGTGGGAGAATTAACTTCCTGAAATCTTTGCTGATTGCCAGGCAACCGCCAAGCGATGACGAGCCTATGGCTAAAGGAACTTCAGGGCCAGGCTATCTATTTCCTCCTGTTTCTAGTATTTAAGCTAAGCTAGGCTAATTAGCTGCTGGCAAATACTTCATATGTACTATACAAACATGAGTGGTATCAATCTGCAAAAAAAGCAAATACATGTATTTCCCAAAGCGTCTCTGCTTATACTGACTAACCTGGTTGCCTGCATGTAAATGTGGATACGGATTCATAAAGCATGGCAGTGCAACTTTTTTTTCACTGTGACATACTGTAAATGGCATTACATTACCTCCATTTATTTATGTTAACCTCAACAACAATTTCTATATGTGTTAATTTTCAGTTATATAATAACATTCTGACGTTGTGGAACTTAGGGAGCCTCTGGTGACGTAAGCTGGTGTGAAAGGTCAAGGGCTGCGGTGGCATCTGAGAGCTTTCACTCCTTGCTGTTCTGTTCAATAGCTTTTCCCTGCATGGCTCCAGGTCTCTGCTCAGCCACTCCCCATGGCTGTATGAATGGAAGGCCCCACTGTCTGCTGCACCAGTCGACACCTCCTTGCGCTGCACAGATTACTTTGTGTATGACAGTATGTGAGGTGAAGGTGTGTATGTGTGTCCCCTTCATAACCCCTCCATGTTGAGTGCTGCTTGCTGGTGTCTGTGTGCAGCCTCACAGTGTGAGACTGGAAATATATATACGTTTTGTTTTTCAATTCTTCAGTTCTCAAACGTGTGTATATTATATTATATTATTCTCACATTGCTGAGTGTGCATATGAAAATGACAGTTTCTCGTGTGGAGATGCTGCTTCATGTGTTCACATTTGCATGCACATGTGTTTGTGTTTGTGTGTGTTCCTCTCTGGCTCAGTGTGTTTCCTGCTCTACAGCTGGCGGTGTAGGACCCTCTGCGCTTCCAGCCAGGTGTGCATGTGCACATGTATTTGTGTGTGTGTGTGTGTGTGTGTGTGTGTGTGTGTGTGTGTGTGTGTGTGTATGTGAAAAAGAAACGGACAGACAGAACTCCCCTATGGGCTCCATGCTGTCATTGAGGAAAGCCGATTATAAGACGTGCCAGGGTGTCAGGAACACCCCCTCACCCCACCCCACCCGCCACCCTCACCAACTCACAGCTTTTCGCTCATCTGTATGGATGGAATTGCAAAGCTCCATCTCTTAGGCTTCATGATGCCATCTGGAGATCGGGCCAAGTGCTTCCTCCTCAGCTTAATATGAAATTAGACGGTTTTGCCCCTATATTCATTAGCCTTGTTTACGATGTTATTGGATGTTTGTCTGAAGGACAACCTGACCAGCTTGCATGAAGCTAAACTGAGCTTAGGTTGGCTAAAATCAAGATTGGACTCTTTTTGGCTTAATAGATTGTAAAGCTGAAATCATACTTCATTATATCATTTTGATAATGACTGAATCTAAAACACTTGGATTGAAAGGAGAAGATTGAAAAAATTGACAGTTAATATGATGTAGTTAGAGAAAGATAGTGAAACAGTATAGTGACACCATGAGGTTGACAAATTGTGTTCTGAGTAAAATATCTCAGTCTCTCGGTAATGACATTATGTAGAAATATTCATGGTCTTCAGAAAATGTCTCCTACTGACTTTGGTGGTCCCGACTTATCCTCAAGCACCACCGACAGGTTGACATTTGAAGTTGAGTAAAATGATTGAAAATATTGGACGGATTGCCATTTTTTCATCCCCTGACTTTTCATTTAGTGTCATAATCAGGTCAAAGTTTCGCTGTGTCCAATACTTTGGCTTATGACAAAAGACCTGAAAAACTAAAGGCATTCCCATCAGCCTAAACTGGACTCTGTGTTTAGTGCTAACAAGCTAAACAAAGATGATAGACAAGGTCAACATTATATTTGCTCAAATTCAGCATTTGAACAGTGTCATTGTGAGCATGTTGGCAAACTGAGATTACAGTAGCTGAAAGCACCATGGGGCCAAAGTGCAGTCTCGCAGAGCTGCTAGCGTAGATTTTTACTATTCTGATCACAGAAATGTCTCTCTGTCTATATCAGCTTTGCATATGATGGAAGTTGTAAAATACCTCAAGCTAGGATTGGTAGGGGTTCAACATGTAGTTTGACATTTCTCTCGGCCATCTCACCGCCTAATCTTACATAATGACCATTTTAAAGAGATAAATGACGTCTGATTCCAGCATAAGACAAAGCCCTCACTTTGAGGAACAACACTTGGCTGGCAGACATGCACATTTGTACTAGCTGAATTCCTTAAAGGAAGCCTCAAAGCATTGGAGACACCATGTCATCGTGTTCCTCCAATATCACTGTATCTATTTAAATACTGGAGATCATAAAGTGCCACATTATCAAGTTAGTTTTATTTTGTTTTATAGAAGCAGCTCACTTCATTAAAAGTTAATCAGTGTGAAACTGCTAGAATCATTTCCCACAAAATGATGGGACATTGTTAGTTCTTCCCGCCATTTCTTTCTGGTAAGTTTGTCATCAAATTGTTATGACAGACACATCATATGTAATTATATTGAACAGCAGAAAGTTGAAAGAAGCTAATCGGAGATGAGCAAACTAATTGCCACTATTATGAAGTGTCTGTCTTTTTTCATAGCACTAATTGACTCCTCTTATTGAGCGTGTTTCCCTTTGAAGACACAGCGATAGAATCTGTAAGCCCCTTTCTGTTAAACCATGTATATGTGTTTGTCAGCCATCTAATGCTTTTCCAGTGGAGCTTTATATTTTTCTAAATGGTGGCAAGGAACAAACGGATCTGAGCTGGGCTAAAACCTGTCCATACGAGGACCACACACACAATCACATCAGTGACAGAGACACACACACACACACACACACACACACACACACACACACACACACAGACACGTGACTGCAGCACACTCATTACCAATACAACATTGCCCACTGTTAGCTGTGTTGCCAGGGACATTTGGTGGTGGAGAAAGTGACCAGGCTCCCAAGAGTATCCAGTCCACCCGGGGCTCTTCAGTACGCGCTAATTATTCTTCACACCTAATCTGAGAAGGAGAAGGAGGAGAGACAGATGAGAGGGGAAGAAGAGAGAGTGAGATAGAGAGAGAACGAGAGGGAGGAGAGATTGGCGACCAGTGGGACTTGTGCTTTCTTACAGGAACAATGAATCACATGTAGCCACCACCTGTCCTGTGTTGTCCCTTCTGTTGCTCTCAGCATTGCAGACAGGACGACTGTGTTTGTACAGTATCAAGCCAGCCGTGTTGGTATTGGCTAGAATGCCTTTCACTGGGCATTAGGCATTAATAACAGATTAGACAACTGTTGGCAGAACAGCGTCTGTATTTTCTTTTTCTGTTATAATCAGGATTTTGCAGAAGAGCTCCATCTATTTATGTTTTCCTATTTATGTATATACCTATATATCCCAAGCAAAATTAGTTTCACTCCCACTTCTCTTTGTTATCTTTGTACTACTTTTGACAACAGTAGCTATTCATAAATGATGTGACGTGTATTTATAAAATACCATTAGTATCCGTGGATGGACAAATTAGTTAACCTTTGTGTTTGACTGTGGGACCTACTCAAATTGTAACCTCATTATTGTGGCAGAGAGGTTAAAATATTTTTTTCCCAGGTGAGGTCACCCCAAGCCACACTGGTTTCAGGTTATGGGCCAGATAAATTCTGATTTACAAAGATATTTAATGGTCCGTTCACAGCGATTAAACAGACCGTCTTTAACATGGAAAAAAGAGCCCTTAAAGCCTATACTTACCCATATTTCTATATGAAATATCGAATGACAATGTGTAATGTCAAAGCGATCACTTCTAATGATGAACCCACAGAGAAATATCAATGTTACTGACAGAATTAGTTTTCACATTAAAGATCCTTAGTGATGAGTATCATGGTCAGCACTATTGTGATGAACTTTATCTTACTCATGATGTCACAACTGTTGAGGACAGCTGGTTGCTCAGTTATTAATTAAAGGCCCTACACACACTTGGTCCACCCACACATGTGTTTTCACTTATGTTGCCTGATTAGTCCTCTTCTTAGTACAGCACACTTGATTTACAGCTATCCCACTCCCCTGTTACTTTTGTTGCACCTGTTGGGGAGGCACAACACCTTTACTAGTTTTATTACCTCCACCAGTTTATGTTTTCGGTTGGTTCGGATCGTCATACATTCAGGTATGAGTACACATTCCAGGAATTTGACTCTGGTTATTTTTGCTCTCATTGTACACAGAACACAGTACACAGAATTTAAGCAAAGATAAGGATACAAATAAACATTTATTATGTGCATACCAGTAGGTGAAAGCAGACAATAATAATATAAGTTATATAATATATATATATTAAAAAAAAAATTTGAACAATGAAGAAGGCCCTGTCTCCCCAAATTCGGCGCTTGGACCGAGTCTAGGAGTAAGGAGATTGGAGTTGGTGGATCTGAGGTTGCAGGTGGGAGTGTGTCTGTGCAGGAGGTCCCAGAGGTGTGAAGGGACTAGGTTGTGAAGAGCTTTGTATGTAATGAGGAGAATCTTGAACTGTATTCTTTGCTGGATGGGGAGTTTGAAGGACTGGGGTGATGTGATCTCTGGTGTGGGAGTAGGAGAGCAGACGGGCAGGTGAGTTTTGGATGTATTGTAGTCTGTTGATGATTTTGGTGGATGAGCCGTACAGGATGCTGTTGCAGTAGTCCAGTCGAGAGGTGATGAAGGCGTGGATGAGTGTTTCAGCGACTGAGGAGGAGAAGGAGAGGCGTAGACGGGCAATGTTTTTTAGATGAAAGAAGGCGGTTTTTGTGATGTGATATGGGATTGACAGATGTGTGTGTGTGTGTGTGGGGGGCTCTTCCTGAAGTCCACTGTCATCGCCACAGTTTTAAAAGCATTCAGCCTGTAGTCATTTACTGCTGTGATGGAGTGTTTTCTTGGGGAGCAGGATGATTGGAGTGTTTGAAGCAGGAGGGAACTTCACACAGCTCCAGTGATCTGTTGAAGATCTGTGTGAAGATGGGGGCCAGCTGGTCAGCACAGACTTTCAGACAGGAAAGTCGCCGTCTGGGCCTGGTGCTTTCCTCATCTTCTGTCTGTGAAAGAGCCAACACACATCCTCTTCACAGATCCTGAGTGCGGGTAGGGGGTCAGTAGGGAGGTGCGGGGGGGAAGGCAGGGGCTATAGGTGGTTGTTTGATGTCAGAGCAGTGGAAAGATGTGGATGTGGGTTAATCAACCCTGCAGTGAAACACATTCAGCTTATCAGCCAGTTGATGGGTCTCCACAGTCAACGCAGGGTTTTTGGCTGAAAACCGATTTTTTGTTTAGGTTTTCAGTGTATTTCCTCTTGCTACTTTGATCTGATTTCGTCAGTTTGTTTCTGGCTGGGTTGTACAGGAGTCTGGCGCTATTTTTGTTGGCTTCCACCTAGGCCAGACGTACTGCCTGAGTTTAGCTGAAAACCAGAGTTTATTGTTGCTTTAGTGCAGAAGGTTTTAGTCCGTACACAAATTTAAAGTGGAATAAAGTGCTAATCCATCATGTTGGACAAAGAGTTCCAAAACTGGTCATACGGTCACCAAATGTATTCAATCAATCAATCAATCAATCAATCAATCAATCAATCAATCAATCAATCAATCAATCAATCAATCAATCAATCAACCAATCAAACTTTATTTCAGACTCAGGGTCCAGATAAGACAGATAGAATAAAATTACATACAAAAGAACAATAAAAGTACATAGGCCTGGCACTGCCTTACAAAGAGACAGCTGTACCAATGTCTCCACGGCTGGGACAGGTAGCGTGTGGTACTAAACCTTATGTTTGATAAAATCAAGATGATGTAATTTTCAAAGTCATTAAGCCGGCAACTAAATTTATACATGAGATTTCTTAAAACAGTTTGGAAAGTATTGACTCCTGCAGCCACAAACATTTCACTGGCACTACTCCCTCTCGGCCTCTTTAGTAATATTCTCATGGTATCATTTTAAGCTACTTGAAGTCTCTGTAAGCTTGTTTTTTTTGTAGTTTGACCACACGTGTGCAGTGTAGAGTGGTGTACAATATGCTCTAAACAAAGAAATCTTCACTCCATCTGTACACATACCAAACTTGCATGAGAGAGTGTTTGCTTGTGCATACATCCTACAACATTGCCTAGACATATCATTATCATCGGCCATCTATTCTGTTATAAATGTAAATAAATTAGTGCTGGGCAACGATTCAAATTTTTAATCGTGATTAATCCCATGATTTTCTGCTATTAATTGCATTGTTATGCGCAATATTCAATAATGAATTCAAAAGTAATGTATTTTATTTTAAAAGTACTGCTATATGAACAAAAGTGCAATTACATTTGGTTTGCAAACACTTTAAACAAATAAGATGCTTTTTAACAGCAGTATTCCCTTTACACACTGTGACAGAGCGCTGGGGACTGTGCGTGATGCAGGGGACGTGTTGAAAAGGCAGATGTCTCGCAGCAGTGATCATATTTCTTGTGCTAAGTGTGCTGACTTTATTTGAAACGTTCCACTGCTGTGCAACATGAATAAAATGTTCCGCGCACGTTTCAGCAAAATGTCTGTCTTCTGTTTTCATTACAGTCAGAGTATGTGAATGCAGCTCCCACTGTTCATCAATATAATGCACTGTAACTCCGAGGTAATTATGGTTATCCAGCGATGTCCAGTAGTCTCCAGTGAGAGCAACAGCTGGTGCACGTTGTAACGCCGTCGCTTTTGTAGTCCTCTCCTTTTCATACAACTCGTGTATTCTTCTTGTGATGGTGTGTCTTGAGGGAGGCTCATACGTGCCGTCATTCATTGCGATCCTAAGAACGTTCCTCAGACCGACATCTTCCACAAGACTAATCGGTTTGCATTTTGTAGCAATTCACTTTGCTGCGGCATTTGTTAGCTTGTCTTGCTTTTGTTTATCTATACTTCTCCCACAAGCTGCATCCAACGTAGTCTGCCGAAGCCTCCCTCCACCGTTGCCAGTGAACACTTAATTAATGCATTAACGCGATAATAATGCGTTAACTTGCCCAGCAGTAAAATAAATATAATAAAGCATGCAAAAACTATTCACAAATCCCCCTATTGAGGGGAGCCCAGTTCAAACCCCCACTGTTGCATTTTAACAAGCGCTTCAGGTCGTTTCCTCTAGAGAGCTACTGCTCCTCCAATTAAAACTTTCACGTTCGATTAAAACGCAGTGAAAAAATGTTGACATCTTACTAGTTCCTGCCTGGTGGAAATTTTAGAGAGTGCAGGACTGAGGCTGCCATACACGGCACCATCTTGGATCTTCTTGTTTGTTTGTTTGTTTGTTTGTTTGTCAGCAGGGTTATAGAAAAACGGATTTTCATGATAGTTGGTGGAAGGGTGTGGAATGAGCCAGGGAAGATCCCATTACATTTTGGAGCAGATCATAATCAGGGGGCTGATACACAAATTAGTTTTCACTTTCATTAACATTGCAAAATAGGGCATGGCATGGGGCATGAGGAGGTGTGTGCTTTCTGAGTTAGGGTTGGATTTTGGTGACCAGCTCCACCCAACTTTAAACTGTGCAGAGGTCTAATCAGCCACGATGAGTGAAAACAGCTGTGTGGGTGTAAGGGACTTTAAAGGCTCGGTGTGTAAGATTACTGGCATTTAGTGGTGAGTGGCAGATTGCAACAAACTAAATACCACTCCACTCTCCCCTCCCTTTCCAAGCGTGTTGGAGAACTACGGTGTGCAAATGTAAAACGTAAATAAAATAAATAACACTTCTGAGTGAAGTTTATAAAGAATGAAGAACACAGACATCCGTCAGTATCAGTCCTTCCTCCTGTCCTCTGCCCTGCAGTCTTCTGTCCTCCTGGCTGCTTTGTCTCAGCCAGCAGAGAAGTTTACAAAAAAATGAGCTTTTGGCCAATTGTGCATGCTGTGCTTGTGTAAACATAGTGGTGGTGGCCGATTGAATTTGGTTTCACTTTTGTTTACATTTATGTTCTTGTTGCATAGATGTATTGACAAAGTTTTGGCTTTTTACTCCCAAATATTTTTTTGCAAGTACAGTAAGCGTAGTTGATGTCAACTCGAGTATCCTTCACTTCACCTTGTATACTTCACCACATCGACCTATCTGCTCGCGCATCGTGTGTGTGTGTGTGTGTGTGTGTGTGTGTGTGTGTGTGTGTGTGTGTGTGTGTGTGTGTTTGTGTAGTTAGAAGAGCTCAGCCCGACAGAGAACAGAGCAGATGCGCGTTGCAGCATGATAATAAATTACATCGAAACATTAAAAAGTACTAGAAAAACTCCAGTAACGTCGGGGCTTATCAATACCATGATCTTTAATACTTTAGCACTGGGGCCAATTTGATACGTGTGTTCTGGGCTGATGTAGAAACATGATGGTGCAAGATGGCGGAGTCCGTGGCAGACAACCCGCTCGCTACATAGATATAAATGACTTTTTCTAAGCTAACAAAATCACTATGATTCTTAGTTTCAGGTGTTTATACATTAATTAAAACATAGTTATGAATATTATATTCCATTGCTGCCAATTAATCTCCCTACATGTTACACACTGTCCCTTTAAAGTTATAAGCGCTGCTTGTGTCACCATAGTTTTGTACTGAACTCAGAAAAACAAGCAACAGACTGTAGAAAGTCAGGAGCTGCACCATAATAGCACAGATTTAGTTGCTATTCTGAAACAGTGTTGGGTGTGTTTGATGATTAACTTGTTTGTCTGATCAAACACCCTTTTTCCTCTTTATCTATCTTGAATGTCTCTGAAATGGCATTGAAAGCAACTTGTCACCTGGCACATTGAAAGAAATGTCAAGTGTGTTTTTGAATGTCAAGATGCTTACATCCCTACTATGTCATTAGTTTCATGTTGCTATTATCAATAGCTTTAGCACAATTGAGTGGTGCAGTGTCAAAATATTGACTCCATTTTCATATGTGGGAGGAAGAGGATGTAGAGGAGAAATTAACACCATCACCACTCAGCAGTCTGTATCATTGGGTGGTTGATTAGGATGTCATATTTTTGTCAGTGCTCATAACTGCTTAATTTCTGATTTGCTCTCTGGCAAACAGAGTCAGGCAGCCGTGATGCCTCTCCTACTATTCCTCTGTGTCTGTGTGTCAGTCTTCGTCACTCCGCTCAACCTTGGACAACATCCTGAGGCATTGGGGAGACTTGGCCAAGGTGAAAACTCCTTTTGGAGATTCCCACCATCCCAGCAGCATATGGACACATGCATACATGCCACCTCCCCCATCATCCCTCATTCCACCCCATCCTCAATCAAACCCCACACCCCTCCTACCTCCACCCTCTGACTCTTGAGGAGGGCTCAAAGCATGACTGTAATTACAATCAAACACACACACACCCTTTGCTCTGTCACACACCGCCCAGCCTGAGCGCCAAAGTCCCCATACACAAGCGTCTCCATTCATTTTCTGGCTGCCCAAGATTGATCTCCTCCTGCAGTATATTAAAAACTCATTGTCATGCTCACACCCACCTGTGCCTTATTCTACCTCCATCTAGTGGGCCGGCAGTATCAAGCAGGGATGTAAGGTTAAAGGTAGCTGGAGACGACAGAGATGGAGGTTGGTGGCACAGAATGGCTGGATGTATCGCTCCAGTATTAATTAACTGGAGCAGGTTCTGTAATCTGTGGACGTTAGCTAGCACTGATGCTGCTGCAAGCTGCTGCTGGCTATGGTCGGTGTACATGAGCAGCTGATGTCTGTATGGGGCTGGCTGTGCAGGGCTGCACGATGTTGATATAATTGGCAGTGTGAGATACAGCACTGTATGTGAAGCTCTGGCTGTTACTCACAACACAAATGTGAATGAATATGATTAGATTTATGGTAAAAATTTTAACAAGTTGACAAATTGCTAATTGATTAGCAGGGTAATGCCTCACTCCATGAGCTAAGGCATGAATCAGAAGTAATTTGGATTCCTAATGCAGCCAGCTGGTCTGTGTTTAAGTTACAGTGTTCTGCCATCTGATGGTGATTCTAAGAGTGTTTTACTTTGCATGTGTACTGCACTCTGTCTGTGCAAGTACAGTAGGTTTTACTTTGAAAGCCTCTACAGTATACCCTACTTCTTCATGCAGAAGATGTAGTTTGGATTGCATGCTGCAAGAATACTAATACATCTCTCAAGATCCAGCTATCTCAAAATTCACAAAATATTCTAGCTTCTTATCCTTATTCTTTATTTCTTCTGCTTTATCTCTGAGGTAGAAACTACCCAACCTGGCACACACGGTGGCTTTCTGATGTACAGTATGGTTTGAAAACTCAAGGCAGCAGTACATAAATTCAATCTAGCACAGAGCCCACTGCTCCATCCAGCAGCGGAGCCATTCTCTACTGTACACAGAAAGAAAAACGCTGTGGTTTATGCTGACCCAGGTCTGATCAGAAATGATGTATAGCAGGCGTAACTAGCAGAGAACTATAATCGCCTGCCCCAGGCTTTTAATACTGTTTCTCCCTTTCAATTCGGAGGTCAATTACAGGCAGGTTAAAGACATCATTAAACTGGTGTTTCCTGAAGTGCCTCTTGCTCCCTGTCAAAATAACTTATGATGCATTGACAGGATTGATTTTAAATGGAGACCAACAGCGTGCCCGGAAAGCCTAGGCACAGGCATTTATTTTCATTATGCATCACGTCGCGTCTCCAACAAATCTTTCTCTCTCCTTGGACCAAACATTGGTGATTTGTCATTGTGGCTTTTTTTTTATCCTGTTTTCTTTCATACATTTTTCACAATCCGGAGGCTCATTGGTGGACTAGGCTGGGATTCAGCTGGCATAGAATCTTTGATTTAGATGAAGGTTTCTTGCCCAATTATCTGTTGGTTGTGTGTGTGTGTGTGTGTGTGTGTGTCTCTGCATGTGTCTTTTTGTGTGTGTTTACCTATGTTGTGTGTAAAAATTAGCCAAGACCTTACCGTGCAGTAGTGACAATAGATTGCACAGGGAGGACCATAATCTGTCCATCTCTACTGGGTCAGCCATGATGACCTGGATGTGGCAATCATGCTTAAAACAGGTCTCATATTCTCATCTCTCCTCCCCTTTTTCTATTTGCTGCTTCCTTTATGTAAACTAGACTGGGCTGCAGCCCCATGCAGTCAGCTAATAAGATGGATTTTTTTAGTGTTTAGAAGTACAATGTCACATCTTAAATTATTGCTTCCATTTAGTTAGTGTGAGGTCATATTTTGCATGCTTGGTTAAATCCGGATGCACCCCCTTTAGCCCTTTTTTCATAATCCAGCCAAGACTCTGGTTTGGCCTTCCTATCGTAAAAAAAAGCCCATATTAGATACGCCTGGAGAAATTTGCTCCCAGATTTACGATTGACTAAAGGTGCAAATAAAAGTGTGAAACACCACGAGTTACAGAGGTTCACCTCAAAGCGACCCAAAGCAGATATTAGCTGATAGTAAGTGCATGTTTTTGGTATTTAATGAAATTGATCATATTTGTAGACAGATAAAGGACCCTTAGGATTAACATTTCCGTGGGACTTTGCTACTAAAAATTGAGTTTTCTTTTTCTTTATGCAGGACAGATGGAACCGGGCCTCATTAAAAATGGCCACGCGTGGCAGTGCATGCTGGGAGCTGTTCCGATGGCAACCATTGATCCTTGACACTGGCGATATAGAATAGGGTTTAATGAATTCACAGAACAAAGTGGATGAGATTAGAGAGCAAAGGAAAGAGAAACAGAGAGACAGTAAGAGACAGATACAAAATAGTGATCGAGTCAGGGAGGTTTACGGGAGCAGAAAGGATAGGGCTATTAAAGAGAGGGATGAAATGGTATTGTTCCTCCTTTCCTTTTGGGAGTTTTTGTGTCTTTGTGAAGCTATGCCAGATCGCTGAGCCTGAACCATGTGCTGTGGGGGCGAGTTTGTGTGTGTGTGTGTGTGTGTGTGTGTGTGTGTGTGTGTGTGTGTGTGTGTGTGTGTGTGTGTGTGGAAAAGAGGGGGAGAGAAAGTCTATGCTAAAATGTAAGATGCAGAATTTGTTAAGGGGAGAATAATTCCTCTTTGTGTGTATGTGTCAGAGGAAAACCTTAATTATAATTGCATAGCAGCTCAAAGCAGGAACTCCAGCCAAGCCAAGCCATGCTGAACTAGACTAAACCAAGCTTGGACCTTCTCTGCTCAACATGCTTTGCACTTTAAGCCCTGGCTAATTGGGCCAAAGGCAAGCTAAAGCCCCTTCCCAGCTGTGACGGGCACTGGACTGGGAAAAGAGATGGATGGAGAAAAGGAAGAAGAGAGCAAGGGGGAGACAGAAAGAGATTACTCCCCCCTCCATCCATTTACATGAACCCCCATCGGATCAATACCATTTTGTATTCTTCCCTTTTTTTTGACATTCTCTCTATTCTGTATGCACAACCTTTTTTATTGGCTCAGCTGGAAGGGAACCCCAGATGTTGCATTCGCCTGGCTGCTCTCTCTGAGTTAAAAGTGATGTCTAGAGACTTTCAACAACCAGGCAATCTGGCCAACTAAATAGGAGGACCGTGTGGAGAGGCCTGCACTTGTTATTGCAGCTTGCATTGCAACCAGTCTATCAATTTGAAGATTGGATGTCTCAAGTCCAGCTAGCCGTTGTTTTTTTGCAGCAGGGGACCACAAGGATGGCAGAGTATCGGATGCAAAATAATTGCACATCTGCCCTGCAGTACCATGGATGTCATCCTTCTGTTAGCTGCTTGTGGCTCTCTTTCTTTTCTGACCCTGATTTGTGATATTTGTGTTCTTGTTTTAGGGCAGCGGTATTCAATTAATATTCAACAAGGTCCATTTAGGGACAATTTCCTCATGCAAAGGTCTGCAACATCACAATATCTAACTTGCGTTATGATTTAGTCCCATATATATTATAGTACCCTAGCAGTCATATTAAAGTCTGAATGTAGTCAATAACTGACTGTTAAATTAAAAAAAAGAAAGTTCAATTGAATAATATCTCAACATTCATTGTCAGTTTTCAAAATAAACTGGATGAATTATACACAATACATAATCTAATAATAAATAAATGCTCTCCAAATAATGGCTGCATCTAAGAATAAATTACATAACAGAAAGCATCTTAAAATAAAGTACTTCATTTTAGAAAAAATGATTTAACTAAATTGCCTTGCAGCTTTGAATTCAGTTCATTCAGGTGTGAAGTGATGTCAACCAAGAAAACTATATTATATTTGAGTTGGTACGTTTGCTCAAAAGAGTTGTGCTTTGTCTCGTAGTGGCGCTTCACATTGCCGCTTTTAATAATCATCACAGTCACTGAACATATGAGACATACTGGTTTTGAGATGCCCGTGAGAAGAATTAACATTTAAAAGTCTGTACAGTCTTGGTGAAAAGCTCTGACCACATTTCTCTTTTTGGAGAATGCCATGTGACACAACTTCTCTGACTCTGACTACTCGTTCCTCTCCGCGTCTCCCCCGTGTACATCTCACTTGAGAAAGCTTATCGGAATACACATATTTGATTGGCTGAGTAGCATCACGTGATGTGATTTGCAACGCATGTAATTGGTCGTGTGTTTCCTGGACCGCTGAACGAGTCCCGTAAAGGCTGGAAAAACTGCGCTAGTTAAAATAAAAGCGTTTTGTCAAAATATTATAATTCTCAATTATCTATCGGTTTTATGTCCAGGTCCGGATACAACGGTGCCTGGGTCCGGACCCGGACTGCAGTCCACATATTAGTGACCTCTGTTATAGGGAGATACTCATATATTATGTAGTGCTACCATATGCCATACTTACATTACTATTAAATGAGGTTTCTGTATCAGGCAGTGAGTTTCATTGCATCATAGAATGGTCTCTGTTGCTAACTCCAACATTTTAGAAATAAAAGGATGAAAACGCAACACTCAGATACAGACGATACAAAGATACACTGTTACAGCTGATTGCATGATGTGTGCATATATATGTGAGTGTATGTACTGTATATGCACGTGTGTGTGTGGTGGAAAGTGGGGGAAGGCTGTGCCCTCAAGGCTAATCTTCAGCATGCAGACAGATAGGTCGACAAACACACATGCACACATGTATGTATTCACTGCAGGCTCCCTGCCTCTCACTGGCTGAGTGACAGCATGACTACTGCATGCAGTCTCTCCATTATTCAACAGCATTAGAGGGAAAGAGAGAAAGAGAAGAATAGGCTGTTTGTGCTCACTTTCAAAAATTTTGAGCAATGTAGGCCAAAGATGCCATTTACTCCTTAGCAAAAAAAAAAAGAAGAGACAAATGAGAGAGGGAGCATTACAAGCAGAGCAGACAATGATAAAAAAAAAGTGTAAAATAGACTGACAGAATAAAACAGTTTACAAAGAGGAGCGATATCAGTCACAGATTACAATGCAAACAGATAGGTCTGAAGAAAAAGCCTTGGCTGAACATGTGTGTGTAACTGGATTCGCTTCAAAACAAAATTCTCCAATTATCAAGCTTCATGTGTCTCTGGAGAGTTTGAGTTATCTCTGGCCTCAACTCAGGATATATTTGGGATTGGAGAAGAGACCTGGAGACATTGTGTATGATGAGAAAAGGCTCAGCGTCATCTGATATCCTGTCTCAAATGAAAGATAAGCTAGGGTGATATCCTCCTCTGTTGCTGATCTGGATGATTAAAAGGTTGTTTTTGATGAGTTGCCTGTAGATAAACCTTTGCATTTCCACTCTGCGGGCGACATTGTGTGTTTTTACAACCATTGCCCTAATCTTTGTTGCTTTGCGTGGATCTAAGAAAAAGGAAAAAAATGGATTGGGAGGTTTGGCAGTTCAGAAATAAGCACCATTTAAACAATTGTCAGAGCCTCTATTTAGAAATGTGTAAGGGTATTTACCATAATCAACTCCTTCCCTCTCCACCTGTCAACTGTTGTCTCCTGTTGCTTCTTAGGTATTGTCACAGATTAGCACACAAGGGGAAAAAACATGTTGCACTAGTAGGTCCAATAATGCCTGAGAGTTTATGATACAATGGACATTTTACCTTTTTTATCTCCCCATGCAAGACCACAACGCAGGGTAGTGTTTAGGATGGGGAATGTTTTGGCATGCTGGTTGTTGCTCCATGAGTAACTCTGGGACTCTGCCATTTCCGGGCTGCAGCTCACATAAAACCAGACACTACTTTGATGGTGTGGAAGCTAGATAAGGACTTCAAAAAACGTGTTATCAGTGCCTGCTGCATCTGTCGGCCATCAATCAGAGGATTTGAGAACAGATTAGCGGCTGGTAAAGGTGCCATTGCTCACCTGAAGCATCACAATTCATATAAAGAATTGAGTATTTTTAAGCTTTCACTTTTTGAGATTCTCCATTGTTTAAAGCAGGTATTTAGTATGTAGGTAGAATATAATTTATTCTGGTAAAGGACAATTCCAGTGTATTTGCATGTTTTAGCTCTTTAACTTCAAATCATGTATATAATTATGTCTTGAAATTACTGACTGTGTTCAGTACATAGCCTACTGTTCAGTTTATTTTCTGGATGTATTCCTCCAGTTCCAAGCAGCCATTGGTTTCATTCATTTCCACACATCAATTAGCAGACTAAACTTTATTGAGTTAGTTAATCACAGTAAACACTAAATCAGCATTAATGTTTGTCAGTGTTAGATTATCATTGGGTTGGAAGTCATGATAACTATTAGGAGACAATATAAATGGTCATCAGAGATTTTACCAAACGTTTTTTACAGCGGTAGCTATACATCTAACATTTCCGGGTGTATTTGGCCATTATAGGCCACGTTATAAATCAATGTAAATGACTTATTTAAGGTAACATTGGATTTCTGCATTGATGTGTCAAAGGACTTTTGATTCCAAGGTATTTTGTTGATTAACCGAAAAAACGTTTGAAAATGACATATGCCATGATTGAGAATTCTATCCATATTGCCCATCCGTAAAGCAGTTGAGGTTGATTTTAAAAGCCCTGCAATGCACTGTATTATCTTAAAGCATTAATACAACTTTGTCAAAACAATGTGCAGACTAATGTAACTGGGTTACAGAACTCAAGTAACTTTCAAGAGTCTGCTAACTGATTTCCACACTGCACGGATATGAATGGGAACAATCAGATGCGTGGAATACTAGAGAAAACTCAGAAATATGGTTTGCACAGTGCTTACCTGTGATATAAAGTAACATTATTTGTCATGCTAAGACATGTTAAACTGCTGGTATGGCCCTTTAAAAGCATACTTTTACCCTGCTTGCCTGCAGAGACATGCATTTTCCTTAAAACACTTCAAATATACACTAAAACACAGTCTCCACTAAACTGATGACTTGCAACTTTTCCCGTAGCAAGACTTTTTCAATCCCCCCCCCCCCCCCCCCCCCCCCTGTTTATCTTCTCCCCCTCGTCATTCACTGTATCCTCACCATTATTCTCCCGGTTAGCTCTATAAAACAACCAAAAAACATTTCTGTCGAACAATGTTAGCCTAAAATAGGCTTTTGTGTCTCTGAAAGGCCAGTCTGTAATTGTGCATAATTGAGAACACTGTACACAATACATTTCTGTGATTTCATATTAGCCCCCTTGAATACACAAAGCTCCAAGTCTGAGTGGTTTAGATTGAATCGCAACAATAAGCCCTTCTCTACAGCGCTGTAATTATGCAAATGTTATGCATGTTTCAATCAAATCATGTACATAAAGCACACTCATAATGATTTGAATTAATCACATGGCATTTAAGAAACTTACCACAAATGATTGAGTGCAGTGAATAACAGTTTGGGTGATGTTATGAGGAATAGTTTGGCTGATATAATCTAAGAAACAAAACAATGCAGCAAAATTTGTTAATGAGCAATAAATCCATCTCATCTGCCTGATTGCACCTTATCTTCTTTTCTCATGAACACTCATATGGATTATAAGTGTTGAAACTTTTTAGTACTATGTGGAATGAAAATAACTAAAATGTCAAAATACAAAATGTCATGATTTAGGTCATGTGAGCTTTTTAAGTACTTTCCAACAAGTGAGGATGATAGCTTGCTTTTCATCCGTAGTCTGTGGCAACATACACAAAAAACACATCTACAAAGCGTTAAAAGCAGTTTCACACAAGCTGTTCCGTCAAGACTAGCAAGCTGTTGTCACTACACAGACAGAAAAGACCATTTTCTCAGAGGAAAACTCCCTATTCACCTGCGCCTGCTGAACCTGCAATGATGAGACGTCAGTGTGTGGCTGAAGCTAATAGGGCTGCCCACAGGGACCTTAGCAACAAAGCTAATGCTAATAAATATGCATTAATATTAATTTATGTTTATGCTGTTATTTATGTCTGTGTTAATGGTGGAGGATACCAGCTGTTCAGTTCAACAGCATGTGAAGGGGATTGTATAATTGATAAGATATATATATGAGCAAACCTGCACTGGCTCTTGAAGGTTTTACTGCATGGTCAGTGTGTGTGTGTGTGTGTGTGTGTGTGTGTGTGTGTGTGTGTGTGTGTGTGTGTGTGTGTGTGCGTGTGTGTGCGTGTGTGTGTGTAAACTACATTTGGCTATTTATTTACAGCCACAATATGCAGGACATTGGTATAATTAAGATACACATGCCAAGTAATAATAATAATACAATTTGATGCATCAGAATCAATCACATAAACACATAATACCTCCTTTTAAGTGAATATGGCTAACCTAAACTGTTGCTTATACGCGTATGCAGCAACCCCACATTGGATGTCCAATCATAGCTGATGGTGAATGTAGTCCACTAAGGAAATAAATTCCCCAGTGCGTGCCAAATTAACTGAGAAAGCTGATTTCTCCTGGTGCGGAGCCGTGCCGGCTGTGCCTACATGTACCAGGTTTTGTTGCCTAAACCTAACGTTGCATTGTTTTCGTGGCGCCGACATGTGGGTGTAGATTTTGCAGCTGCGCCCCAGAGACACAAAGAACATCAGTACAAACTTCAGGTGCTTTTCACACTATAAACCTAATTCAGGTAGGGTGAAAGTCCTGTGTTTGCTTGACCAAACCACCAACCCTTAGTGGACTTTGTTACTTGTTATACTTACGGTTCGTTGATATACTGAGTCACTTGCTTTGTGTGACCCTAGTTGTAGTCACTTGCTTGGCCCAAATGCAAAAACTCTGACATTCAACATTTGGCACTGGGAAAACAATGCACAGTGGGTTTTTAGAGCTTTTCTCTGAAAACGGTTGACTTCTGCATCTGTAAAGATGCTGATGAGACGGTGAATAAAAACATTAAAGTTGCGAGCCGTACAATTAAAAAAATGCTTAAAATGCTCTGTGGAGCTCATTTGAACTGTAGAGTTTGATGATTAAAATCTGTGAGTTTGTCACTACACATACACTTACATGCACATAATAATTTGATCCATTGTTGGTGTACAAATATACATTACAGCAGCTTTAACCATATAAAATCAATATAATAAACATGGTGACAAAGTTGGGTCATACTGGGTACATACCTTATATATTTTTAAATGTTGCTGTTGGTTGGGTTCAAATTATGACTGCAGTTTCTCTTTGCCAACTCCATTTAGCAGTTTGTTATATCTTGTCATGATTTTTGAGATGATATATTAAAATATTTTGTAGTTCTTTGACCAATGCACAAGCCTTGCAAAATCAGCCTATATTAATCTTATGCACTTGGTTTCCCGACAAGAATTTAGGCTGAAAAACATCCTGAGATCAGATTGAGCCTGGCAGCTGAAAGCCGGTCCAATCAGCAAACTATCGGGAGTGGTATAGATGACGACATGACTAACCACCTCTCTAAACCCCTGGCCCTCCTGACAACTATTTAAAGTAGGAATGCAAATTTAAAATGAAGTATTTAAAAACTGCATGACTTATGTGTTGCTTCAGATTTATTGGATCGACAGTTTTGGCAGAGGATTGATAACATTTCTAGAGAAAAGGCCATGTTTTTTTTGTTGCTCAAGAAATTTGTGCAAAGGATTACAATAAATTTAACTCATTGTTTCAGGGGAAGAAGAGCACTGTCAGTACCGCACAGTCTGCTTTAAATGATGCCCCAAACAAATGCCTTTTGATCTTTGTCAGACCACAACTTGCAAAGCTACAATGCTTCTGCATTGTGTTGACACATACTTAGGCTTTGGATTTTGTTTGTTGTTGCCGGTTGCCTTAAAAACTCATATATAATCTAGTTAAATGTCAGATATCCTTTACAGCTGACAGCGTTTATAATTGTTCTTATACCGCTTAAAAGTCCTATTACTGTTAAACCTTTTGCATGAGATGTTTGCATTATGTTGTCTAAGCGACACCCATTGAGGTTCCTATATCACAAGAAAAGATCGGAGGAGGAGAAAGCATTTCATCAGCTTGACCCTCAGGGAGAAATTAAAGGAGTAAATCCCACATTACTTACTATCTTATCTCGCAAGTTTCCCCTCTAACTAGATCTTGTGTCACCTTAAATCCAATATTGTATATCATGGCCACACGTATCGCACAAATGCCGTTTTCAGATACTGTGTCGGCAGCATTAGTTCACTACAATCATTTAATCCTATGCGTCTGTTGCGGAAAACGATTTCAGGGCAAAGCAGTTCAAAATGTCAGCTTGTACTTAAAGTTGTCATCAGTTTTCATGGTAACATTATGAAAAAGTGAAAAATCAAACCTCTCAGACGTTTATTGTTGGACCAACTCCTGAAAGAATTACATAATGAAAACATTTTATAAAGAAAACATTCCCAGTGAGTGTCGAGTGATTTAAGATTAAAAATGCAATAATGAGTTTTTTGATAACCATCTCTTCGTCTCCACAGAATGCATGCCTGTCTTTGACACCTTTTTTCCTGATGAAAAGCACAGCAATGCTATTTCAAACATGACTCCTTCCTGAGCTGAAATCCTGGCGTGCTATGATTGGGTGACACATAAAACTGGTCTCTCAACCCCTGATGTGTAATTTATGGAAAAGGCAGAAATCCTTTATGCACTCAGGTGTCTAGCTGTGTGTACTAATCAAAAGATATGCAGTGACAGAATGGAGCAGGACGAGGCACTTGATGTTTTGTCAGTTGGATTGGCACTGGGAGACGCAGGAATGCTGTACGATTCATCATTTAGGAGCTTATATCAAAGAAAAAATACACTGGTGCTCCAGAGAAAGAGAGAGAGACAGGGAGCTGCAGAGAGATACAGCGTGTGTGCGTTTGTGTGTGCGTGTGTTATGTAAGCACCAGTTTTTGAAACCTCCACAGGGAGTCAAAGTTAGGGAAGTTTTCTCTTTGAGTGTGACTGAGTGATATAAAGGTTAATGGGTGCTTCAACAGCCCTTTACATAGCTGTGGTCTTTGTGATGGCCAGACACAGATGTGCTCATCAACGCCATTATGAGTCACCCACTGTAACAAAATGCAATGATGACTCATTGATTTTCTTTGGTACATGAATCAAGGATCTTCATCTGAGTGGTTTTGCTTTTAATTAAGACTCTGATGGAGTATTTCCAGTCACGGTGGAAGAAAATGGAAAATGAAATCAGAGAGCAAAGGTTAACATATCAGTGTCATATTAAGTTCAGAGTCTACAGTCAAATCCATTTAATTTTACCGTATTTTGCTTCTAATAAAACTTTTATGTTGAAATTCTATGACCTGCAAATGACAAATTTATAAATCTGCATTCAGGTTTGAAAATTTGTAACATATTTCCTCCAGTTTTCATACCCTTACACGCACTTTAACCAGCATTCAGCTATTTGTGAATACTTATTTTTAAACCTAAATATACACTTACAAATCTCTGTATGCATTCTCCAAACTAGATATAAGTACACACGCACAAGTTATAAGTTCTTAATTATATTGCTATTATCTTCTGAAAGGTTGTTGAATGAGCATGATGCCACCATGAGTCATACTGTCATGATGCACAATGTTAATGTAACACTTTAGCCCAAACTAGCCACCTTAACCCTCCTGTTATGTTCCGGGTCAAATTGACTCGTTTCAAAGTTTGAAAATCTAGAAAAAAATATAGTAAGTACTTTTTTCTGTATGAAACTTCTTCTGCTTGCCTTAAATAGTGTAATCAACATTTTAAAAAAAAACCTGCAGGTTTCTATAACAGAGATGATGTTTGGGTCAATTTGACCCGGCAGTGAAAATGGAGGCTATAAGGGGTCAGAAGTGTCAAGTTTAGACCATTTTATTCTTTGAAAACCTGAGACAAAGTATTTCTTACTCCCTCCCACCATGTTTCACCCCATTTCTCACACACACACACACACACACACACACACACACACACACACACACACACACACACACACACACACACTCTTTCTCACTACCCCACCTGTGCGAGAAATACAGATACTATTTTGACGGGAACCTTTTATTTTCCCGCGGGAAAACTTTGCCCTCACTTAGCAGGGGAGGGTTGCTTGAGAGTTCTACCAACATCACACTCTGCAGATGCATAAAACACAGCAGAATACTGTAGGACAAAATGAGCAACAGAAACAAAGGATGACAGCCCTGGAGGCTCTAGAGCACATCCGTGATCACGACAGTGAAATAGAGGAGGATGTGTCTGAAGATGAAGACTATCTTGAAGTCAATTCAGATTATAATGGTACTGATTATGAACCAACAGATGAGGAAACTGATATACCTGTTCCTCCAAGCGAGACATTTGTGTCAAGAATTGTGAAATACAAAGGTCATCCTCACCCAATACACGTCAGTCGAAAATATTATAAAGACAGCGCCAAAATGTATTTGAACAAAGCACACCGTGACGACATGTCACTCGTGTGCTGTGTAGACACAGATACACACACACACACACACACACACACACACACACACACACACACACACACACACCTCGTTCATTGTGCTCATCTCTTGTTCATTTTTGTAAATGTCTGTTTCTTAACACTATAAATGAACATAAATGAAGTTTACTTTCAATACAAATCCTTTTGTATTCATTTGGCTTGATTTTGAGTGAGTGGGTCAATATGACCCTGAACAGCAGAGGTGTCTCATCTCTATTTATCTACATCACCCCATGAAAAAAAGAAAGTTTCAAAATGTACAAAATGTTTTGAAATAAATACATGTCATGGTTGACTAATGCAATTTATATCTAGGTTTTTCCAAAGTATCAAAACATTTTTTATTTTTCATGAAAACGAGTGGGTTATCCTTATTGAACTATGATCTATGGAAGGGTGAATAACTCCATTCCACTAAATACTGATTGAATTGTTAGTAATGGAATTGGTGATGAGGTACAAACTATATTTATTAGGATTTTTTGGTTTCTGACCACTTTTGGATGATTAAACATGCACCGGGTCAAATTGACCCGCGAACATTAAGGCCGTACCTAAAAAACGAACATAACAGGAGGGTTAAGTATGTTTAGAAATTGGCTTTCACATTTGGTGCGGATGTCTGATTTTACCGGGTTCTTTTGAAATATATCCAAGATTCCGACCTGAATTTGGCTATGACTACCTCACTTAACCAAACATACCAAAGTCTTGAGACAAGACTCCCTCAGATCTGGTAAAGACTTTGCAATGAGCTCAACTGTAAAAAAATATCCTCAAACCTCATGTGACCACAGTTCTTCAAATGTATTAAAGACACTCCTGGGGGACAGTATTGACTTGACGTTGACTTGAGCCTCTTGAGAGATACAGTATTAACTGTCACAGACACAAACAGATGAGCTCATACAAAAGGTATTTCATTAGAGAAATGGATGTGAATCTTCCAGTTTGTCCATGTTCTTAATACCAGCTGCTCTGGAAGCAATGTGCTTAATAAATAGCAGCTTACAGAGCCTGACCTCAAGGTCTAGGCTGATGAGTGCATTTATCTAAGACGAGGCAGACAAAGGGAAAAGCTAATCTCACTATCATCATCAGCGCATGGAATCAGATAGAGAAAGCGAGTGAGAGGCAGAGAGAGAGAGAGAGAGAGGAAATGAAGAAAGAAGACCATGGGTATTTTGGTCAGTATTTACTCCAAATACAGAAAGAGCGATACATGCTGCAATGGCAGAGTGACCATTGTTAATGAATTTTCTTTTCATACTTGTCAGCGGCAATATAGACCTACTACAAAGGCAAGGACTGTCATTGTGAAGATAATGAAATCAAAGCAGTATATCGTTAAAAATGTTCAAATGAAAATTGTTCATATCTCCAGTCTCTCTTTAAGGCTCTCAGAGGTAACATCAGTGTAATGTGTTTGAAGATTGGCCAAAAATCAGATTCAGCCAACAGCAGATGAGAGTCTCTGGATCATATCCCTGAAGACGCATCACATCATAAAGTTTCTACTTCAACATTAGCTTTTAAAGTTTCAGATAATTTGTCTTGCCTAGGGTTTGCATTTACAAACGTAACCTATCCCAGACTTCAAATGAGTCTTCTGCAAACATATGAAAGCATGGTTTGACAACTCTAACAGATGAAAACTGTTTTGTTGTACATTCTCACCTGTGTGAGAACTCAGCCTGGCTAACAAGATCTAGTTTGTTCACTTGATAGCTCTTATTGAGAGAACAGTAATATCCTTTGCCTCCTCTCAATCCCCTGTTCTGGTCTCATATGAAATAGAAAAGCTTGCCCAATTAGATTTATGAAGAACAAGATACATAGAATTTGCAACATGCAATCCAGAAATGGCAGTTGACAAAATCCTACTGGGAGTAGCAAGCATGGTATGTTATTGTACAGTGCAGTTTGTATTCAGACTTTTATCAGGTGTTTTAGCTTCTTTTAACTTTTGGTTTTGGTTTTACGGCAACTTTACTGTTTTGATTTACTCTCATTGCTCATCAGCATCATTTCTAGACGCAGCAGTCAGCTGTTTTCATCTAAAAGGTGTCGATAAAGCCTCTGTGTACTACCTGTGTTTTCCCAGGGGTTGGTGAAGACCAAAACAGAGCTAAAAGTAGGGTGAATGTTTATCAAGGGGCCAGAGATGGAACTCAGAATAAGAATCAAATTTATTTGGCCAAGTATGCATGCACATATAAGGAATTTGACTTATACAGTACTTATACAGAAATAAAAAAAACAGCTAGGGACTAGAAAAACAAAGCTGGACAGATAAAATTAAAGAATAGACAGGACTGTTATGTACACAAGTAGTGGAAGATAGGACTAATTATGTGTGTATATATATCTACATATATATATATATATATATATATATATATGTATACACATATATACATATATATACACATATATACATACATATATATATATATATATATATATATATATATATATATATACATACATACATATATATATATATAACATATGTATACAAGTCAAGTGTTCTGGAAATTGTAAAAAAAAATACTGTAAAGACATATTAGACTATAAGAGATATATAATAATGACTGGATACACATAGACTGGATGATTATGTACAGTCTGCACATGTTAAGATGACTATATACCATATATACAGTGTGTAGGATTTATATTGACAGTGACATATGATATGTACATAATAAAAAGCAAGTTGTGCATTGCAAACTGGAATTCCAATCTATATTGACAGCAGTGGATATTTTGGTGTTATAGGGTTATTGACAGTTTATGACTAAGACTGACTGTACATCCGAGTGATGCCCTGTGGTAAAGAAACTGTTGTTGTGTCTGGTTATTTTTGCGTATAGTGTTCTGTAGCGCCAACCAGAGGTGAGAAGTTGGAACAGGTTGTGTCCAGGGTGTGGACTGTCTGCAGTGATTATTAATATTTCCCTGGCACTGGAGGTGTTTAAGTCCTGGATGGACGGCAGGCTGGCATAAGTGATTTCCTCTGCAGTTCTGACTGTCTGTTCCTGTCCTGCTTGGTGGCTGATCCAAACCCCACAGTGATGGACGTGCAGAGAAAAGACTGGATGAGCTGAGCTGAGCTGGCACAAGTACATCCTCTGCTGGGCCTTTTTGCTGATGGTGTCTATGTTGGAAGTCCACTTGAGGTTCTAGGAGATGATGGATCCCAGAAACATGCAGCAGACTCCAAAATGAAACTCCAAATAAATGCTAATGTTGTTTTGTGTCTGCTTGAACAGTTTGCTAACAAGTTCACTATTGGAACAATGTGTCTCCCCCCTCAAATAAAAAAATAGCACTTTTGTCTCTTAATTTACCCTTTAGTGAAATAGTGCCTTAGCAATGATGGCTTTTGTGAAATTTTGACATCTTGTTGATTACATAAGAATGGTTAGGCTCCATAACTGTAATTAGATATCATCATACCACCCAAAGTTATCCACTTATGATACTGAATATATATATATATATATATATATATATATATATATATATATATATATATATATATATATATATATATATATATACATATTCATCAAATAATGCTGCAACAAGCAGGTTAAGTGCTCCAGGCCTTGTGAATTATCCATCATATTAAATATTTCTGCAGTAGAAAAATCGATGTTCTATTTCTATTTCTATTCCTCTACAGAACGCCCTCTATACTCTCAAACATTTGAAGTTATTATGCATGTTCCCTCTCCAATCATTGAAGTGAATATGCATTTCCAACACCTGACAGTTTACATCCCTAGCCACCACTGCAGCCTTCCTGTTTTAATGCCAGCCCTTAGAAATGCCCGATATCTGCCCTCAGGTACTGCGCCCCCCCTCCTCCCCCCCCCTCTTAGACCCATTCATCTGTGTGAGTAATCAAGTGTTTGCAAAGGAATGACTTTTGTGATTGGAATGAATTTTGAAAGATAAATCAATTTTCAAAGTTTAATATTTAAGGAAACAGAGAGGGTGCGGGGTGTTGTTGAATAATGCATTTGGTTATTTAGAGTTGGAGACAGAGGGAGAGTCTTGACTGGCTTCACGCCGCAGGATATGAGACCTCCAAAACAGTCCGCTAATGAAAAGGAGACATATTCCCCTGCCCTCTCGTTTGAATTTCATAACTCAGAAACGCACCTTGTTGCTTTAGGCACATGCGCGCGCACACGCACACATTTTCCTATAAACCAGGCTTGTATTTCCACTGCATCTGACTCACTCATTAAATTATTTTCAAGTTTGAGTTCAGTTACCAAATGAATATACATCACGTATTTCTTATGTATCATACTGTAGATTATTATGCGTTGACTACAGATAACTGCCTCTAAACTGTGATGTGAATTGCTTTAATAACAAGACAGTGTTAATACTAATTTGTTTTGTCATTTAGCTTTTAATTGATTAAGTTCAGTAGAATCTTTTTTTGTTTTTTACTTGGCCCTGTGTGAAAAAGTAATTGCCCCCTAAACCTAATAACTGGTTTTGTCACCCCTGGCAGCAACAATTGCAATCAAGCGTTTGCGATAACTGACAATGAGTCTTTCATGTCGCTGTGGAAGAATTTTGGCCCACTGTTATTTGCAGAATTGTTTTAATTCAGCCACATTGGATGGTTTTTGAGCATAAACAGCTTGTTTAAGGTCAGGCCACAGCATCTCAATCAGATTTAAGTCCAGACTTTGACTAGGCCACTCCAAAACATTAATTTTGCTTTTTTTTAGCCATTCAGAGGTGGACTTGCTGGTGTGTTTTGGATCATTGTCCTGCTGCATAACCCAAATGCGCTTGAGCTTGAGGTCACAAACTGATGGCCGGACATTCTCCTTCAGGATGTTCTGGTAGAGAGCAGAATTCATGGTTCCATCAATTATGGCAAGTTGTCCAGGTCCCGAAGCTGCAAAGCAGCCCCAGACCATCACACTACCACCACCATGTTTGACTGTTAGTATGATGTTGTTTTTATGAAATGCTGTGTCAGTTTTACGCCAGATGTAACGGGACGCACACCTTCCAAAAAGTTAAACTTTTGTCTCGTCAGTCCACAGAATATTTGCCCAAAAGTCTCGGGGATCATCAAGATGTTTTTTGGCAAATGTGAGACGAGCCTTTGTGTTTTTTTTGGTCAGCAGTGGCTTTCGCCTTGGAACTCTCCCATGGATGCTATTTCTGCCCAGTCTCTTTCTTATTGTTGAATCATGAACACTGATCTTAACTGAGGTGAGTGAGGCCTGCAGTTCTTTAGATGTTGTTCTGGGGTCTTTCCAGACTGATTCATGTCAATTACTTTGTTTCTCATCTGTTCTTGAATTTCTTTAGATGGAGGCATGATGTATTACTTTTTGAGATCTTTTAGCAGACTTCACTTTGTCAGACAGGCTCTATTTAAGTGATTTCTTGATTCAACAGGTCTGGCAGTAATCAGGCCTGGGTGTGGCTAGTGAAATTGAACTCAGCTTTCCAAAGAAATCACAGTTCATTCATGATTTATCAAGGGGGGGCAATTACTTTTTCACACAGGGCCAAGTAGGTTTGGATAGCTTTTCTCCCTTAATAAATGAAATCATCATTTAAAAACTGCATTTTGTATTTACTTGGGTTATCTTTGTCTAATATTAAAACAATTTTGATGATCTGAAACATTTAAGTGTGACAAATATGCAAAACAATAAGAAACCAGGAAGGGGGCAAATACTTTTTCACAGCACTGTATATGTTTTATTATGCATTAGTTGCTACTAGCAACTTGTATTGCAAGATCAGATTCTGTAGGAAAACAAATGAACTGTATCATCACTGAACATTTTGCAGATACAGTCGGTATCAACAATTTGCGACTTGTCATATACTTTATCCGAGCCTTCAAAACATATTTGCTGTTGCAAATTAGTTGTATTTAAAAGTAATTTCTAGAAGAGATATTTGGTTTGTTACTGCTTTGCTGGAGAGACCCTATCATCCTCATCCGGGCTATGTTCTACTAGTATCTGAAACTCTTCTATTTTAAAAGGCTGAAGCATGTTCTTTTTTAGAAATTGTTAAATGAGAAATAAGTAAAGCGCAAAAGGTTACATTTTTACTTTCTCAATACTGCTGTGGAACACACTTGAACAATATATTCATACACAAAAATGGGATCACACTGTATCAGAATATGCAAGTTGGAAGAAACGGAACACCAAATTGAACAGAGGGTATTATAATATCATTGTTTCATGTTTGCAAAGCTCCCCATCTCTCTGAAGAGCATATTGTCATGTGAGTAGGGTCTGGTTTTGTTTCTCAGCATGTATCACTCCTCTCATTTCTGTCCTTTTACTTTATCTGTCTGCTGATCCCTGCTGTGCAATCAGATATGCAATTGTTACTGTTTCTTTAGACAAAACATGTTTTGAACCAAGGCGGCTGCTAAAGATGAGTCCCCTGAAAATGTAGCAATTGTGTTTTAATTGATTCTCTTCTGCTTTACACCTATGCCATTCATCTCCTTTTAATGCATCTACCCCTCCCTCTTAATACAGAGGAAGAATAGGCAAAAAAAAGTACAGCAGTGTACTTTGAACCTCTTTTCTGTCCTTTCCTCACTGCAACTAATGTAGTTTAATAGTTTTGATTCACCATGACATTACAGGCTCAGTCTGTATGTGTGTGTGTCCATGGGCATGGTGCAATTTGTGTAGCTAAGATAAATCCACAGTGTTGTTAGCTCAGTTTCGTTGGGATAATCTATTTTAGACGTTATGTCCTGTTGGTCTCTGTACGCCGTCTAGTGGGCCTGGTTAAGCTAAAGCCTGTGGAAAATCAATACCAGCTCTGGAAACCCTGCAGGGAAAATGTTGCAGTCTTGGGACAGAAGAGTGAAACATTGGGAAACAAGAATCTTTCTAAAGGTACCTGTCTGTGTGCAGACATAGGGTATGTAACTCAGTTGATATCTGTTGTTCAATACTCAATAAATATATCCATTTATCATTCAATAAGTTTTAAATATAGCGGATCAGATGCTAAAGTAAGACTTTGTATGCAACCTTGTTTCATAAAAATGACATCCCCACACTCATTGTCGGTTATGTTTGGAGGGAAACGTATTGTTTGTTTTTGTGTAAAAAGCATTTGTTGTAGCTAGTTTACCTGTGTTATATATAGTGGTTGAAATTACTTTATAACAGTGTATAAAATTAACAATTTACAATTAATATCACCACAGGTGTTCAAAATCTTTACCTACAAAGTGACTGCCATAACAACTGGTGTCAGGTAAATGTAAAAAAAAAAAAAAGTACAATGTCTACCTATGAATAGTAGTGAATTATAAGAAAAGTGTAGCATTAAATTGAAACTCCAGTAAACTATAAGTATCTCAGAATGTACACAAGTACTGTACTTTATGTAATTTTAGTTACTTTCCACCACTGTTTACTGGTTTGTCTGGGCCCTTAAACTTTGCTCACTGTGGCGCCCTTTTCTACGGTGTTGGTGTTCTTTTATTCTCTGTAGTTGTCAATTGTCTCACTCAGGCTCTTCTTCCAGCATTAAATAGATATCACTCGTGTAAAATAACCACGGTTTGCATGCACAGTTAGAGACATGTATCAATCTTCTATCTCTGACGTCCTCTGTGCTTGTGTTTCTCATGTCTCTCTGTGAGTAGCGGGTTACTGAAGACTGGAGACAGTGAAAACACATAGAGATTGCTCTTCTCCCAGCTTGACTGATCAGAAGCTCCCTTGTGGATGCTGCTAGATAAAGTGAAGAGGAGGATATAAGGGAGTGGGAGTTAGACTGGCTGCCGATGGATTAGCAGCCATGTTTACATAGTGACTGATTTAGTCTGCTGGAGCTGCCCAGGAATGATTTATTGATACTGCGGGAGATGGGGAGAGTATTAGAAAGTGTGATGTAGAGGATATAGAGAGACAAAGAGAGTGGAAAGGGAAACTAAGGTGTATCTCCTTGTGAGAGACATAAGGAAAAATATTATGTAAAACACATAGACTGTATGTAAGAAGTGGACGTAGTCACTTCACCCATTGGTTTGTAGACTGCCGTTTTGAAGCCTGAAGTTCAGCATTTTGGCAAAAGTGACACGAGAGGGTGGAGCTAGGTACAACCAAATGCTGAGTAAAACATTTTTAGGCAACCAAATAGGTTACAATTAACTTTCATGGACAGAAAACACACTGTGAAAGACGAAAACACCCAAACGGGAGTTAATCACAAGGTAGCCACGCCCTAAAGCATACCCTGCTTTATTGTCTATTTTACTCTAAATGGGACCAGAATTTACTAAATGAACATCGTGCTGTATTGAAAAAGACTTGAAACTAGCGAGACCATAAAATCATGTTTACAATGTGTGCTGTGGAAATACATCAGGTGAGAAGTAGTCATTTTCTTATAGACTTCTTTACAATCGGACTTCTTTTTGCAAACAAATGCTGTTTGAAAGAATGCAAGTTTTAGCCACTTCCGCATTGGGTTCACTTTTCTGACCTGAGGGTTGCCGCCTGGTAAAAACAGCAAAACATTCTATAGTGTTATGTATAACTACGTCTTTAATCAGACATTTATTGGTGCATGTAGCCTAAGGCCACTCTTTGCTCTTCTGCAGCAGAATCAGGGGCTCAGTGGTCAACCCAGATCTGTCATAAATACACCATATATCCCATCATTCGGTGCCCCTTTGGGGTGAACAGGGCAGGAGAGGGAGGATGAGGGAGGATGAATGGAGCAAAGAAAGGTGTGCACATCTCTCAGGTGGCTGCCATTCTGACTTCATTGTCAGAGTGTGGGTGATGGGCTTTAAAAGCATGTCAGACAGAGCATAAGAGAGGTTGGTAAAATGGCTGCAATGGGCTGCAATTAAATAAATGAGGAGTGCAGAGAACAGTTGACTTTCAAATGAGAGATGATCCATAAACTCATCCTTCAGAAGCTTATGTTGGACCATACCTCCAAACACCAATGGTAACTCACTAAAAGATAATGCCCAAACAACAATATGCGTCTGGTTTTAGACACTCTCCTAAACAATATGTTTCTGTCTTTTGTTTGATTGAATTTGGCCCTGAGTGAAAGAGAGTACCTCAGTTAATTAGATCAACTTAAAAAGGTGACAATATGATGATATGATATGTCAATGTTGAGAGGCGGCGGTGGATCAGTGGTATAGTCGGTCCCTATGTAGTAGATAGTCTATGAAATATCGATGCATCCTTGGGCAAGACACTTAATCCAAAATTGCTCCCGTAGCTCAGTGTATGAATGGGTATGAATGGTTAGTCCTGATGTACCCGACCTTGCATACACTGCAGTGTAAAGTATAAAAGCTCTTTGAGTGGTCGGAAGAATAAAAAAGAGCTGTACAAGTACAAGTCAATTTATTATTTAACAAGTTGTTTCCAATGCACATTCCATTCCATTGGCCACAATGTTCTTGCAATTGCAGTTATTGCAGGTTCAACCATTTGTGGGTTTGAATGTTAATTTGCCCCGTTTTAAGAGAACAACCTACAAAACAACAATGATTGTGTGGGTCAACATTGATAAAAAAGTGATGGAGGAAAGAAAATGATTTATTATTATTATTAACAGCGATCCTGTAATTACGTCGCCGTTGTTATTTATTCCTCTGAAGAATTATCTTTGTCACTTGCGGAGACTGCATCATTGTAGCTCCCAGGAGACCACACACATACACACAAAGGGCACCTGCGTTTAACCCTCTATTTCTATCATTTCTCTCTCTCCTCTTGTCTTGAAGGAGACAGTAGAGGAGGAGAGGGAAGAAGGGATGGTGGACAGATGGAGGGGAAGAATGAAGAAGAAGCATATAAGCTGTAGCCCTGTGCAGTAACACCACCTGATATAGAATTTATTCCAGGCTCTACACACACACACACACACACACACACACACACACACACACACACACACAAACACACACGCATCATTCTCAGTGGAGATCTCTTTATTATTAAAATGTCTAGCAGTGCCCTCTAGGCCCTTTTACATCACATCACCTGGCAGCCAGCACCTCACTCCCCGGATGCTATGACTACTCCTCATTAGTTATACTAATATACCACACACTCTCGCACACACTCTCGCACACACTCACACACACTCGCACACACACTCGCACACTCTCTGTCTGTCTCTCTCTGTCTCTCTATGTCTCTCTGTCTCTGTATGATTAGGCCATTTTTGTGTCATTATTTATTTATTTATTTTCATACAGCTGCAATAGGTTTACTTCACAGCTAAATATTACTTAAAAATGAATTATGATTAACTTTCAGATCTGGATTTAAAGGGTACCCCATCATTACCATTTCACAGAAATATGAGATTTAGTGAGAACAGTGCAGGTTTAGGATTTGAGACATTGGAAATTTAAAAATTAGCTTTGTGTAGGTCTGGGACATACAGTATTAGCCTAGCTTAGCACACAACATTACATACGGCTATTATATTAGAGTAAAATGACGTAAAATGATACGTAAAAAAACGTTAATACATTACGTCATCTGTGAACATGATGCCACAGTCATATCAGATAAATTTGCATCAGCAATGGTGGTTGTTTATCAATGAACACTACAACTCCTATGATCCCATCATCGAAGTGATCAAAGTCCCTCTTTTTTCATTCTTTTGATTGAGAGACCCCTAATGGCAGACATTTGTATTGTGTGTTTCAAGCATCTGTTGAAGAAAGGGTTTTACATTGTGATGTCAGAAGTAGATCAGTTGGAATTGATCATCTTGAAGTTTTTCATGAGCACAAACCACAGTGAATCTTACTGACCTCAAACACAAACATGTCAGTTGCTGGTTTTGTACACAATAATGAAAGCATCTTTACAATAGAGTTTGCAGGAAATAAATCATTCCTATAAAACACAAATACACGTGTCATGTTCCCCGTAACACCTCATTTAAAAAACACAGCTTTACTCACATTTATCATCTTCAGCTGCACCTGGGGCGTTATATCGTTGCAGCACATTTTAGCTGGCTTTAGCGCCAACCTCCCTCACACCCCTTTTAGCAAATTAGACCGTTTAATTAGGAAAAGCTCATTTGTATCAAATCATTTACATGGTGAAGCCAGCCTTTGCCAGGATATTCTAATTGATTATTGTTGCCTGAGGTGCTGTTGTCGTCTGTGGATGTGCCTGCTTCTGAGTGTGTTCTTATTCTTGTAAATGACTTTGTGGTAATGATATAAGGAAAGAAACTTTCTCATTGTGGCAATTGCTAGGATCATGTATCCCTGTACAACAATGTAGAATCAGCCTATTTACTCTATCTCTTTTTCAAACCAGTATTTGCATACTTTCTGGCAAATATTTTCAGTACATAATACTTGTAAGAGCCGCCCATCCTGTTCATTTTTCATTTTTTTCAAAAGGGATTGAATATGTCTCTGCTCTGAAGTGCCTCTTAGCACATTTTTGTGGTGACATACTCAATTCAATCACCTACAGGCGCCATCCACCAATAGGAAACAAAGTTCCTTGATTTCATTGTACCCTTTCATAAAGCTTCATTTGGGAATAAAACCCTTTCCATGGTCCTTCCATAATGCTTCTGTTGAGCCAGGCCCCATTAAGGAAAGGAGCAAACCTACTTCCCCATTGAGACTCACAAATGACCCTTTGATGAGGCTGCTCTTTGACCCTTTTTACAAAGCTGAGTGAACGAGGGAGAGACGGTTGCGTGGGGGTTTGAAAGATACAAGATAAAGAACAGAAAAAAAGAGGCAACAGATTATTAGAATTCATCCAGCGGTGCAATGAATTTTCTTTCAAGCTGCGAGTTTCTCTTTCTATTCAGCAGCTGCACAACAAAGAGACGTTAAATTATAACCAAATGGTTACTATGGCACCCTGTGTGAATAAATGTTTCAAATCTCTCTTCTCTTTTTTTTGCATCTCTGAGGCTTTTTTTGGGAAGCATTTAAATAAATACAGCCAAAGAAGAAAAGAGAAGTTCAAAGGTGTCAGTAGTAAAAGGGGCAGAGCCCACATTTTTCCTGCAAAAAAGCATCGATGGACACTAAACAACATTCGCAATATCATGCAGTGTAGATATTAGAAAAGTGGAGTAATACTGTAAATTCCTTTATCTGTAATTAACATTTGCCTTAGGAAGACTGTCAGAGTCCCGGGCAGCTTTTAAACTGCTTTAAAAATATCCAACCTACACTGAAAGACATAACAAGCAGGCATTTGTAGATCTAAATATAGGTGAGTATTATACAAATCATTACAACAATATTGTACTACCATCTAAAGCCAGGAAAGGAAAAGCCTGGCTTCACATTCAGAACGGAAACAGCACCTCTAGCTCACTAATTAACATGTTGTTAATCATTTGTTATCCACAAAAAGAAATGTAAAAATGGTTTGTGGAGGAGATACATGCTTTAACTATTTATTGGCCAACTGAGACAGGGCAAAGTGACTTCCTGCCTAGTTATAGCATCTAACTTTCTGTTAAACCACAATATGTTAATTAGGGAACTTTATTTATTTTTACTTTTACTCGCTTGCTAAGCGAATCACCTCCTGGCTCTAGCTCCACATCTAACACACTGAAATTGGGGTGGTATCAATCTTCTTATTTCCCTCAAGAAAGTGAATAAGCATGCTTCTCATCATGTCATTTAAAAAACGTATAAAGCTTTCATTTATTTGGCTCCATTGGACAATGTCCACTTTTTTTGCTTCAACTTCAACAAAATGACCCAGGTTGTAAAATATCTGAATATTTGTTTTATAGCTGTTATGCATCACCACTGAGAGAACACACTGTATACAGATAGGAAGACATGCTGCTTTGCCCATGCGTATTTCGACTATGAGAACTGATTGTATGCTGGGGGACAAGGAATAATTTCACATCTCAGCCAGCAAATCGGGGAGATGACAACACAAACAATTTCACCAATTTTTGCCTCTGGACACTCAGATTTACATGCAAAAAGAAAACATTTGAATATTTGAGTCTGAAAATGCATAGTACAGTTTAGAGAACTGCCCTATTAGTTGAGCCCTAAATGTCATTCTAAGGAGTGGAAACAAAATGGTTGGAGAGAGAAAGAGAATTTTTTTGTCTCATTAGTTTGTTCACATGACAGATTTTTGAGCAAACCGGCAAGTGTGTGTGTGTGTGTGTGTGTGTGTGTGTGTGTGTGTGTGTGTGTGTGTGTGTGTGTGTGTGTGTGTGCGAGTGTGTGTGTGTGTGTGTGTGTGTGTGTGTGTGTGCGAGTGTGTGTGTGTGTGTGTGTGTGTGTGTGTGTGTGTGTGTGCGAGTGTGTGTGTGTGTGTGTGTGTGTGTGTGTGTGTGTGTGTGTGTGTGTGTGCGAGTGTGTGTGTGTGTGTGTGTGTGTGTGTGTGTGAGATACTGGAGATCTCATAAAGAGATGCCATGTCACATCGCATAGACTAACATGTTATGATCTATACTAGGTTTAGGCCAAATTGACCCATCCATCAACAACAAGCAGCCAGGTGGTGCAGAGAGAGAGGGAAGAGAGAACAGGGAAAAGGGTGAGAAAGATACAGAGAAAGAAAAAACAAGAGACAGAGACGATTTAAGGAAGTGCATAAACGCAAAGTTCAAATCATGAAGAAGAAAAATATAATGTGACTTTTAAATATTTAATACATGTTCAATGTATGTCTACATTTTACATACATAACCTTACCTCCAAAGCTTTACAAACTAGCTCTTCTTTTGGTTTTTATTCTCAGAAACGCTGTTCTGGATAAAAAAATGTCTATGACAGAACCAACAGGCTCCTTTTGATCAGATTATTTGGACCAGAGATGGATGGGAAAAAAGCACTTCTTTCCCTTTGTCTCTTGTTGTGACAAAATGCAAGAGCCAGTGTGTCGACAAATCAATTTTTTTTATTCTTTAATCCAAATCAGATACATCTGTAGTCAGGGGAGTGTGGGTACAGACAGGTGTTTGAGGTTCCTTTCTCTTTTGGTAACGAATTGGGTGAAGATTAAGAGAATGTGTAAAAAAAAAATAACCCATAGAAATACAAAGTTTATAAGCCTCAATATCAAAAGCAATACAAGCTAATACAAAATATGTCTCCACTCATTGAATTCTGTTGCAAAGTGCGAAGTGTGGAAGGTTTGTTTTCAATTGCTCATATTGGATTAAGTTTGCCTGCTATCTGGCCACACACTTTTTAATAATCAGGTAAAATGTTTTGATAATCTAGTGAAAGAGGAATTGTAAGCAAGAGATAGAATGACAGTCTCCTACATACTGGTAACCTTCTGTTACCATGGACATGCCAGTAAACTGAAAGGAGTTAACACCTGCCTAAAAATAAATCCAATGCTGTGAATCCAATTATATCTAACAGTTGTCAGCCAGCATGTTAATACATACGTTGCTTTTGACAATAACCATTAAAACCCATAGAAATCTGCATTTTTTTTCCCACTTGGGAGTAGTGCAACAAGCTGATAAACAACCCTGACATGTTATCACCACGCTGATAATAGAAAGTATCCTACATGATCTTCTTAAAAGAGCTGTATTTAACATTCCAAACATTAAAATAGCAGCAAACAACTATTTGCTCTGTAGAGATATAATTGAGTAATACGGTGGTTAGTTGAACCCGTTCCGACCGACATGGTCATCGAGGAAGCGTAGCAGCAACCCTCCTGTTCCCCCTAAACACTTTTAGATCTGTCAGCACTTTCATCGTAGTTTGCACTGTTAGCGCCGTTAGCTATGAGCCGCCGTCGACATTCAGCCAATCTCAGATCTTGCACTTTTTCACATCAGATCAGTACGGAGATCAAGCAAGACTAGTTTTTGTATAAACTACTTAATTATTTTCACGTGAAAAGTGATTATAAAATATGCAAGTAAAGTCAATCTAATTTCATTATGTAGATTAAGCAAAACAAGTATTTTGAAATGTTTTTTAGCCGTATTCAAGAAAGTGAAGATGAGTTGGGGTACATACTTCAAACCACGCACATTTGATTGGATAATTGATCAGACCACCAATTTCTATTGAAAGAATGACATTAGTATTAATTTGCAGTTGTCTTTGTGTCCGGCCGATCAATGTAAGTCCGATATTCATTCTCGTTTTAGCTCTGTTTTGTTCTCAACCAACTTCTGGGGAAATATTTGACTTTTTGCTGATACATCAGAATGCTCTGATGTATCCACTACCTAGTCGCTAACTTTGTCTGTTGTTTGACAGCTGCAGCAGGAAATGAGTATAACATGAATATTGATTAAAGCAGCATTAAACTGATTTAAATGCTGAATGTAATGTTTTGGTCATTAATAGAAGCAATAACCATTTTGGCACAAAGGCACACACAAGAATCTAAACAACCCTGTAAAAGTTACATAGTTGTAATCCGTGGTTTGTGAGGTTGAGGTGTATTAATGACTAATAAAACAGACAGATTTGAAAAGTTGTTCCAGACTATATACACAGGGAGAAATGCTTTACATTGAAGCACCAGTTCAGTGAAGACAGAGCAAAGCAGGTGTTGTAATATTTAAAAAACTTGCTCCTATAGACTTAGACATAAACCTATTCTTTTTGTAGAAATTAGCTCCATAGGGGAGTGGATCAGTTTCATACGTGCCTCCTGAGGAAAGCCTAAAAAATTTGGAGGAAATAAAACAACTTGCAACCTGCTGTAGCTTTTTAGTCACTAGATTTACCCTGCATCTCTGACAAATCAAGTAGCTATCACTATGTGAGGCTCAATCAGTTATTGAACCAATGAGCAGCCTCCCTAACCAACCTGCTGCCTTCAGAGCACATAGTTATCAGCAGAAGCATTTCCAATAGAAGCTGCTAAAAGATCTTCCGGCTCACTATCCATACACCAAGGTTGCTGTCAGTGATGAGGCGAGTGGAGAGATAAGAGGAGCTAACTGACCAGATAATCAGGACTTAGTTTTTCCGCATTTCCCCTCCCACACTGCAGCAGCTGGGCTTCGGAGCTCAGCGGAGCAGACAACCTGAGCTCACAGGTTGGAAGAAGAGAGAAGAGAATGTCAATACCTCTTACTGCCCTGGGAACCTCCAAAGAAGGTGAGCATAAAAAAAACCCAAAAGAGACCCAGGGATGATAAGAAATCTACAGAAGCACATGCAGATGTGCGCTGTGAAATGTGATTGATCAATCAGCCATGGTACAGTATTGCTATTCATAACTGTCAAAAACATCAGTTGCATACAATATGTCGTCCTCAACATGCTTTGGAGCAAGATGCAGTGTTATTTGCCAAACAAACGTATCACTTAGACCGTTCCTTTTCTGTCCTCCTGTCTCGTCACTGTCTCATCTCTATGCCATGGCTTTCAGGTGCAAAGAATCTAAATAAGGATGGAAAGAGAGGTATAGAGAAAAATCTCTCTGTCTGTGGTCCCCATTCTCAACTAAGGCATTATTTTCAAGAGGAGCTGGCTTCAAGCTCCTCCTGAGCCCGGATGGTTTGGTACTCAAACATGCAACAGGTGTGCTTTCTCTGGCAATCCTTCCCTCTCTCACTGTCTTTCTCATGCACAGAGAGCGGCAGAAGTGATTCTGTCCTCATTGCCATTCAGCAGTCAGCCGTGTATGAAGGTCATGAGGGCATGAGAGGAACAAGCCAATCAGAGGAGAGGGATGAGACCAAAGTGTGATTGACTGGCTTGGTGAGGATGGGGTGGGGGGTAGATGATGGTGCCAAACGGAATATGCATACCAAATGAGGAATCAGGAGATGAAAGGGTCTTGTTGCTATGGCAACACACCTGCCGTGCTGGAATATTGGTGTGGCTTCATTGATATGAGGGCTATAGGGTTTTAGGCCATGGAGGTTTGAGTGAGGTTGGATGGAGAGCTCACACACGTTTGTTTGTTTGTGTGTGTGTTGTGTGCAAACAAACCACTACATACTGACTTTTAGTGCTCCTGTGAAATCACTGCCTCTGTCAATTTCTCTGAAACTGTTCTTTGCTCCTGATGATACATACCAGACATTTAGTATTCTGATTAGCTTTTTATCTCCTTCCTTATTTTTATAGATTCATATGTCTGGCAGTAAAAAATATTGGGCTTTTCTATGTTACAATATCATCATTATTATCTTATGTCTTATTATATGACATAATATTTAAATCTATGACAATATCATAAAAACATTGCACATATTCATACTGTTTCACAAGTCCAGTTTTAGCAAAACTTCTCCAAGACTGACCTGAAGGCTGAACAGATTGTCCTCTCACAGTCCTGAGTCTGCTAAATAATAGGACAGATTATCAGAATTGAGTTGTCATTTCCTTGATGCTTCAAGGGTCGTAGCCTTTAGCTGATAACGGAACACAGATAGCACTGATCAAGGATGTATAATACAACTTATCATACGGTAAATCCCACATGGTTTACAACTGATAAAGAAGTGATATATTTGTTTGGCTTTTTACCACAGCCATTTTTCAATTTCCCAGCACACTAGCATCATAAAAAGATAAAATCACCTGTCACAGAAATGTATTATACTGACTGTATAGTGGAAGATAACCTTGGTAGACAGCTTCCATGTATGATGCAGAAAATTGTCATATTTTGAAATCTTGAGCATCTTAAGGGGCTTTGAAGGATCCTGGGTGCACATAAATTTCATTTTTAAATTCCATTTTCAGTTTTTCGCAGTCAATCTTGTCTAAAGTATCACTGCATCAATAGAAGGACAATTGATAAAAGTAGCCTGGTTACCACTTAGATAGATAAAGGACAGAAGAGAGGACTTTTGTCTGCCAAGAGACAGAAAATAGAGCGATATTAGAAAATACATGAGTTATCCTCCCTGCGAGGCCATGTGGAGAAAAGGCCTTGTCCTCCTCCTCCACTTCTCTTCTCCTCTCTCCCACTCTCATTTATTTCAATTTGCCATGCTTTACTTTTCCCTTAAGAGAGCATGCTTGCTGGTGAGCGGCCCCATATAGGCCGCGAAATTGTGTCTGCGCCTAGGCTGTAATGAAACATTTAGATGCAGGGGAGAGTGATGGTTGCGCATTAATACAAGTGGTGGTGTTACCAATGCAAGCCTCGGCTCCAAGCAGCCGGCTCGGCATCCCACTCCAAACAGCATGGTGGTGAGAGATGTCTCAGCTCTCAAATCAACACCTCCTGCGGAGGGGTCAATGGTTTTCCAGTGGTGCATGATGGTTGAGAGCAGATGTTGACATGAGGTGATAATGGCATCGTGAAATGAAGGTCCTGAACCAACATCAGTACAGATCAAAACATTCGTGATACTGCCAATATCGTAATGCTGAGCGAGATTGTAATTTTGCTGATGTGAGCTGATGGCATTGAAACTGTAAGTAAGTTCATAAGTGTTATATGTTAAATGAACTTAAAGTATTGCAAGTAATTTACTTACAACTCTGAAAAATGGCCCCTGAAAATGTTGTAATATAAATATAACATTAGATTATTATTACTGATGCATCAATGTGATTAATGTGTAAATGTATGTGTAATGTTAATTTGAACTTTTCTATTTGATGTTTGGTTGTTTAATTTATAATAGTAATATGCTGTATTTACATTTTTGAAATTTAAAGTAACTAGAACTAAACTGATAAATGTTGTGCAGTAAACTGTACAACATTTCCCTCTGAAATGCAGTAGAGTCAAAATGTAAAGTAGCATGAAAGGGAAATATAAATATAAAGTACATTATATGCTAATTGTCAATTATCATTTTGTTTATATTGTCAATATAGCAACCCTTTATGAAATACAAAACACACCATCAAAAACTGAAACTATTCTATTTTTAACTGCTTTGAAAAATACAAAAATAAATGTGTCACTAAGACAATGTTGCTCATTGGAGATAATTAACCTCTGCCATTCCTGGCTGTGTAGAAAAATTGTACTCAAACGCTTCCATAGTCAACACTCCACCACATGCTGCTACATACCTACGCTGTTAGCTTTATTGGTATTAAAATGTGAAACAATGCATAATTTTGCTTTAAAAGCATTAGCATTCATTTGCATGCATAAACCTGCTGAGGGGCAAACCCTTGCCTTGGGTTGCTCACTAAAAGAAAAGCAATAGACACAGCAGACACTTGCTTATGTATGAGTGCTGTACACATTTTGCCTTATGCAAATAACCCCTCTCATCTTGTTGTAGATCAATTGGAACTGCACCATTAATATGTGAATTCCAAAATGTTTAACATGCACATCACATTGCATGACAAATGTATTATACTATGTGAAACATTTGTTGACATTGCGCAACCTAACATTGCTCATCTTAGCACATCAAAGCTTTAAGCAGGTAAAATCATTGCAATACACCTGTTTTCATCTTCTTCAATGACCCTAAACTTGTTTTTACCACTAAAATCATTGAAGTTCACCATATTTAAATGCAGATGCAATTGTCCATATCTTCATACAGCTTTTTCTTTCATGAATGCCTGATTTTCCACACTGGTGTTCTCCATTCAACATTTTGAAATAAAAATAAAACCAAAGGAATATCCGATGAAGTTGACAGTTTCCTTTTTATGTTTTTTATGGAGTGCTGGCGTTGGCTTCAGGCAAAGATCTTTTCTGTGTGTGCATCTGTGTGTGTGTTTTTTCAGAACCTGGTTAAGGGTTTGACATTGTGTGACAAGGAGAATACACTTGTGTTATTGAGAGATTAAAGGGAGGCATGTCTGGGTAAATTCTTACATCTCGTTGCTATTGAAGCCAAAAGGCAGATTGATACTGTGGCCTATTGAATGCTACTTTGAGCTTTGCATGAAAGTAGTTTTTCATGTGTGTGAGAGACAGAGAGAGACAGCCGTAGAAGGAGGAATCATCCACAGGATCCTCCAAAAAGCAAAAGGTCCATATTCATTGACCAGTTCCATATTTCTACCACCTGGTTAACAAACATGACTCACACCAAAACAACTCTGATTTTTTTCTTTTAACAGTCACGGAGTGAATCAAAATTTGGACAAATATGTGTGACCTTTAGACAAGAAAATCATGATCATTAGTGTCTGGTGCGTATGTATGTATGTATCGGCATGAGATGAACAATAGCGAATGGCTGATCGAAAAAATGAAATGAAAACCTTTGGTCTCTACCAAATTGAAAGGCAATCCAGTCAAATATAAGTCACAAATGTCAATCTCATGTTTGCGCTAGAAGAAAAGTCCTCGAGATTTGATTGTCAGCACAAAAATTGAATGGCCATACAACAGCTGTTAAGATATTTTGGACCATAATGGTGGACTGACTGACCAACAGACAGACATCGCCATCTCTAGAGCAACACTGTTGGGGGCTTTGCTAAAAAGCAGATCTAAGAAAGCACAAAGGAGAAAATAAATCATGCTACCTAGAAGTGTATACTGCATACAGCATAGCTGTATATACACATGTTATACTTTAGCTTAAAAGGCAGAACACACAATTTGTCATTCCTGGAGGTGGTTGAATTGGCATTTTATAAAAGACAGAAATGTGTTTGTAAGACATGTATTCTTTCCCATGACTTACGTCTTGGTAGTGGGACCAGCCTGAAAGATCATTGCTTTGTCAGTGTCATAACCTCGAGCTATAGCATGTTCTATAGGATTATACATTTGCCAGAACCAATTTAAAAATGGCCAGTAAGTTCATCAATTTGCACTGTGCAAGCAGCACGACAGACTTATGACATAACCATCCTGTCTAATGTAATTAGTCTATAGTTATAAAAAGAAAGGCGGTAATGAATTGTTTAATTCTGGAGCGAGAGTAATCCGTTTTCCTGCTTAAAAGTTCTATTATCTCATTGTAACACATCCTCTCTTAGAGATGTTAGACTTGCTTGTTGAACACTAAGTGTATGTAGCGCGAAAGAAATGATGGACAAATCCTGCATTAACACATGAACGCACAGTGGTAATAACAGACACACAATCATGCACACAAGCTAGGAGCATCATAACTCCCTGTCCTGTCCTGCCCTGTCAGTCTGATCTCCCCCTCAGGCGATGAGGGGAGCAGAGGTGGAGGGACTCTGGGTGGGAGTGCCTCAGGTCTTTTACAGAGGGGCCCATATAGACTCTCCTGTCCGCTGGAGGGTGAAATGAGCCCAGATAGAGCATACTGAGCAGTGGCTGGTGTAGCAAGACTAGATAGAAGGCTCTTCACCTTTAGCCCTCCTGCATGTTTTCCAGCTGATAAATTGCATATCTGGTCTGGGAGTGTGGAGCTGGGGATGGTCCGTCAGTTTTTTGAGTTGAGAGGAGCTCAGCTTGTGAGTGTGTACTGTAGGATGATGGGGATGCTATTGGTGGCTGTAGGGGTGTCAGCTAAAAATGCACAAATTCACTTGCAGCAGATGTTTGCTTGGCTGGCCATGAGCGGCTCAAAATCAATCAATAAATAAAGCTCTACATAGTACCACAAATTTAATGCATCCTGAGCACTAAGGTAAGCTTCCTTATGACTGGGTATCAGAACAGATATTGGACATATATTTTGTCTACACACTGCAGGTAACCATTGAATTGTGCATGTGTGCTGGTAAATGTAATCTAAAAGTAAATATAGCTATTTTAGAGAACATGAAGACCAGCACAACAAACTGTAAAACCTAGTGCTGTTAACAGCCCAATGCATCACCTCTCCCCAAGAGCAAAAACCAACAACTTTCATCAGATTGATTTAGATGCAAATGTTGTCCTCATACATGGTGGAAAATGACACTTGTTTCCTATTTTCTTACACCCCCCTTTTTTGCGCACTGCTTTGCAAATTAAGTGGAGTGTTTGTGACAGCTTGATGCTGGTGGAAGCAACAGCAAGCAGAGCTTTGGATTGCAAATGTTCCCTGAGGGGGCCAGCCCTGGTTTGATATACTTAATAAACTTCAAATCCGACAGGCTGGCAGAGGCAGTACGCCGCTGCTTATTTCTCTCCCTTCCCACAGTGAGATATGGGGCCCTGTGGAAATGGGAATGGGAAAGTTTAGACGCTTTTCTAAGAAGGATCAGCAAAGAAAGGTGTGTGTTTGTGTGTTCGTGCACAGAATTGTGTCTGCTTGTTATGGAGGACTGAACACTATCCAGTAGAAGTAAGGGAGTGTGTATATGTGCATTGCTGGCACAATGTTTTATCAAATAAAGAAGCATCTACAGGTTTGGACACAATAATATGAAAACCCTAAGAATATAATGCAACCCAATGTATGAATGTGCATGTTTGTATTTTGATTATTTCGAATTTAACAAGAATAGGACACTGCAGCCATGCTAGCAGCTCTGTGAGGCTGTCCTTTTGCCCAGCAGTGTTTTTAGCTAAATGGAAACATCACCATGCTAACATTTGCTAATTAGCCCTAAACAAAAGGTCCAACTGAGACGGGAATGCCATTTATTTTGCAAATATTGAGTCATAAGCCAACGTATTGGAAACATTTCCAAATGTTACGCTTATTTAGACATTTCACTCAAAACCAAAGCCATAAATGTCATAGATTTTGTCCCAATCCATCCAATAGTTGATGTGATATTTCACTCGATTACAGTAATGGTCTGGTCTGGCCAATTGACAGACCACTATTGCCATACACTATTGCCATACATATGACCACCTGACCTTTCCTCTCGCACCTTATGTCGGCCAAAATCCTCATTCTAAAAATTCAAATGGCAGATTACAACGAATAAATCCTTATTATTTTTAACATCAATTTACTTGCCTCTAAGGCAATTAGGCCAAAATGGCCCTTTGGAACATTGCATAATATCTGTGTGCAAACCCCTTCGCTACACTTACTTACTTACCACTATCGAACTATCAATAAAACTCACATTATTTATAAATAGGTTTGCTCACTTTTTTGTATTTGTAAAGCTTTATGCTAGTGTAGAAATTAAAAGCCAAGGCGTTGTCTGGGTCTCTCAAGCTGTAAGAGCAATCATCAACGCTCATTCGTAGAGCAAGTAAAAATTTACCAGCCATAGCATAATCCTGCAACATCTCACAGGAGTTGCTTTTAATCCTCCCCTAGTAAATTAAAGTAAGAAATTGAATTACAAGCTTTTCTTGTCCAATAATACAGATTTAGAACAAAGTCACTGATAGAGAGCAAATGCGGTAGTCTCCTCTATTCTGACATATCCTCAGAAGTCTAATCTCTCACGTACATGCAGTGTTTGATGTCCAATTAACCAGAATGCACATAACTGAATATCCCATTTAAACCCCTTTATCTAGACAACGGACATTTCCACAGCTACCTTTGAGTTTTCTTGTCAAAATGCCCATGTTGTGCATTTCCAATAATTCCAGCTATTTCCAGACTTAAAGAATAGCTAAGGGAGAGCAGTAAAGAGAGAAAATGATGCTGGCAAAATATTACCATAAAAAGTACCAATACAAAATTTTGGCTTCACAGTTCTTCAACCAATATATCAAACAGGCCAAATCAAGGTCAATGAACAAGCAACAGTTTTTGTTACCATTGTATCCCTCTTTAATTGGAAGAAAACGTGTAATATAAAATTCTACAAAACAGATAAGATGCTCCTAATTCTTATCTTAACCATATCGGCCATTAACACTGCCCCAACAAGTTTTCATGTTGCATCTTCCAGCAAACAGTTAGGGCTACTTGCATAAAATTGGCATACTCTGACCCCTATTACAAAAACATACAGTAGTGTGGACTTCAGATAGACCTAATAGTCACTAAACTATTTGCTATGTAAAGATATGGTGTAGTAATGGCATCCTGAGCATGAGAATGAAGTTACACTCCCTCTGTTTGTGTTCTAATCCGAGCTTCTCTGTACTTTGTTTACATAGCCGGTCCGTAGGTAGCCAGTGATTAGCAGTGTGCGGGCCCCATGGGCTAGCTAGCACCGTCAGCTGATAACCACCAGCTCAGCCGTCGCCATGTTGAGAAAATGTGTAGGCAATCCGTCAATCATATGCTCTGAATTTGGCACCTTTGAAGTAGGCCATATTTTGCATATTGCTACATAAATATATGTATATGAATTTTTCTACATCATTTGGCAAATTCTTTTCCAACTCTTTGCATTTCTTCGATGTGTAGTTTGGCTCTCTTGGGAAAGGCAAACAACCTGGTAAATGGCTACTTGGTGCACCAAATGTATTTTAAGTGCAAACTAAATGGGGGTCAATGCTCAGATTTAATAAATCAGAAACCAAACCGAACCACTTCGGTTTGGTTTCTGAGTCAGAAGATGTTCAGCACATGTTATTATTATCTTAATATTTTTTCCTCCCCTTTTCTTGTCTCTCACACAGGACACTGATTTGTGCTGAAATGTTGAGATTAATGTTTCATTTAGCAACAAGAACTCAGCTCTCTTCTCTTCTACACTGTGCTGCACTTTGACTCTTGACTTTGATGCTGAAGGGTAAATGTAAGGTAAAAACACCAAACGACGGATTTAATACATCAATCAATGATATGAGTCACTGATTCTACCTGGTCAAGCCTTTTCATTTATTTGTGGTTCATCGTTAGTCATTGTACTCTTCATCATATTCCTTATTCATTCCATTGATTTGTTTATCAATTTATTTTCTGTTTAGTTTGATTTGTGTGTATATGAAATAATATCTCCCTGTACACCTTGAGAAGAATTCCATAGCCACCCTAAGATTAAGATCTAAGTGATTCATATACAATTTTGAAGTTGTCCCTATTTTTCCAAAATTGGGTGGCGTCCTAAATTGAATCTTGTGTTAAATTCTAATAAAGTTAGTTAAACTAATGGTGTCTTATGGCGTAAACTGAGTACCAACATTCTTTTATACTAATTTATGGGTTTATAAATCATAATAGAATTATTTATAATAGTTACATACCTTGATATAATGAATAAATATGTATTAAATCTGCTACCAGCAATAGCGCTACATGTCACAAAAAATCAAATCGAGTATATGATGTCATAAAAAGTTTTTTAAAAAGTCATAGTATGGTATGTGGGGAAAAAACATAATATAGTATGTCCAATAAAGTCATAAAAAAGTCATAGTATAGTGTGTTCAAAAAAGGCAAAATAAAATGTCTAGTATGTCATAACGTATTGTGTTGAAAAAAAAGTTATAGTATAGTACGTCAAAATCTATCACTTCAAAATAATCACAGTATAGTATGTCATAGAAAGTCAAAAAAGTCATGGTAAATCTTTTAAAAAGTCATAGTATAGTTTTTCTAAAAAAAATGCATTAAAGGTAATTGTAGAATATTTTAAAAAGAGTCATAGTACAGTATGACAAAAAGTCATAATATAGCATGTAAAAAATGTAAACAAATCATAGTATACTATGTAAAAAAAAATCATAAAATGTCACTAGTTTTTCATAAAAAAAATCATATGTTCATAGTACAATATGTAAAGTCACTATAGTATGATTGAAAAATCATGTTAAGTTTATGTTATGAAAAGTCATTGTATAGTATTTCATAAAAAGGTCGTAGCATAATTTGTCATTCATCAGTCATCAGTCTGCCGATATCCTCCACCATCTTCTTTCATCTTTTGCAGTTAGAATCAAGTTCAGGCTCCCCATGACTACCACCAGCCCAGCACACACACAACAGAAGTAGCAGCAATTTAAAAAAAAAAGTCACTATCATCATATAGTCATAATATAGTATGTCATAAAAAAGGGATATGATGTGTCTTAATGAAAATCATAGTATAGTATGACATAAAAACTTCATAGTATTATGTAAAAAAACATAGATCTTTTTTATTTTCATGGATAAAACTGGTTGGCTGGTGTGATAGAGAACGTGTTGGTTACTTGAGCCTAAGCTTAAGACCTGTTTAATAAAGAATCCTGAGATGTAGTTGCTTGACGTAATTTGCATTCACCACATATAGTCCGGTAAGACCTGGAGAATAAGATGTCCTCAAATGGTGCTTCATTAATACCACACACACACATAATGTAAGCCACTCTTGTCTCATACTGAGTTTAGATTGATATCTGTGAACTACTACTGTGAAGTAGGGAAAACATGCCTTACTTACAACACAATTCATGCTATTTGTCACTATTCTACCTGCATAAACTTCAATATAGCTACACTGAATATATATGAATTTAACTGATGTATAATATTCATAACAGGGACATATTAAGCTAACAGAGAGCTCAGCTTGCTCAGTTAGGAAATCAAAGTTACTGCCTTTAAGGTCTTTAAGCTGTAGTTGAATTGAGCTACACAGACATTAAATGATAGAAACAACTAATGTACACAAAAACAAAACCTTCTGAAACGGGCTTATTAATTTGTCCACAGGGGAGTGCTCAAGGGTTATTCAAAGGTCCAAATGCTGACCTTGGAACAGTAGATAGGCACTGATACCGATACCGGTATTGCTATCGGGCCTGATACTGTGTTCATGTACTAAATACTCGTAATCGCAAAACTACACCAATACAACCGCACCCAATACCACTACGGCAAAATACCCTCTTGTCAATGGAGCTTAATAAGCCTCCCGGCTGATAACCTGATGTACAAACAGGTTGAAACCATCTTAACAGACAGCCCCCACTTCACCTGTCCGGGACAGTTGGCAGCCACAATCAGTTAGTTAAGCTGTGAGGTTGTCAGCTGTGTGTCTGCCTGAAATAACCTGTCAGAGTTAGAGTTTCCATCATATTGCAAGCCTGGTGTAACGTTAGCGAGCGACTAGTTGAGAGAGAGAGTGTGTGATGGTGAGTATGAAGGCAGCAGGAACGTTACAGCTGTAAACGTAGCTGCCGGGATCATAGTTTACTGAATTGAACATCATGCTGTTTTGAAGAAGACTTGAAAGTATCGATTGAGACCATAAACTCATGTTCACAATGTTTACTAAGGATTAAAAAATAAAGTGAGAAGTGGGGTCATTTTCTCATAGGCTTCCATACAATCTGACTTCTTTTTCCATCATGGCCAGTAGAGAGAATGCATGTTTAAGGTACATCTGCATTGGCTTAACTTTTCAGAACTGGAGGATCGGGGGCCTTTAGGCAGTAGAATAGGTATCTTTAGGATTTTATTACAACTAGGAGCTGATCGTATCAATACTGTTCTTTTTCATAACTAAATAATTTAAAAAAATATATATATATTTTTAAAAACAAAATAAATTTAGAACAGGATTAGAATTTATTTATAATTTACCTATGACTGAATATTGCTTCTAGAGCAGCAACAGCAATGTTTACAGCAAACTCACTGTATAAACTCAATAATAACTCACTTGAAACAAATCTAAAATGTCAATAAGATAAATAACATATCTGAGTTAAGTTTATAAGTAATGAGGAACACAAACATCAGTCAGTATCAGTCATACCACCTGTCCTTTGTCCTCCTCCCTCTGATGAGGGCCTGCAAGTACCGCTGGTACAGAGAGGAGGGCTGCTTTGTCTTGGCCAGAAACTAAGAAAAACAGAGACTGCGGACATAGCAGATCGAAACAGGTTAAGCTTATGTTTACATTAATGATGTTGAACAGGTGTATTGAGAAAGTATTGGCTTTTAGCTCGAACGTAGTCGTCAACTTGAATAATCTTCACATCACCCGGTTCACTTCAGTCTCTCTCTCTCTCTCTCTCTCTCTCTCTCTCTCTCTCTCTCTCTCTCTCTCTCTCTCTCTCTCTCTCTGCTTGTTTGATTGAAAAGTACTGATAAAAAGCACCTTCACCTACCACAACGATTCTTCATTTCAAAAGATGATACACTCTTGAAAACATAGTTCTGAATATTATATTCCATTTCTGCCATTAAATCCCCCTAAATGTTACACATTGCTCCTCTAATGTTGCTACTGCAAACTATGCTCTGTTTGTATCCAGAAAACACAAAGTTGAATGTTGAAATGTCAGCAACAGCATTAAGTTGCATATTTAATTTGTAACAAGAAAGTGAGGAACATCTGACGGAAATAAATCATGTTCTCAAAGTAATTGTTAGTACTGTAATGGTATAATTAAGTGCTCATATCTGTACTCGGTATCGGCAAGCACCCAAATATAAGTACTATATAGTAAAATATACATAGTAACGTAAAGTCGCATTTAGCATTTACTATAAGTTATTCCTGCCATAGCCCTTTCATGTCACTGCCTTCATCATTACAAAGAAAGATGTAAATGGTCTTTACTCCGTCAGTTGACAACAGAAGTTCAAAGTGGCCATAACAATGATTCAAATTTGCTGCTGTCTGTGGGGCTAGCGGCATAGTGAGTAACGTGTCTGACTACAGATTAGAGGATTGAAAGATCAACTCTTGGCTATCTTAGAATAAGCCTTAGTTCACTTGTTGTTCCTTTCTAATATTACTTTGGGCATCTCTGTGGCCTCAGGACCTTTGTTGTATGTCATTATATTTGTTTTCATCCTGTCATCCATTTCCTGTCAATCTTTACTGTCATTTGTCAAATCCCTAAAAATTCCTCCAAAAAATCTTTTTCATGCTAACTAATTCCCCTACTTTTCTAATATGACGGATATCTTCAGATTTTGCCATCGGTTAAGGCTAACAAGATGCTGACAGGTTGCTCTCTCTTCATATACATTAAAAATATGATGGCAATGAATGAGGATTCCCCTTTATAATAAGAATCTTTGAAAATAGAATTTCAAACAAGCCAGTGACCTTTCTGCTCAATGCTGCAGAGCCACTGCAGTGAGAACGTGTCTGAAGTCCGGGTGACGTGAGTCTGGTAGTTGTGAACCCCTCTCCCCTTTCTCTGCTGGCTTCTGTAAAGAGATCCAGCGAGGTTGTGAGAAGCCCTACCATTCCCTCTAATAAGGCCCTGTGGGACCTGCATGAACACTGCTGCATGTACATGCAAGCCGTCTGCAAAGTGAGGGCGCCAGCTACTTTTAGGGAGGGAGGGGGCCTTAACAAGGCTAGTGTGAATAGCCATGGTTATAGGATAATGACCTAATATGGCTCTCTGCTCTGTGACAGGTTATTGCCAAACGCAGCAGGGTTACAGTAAGATGCCCGATTCAATTATGGTTCAGTGCTCATTGCGGCACAAAATGCTTCCTTTTACAAGAGCTGGACTGGCTTGATGTTGTGTTGATTTGTGTGATGTAAGGATATTGGTAAGATGCTGGTCTTCTCCTACTTCATTCAATTACCAGGGAACTTGTCAGAGCTGCCCACTTCTTCAAAGTTCTCATCAATGTTTAACTCTTGAGCAGCAAAATTGGACATATACAATGTGTATTATTATGTAAAGGACAGGAAAGATTCATTCAGATTGATTACCTTTTTCACATTTATGTTGTGCAAGTTCCAAGTGCCAATCTGATTTCTCCAACATCAGATTTCAACTTAACCCTGTCTGTTGACACACAAATCCCCACAACAGCTTGTTGTGGACTCCGACCGAGGCACTCGATGAAGGCGCGCAGAATGTCAGCAGGTGCTGAGGATGGCAGCGTGGGGGCGTTGGTGTAATTAATTTTGTGGGAGACTTGGCGAGAGAGGTCCAGAGCCTATTCCTTTCATTTTATATCAGGTCTAGGGATCGCCCCCCCCCCCCCCCCCCCCACAGCTTGTGGTTCTGCTGTAGGGGTCTCCAGCCTTATCTATAGCACCGTCTTATCTCTAGCTTGTCCCTGCAACCTGACTGTGGGAAGATTAGCTCTGCACCTCTTGTCAGCTCCTGATTTTTCCTTCAGTGAGGACAGAAAGGAGCCCAACATAAGCCAAGATTAAGCTAGTGCTGTGGGTGTGCTAACCATGTTTTTGTGAAAGTCTTCTAGAGCTGTAGTGGCTAGGGTAAAGGTCAAACCTGTTTAGTTTAAGCCTTCACTTTTACAAAGTAATTACACAAGGAAGGGTAGGAAGAAAGTTCACTTGGGAACATAGTTCCTTATAGACCCCTGTATATCCCACTCATAAGTCCTTTCTCTTCCGTTGGAGCTCAGACCATCCCTAATATATATTTTATAGAGATTCCTGATGTTAGGCTCTAATAAAACTACAATACAGGGAAATGTGTTCTGTTCAATGCTCAGTCACTCAGTAAATTTGGGTCAGTTGCTGGCTCTAAGCTGTCACAGAAAGAAGGCTAAAAGGGAAAGATGAAGGCTCTGATGATGGGACCTTCTGGGAGAAATCACAAGCTCAGCCAATTAGCTGCCGAAAGGAGGGTGTAAACTTTGACCCTGCCTGCTGTACTTTCATTCTTCACAGTGATCTGATTTTGTTCATTAAGCCCAGTGTGGTATATTCTCTGCTGTCTACAGCTTGCTATTACAAAAGTGTCAGAGGCAAGGCCACAAATGGTACAGTTACAATTTCACCTCAGCATTTTGACATTTAGAAACGAGAGAGAAAAGAGGGTATTTGTTGAAAAACAAAATATCATTAGAGAGATAAAAATCCAGACAACTTGCTGACCTTTTTGTAAATGTTTGCCCTCTGTGCCACAACATTATTATTATATTGACATGTTGTGGATTGTTTGATTTTAGAGATTATGGGATTTTCAAGTCTGATTATGGAATATTATATCAAGGCTTTACCAAAAATATTATTCCTCATTTATGATTAATGAAAATTGTATCCCTCATTTATGATTAAACCATGACAGAATTCAGCTGGAAGCCTGATTTGGAGGGATATTATTGTACATGTGTCAATTAAAAGAACCTGAAAGCTGTCTGCCTCTTCTCCCCCCAAGAAAACAAAAATCAACTCACAACCTCCCGCTCCCATCATAAATAACTGCTGGTGTTTAGTAAATAAACATAACATGCTGAGGCATATTCTAGTACATTAAGCTGCCGCTTGAATGTTTAATTATCTCCATCCCCAAAAAAGCAGTTTGAGAATCTCTCAGTTGATTGGGTTGTTTTTGTTCACAAAAAAAGGAACTAGCACAAGAATTGCACAATATGTAATGTGTGAGACTTTTTCTCATGTATTTCCCTCTCAGAATTAGTTCAATTCTAGATTCATAATAACTTTGTGGGCATGTGTAAGCTGAATTCCTTCTCCACTTTTGTATGGGCATTAGTGACATTATGAAAACATTTGTTGTTTTGTTCTGCAGTAGGTTACAGTAGGAATACATATTTCAATGTTTTTGCTGTAGCTGTTTTAGTCATTGATTTAGAAATCAATCTGCTAGACTTAAAGCTGCAATCGGCTGCAATAAACTGTTTGCTAAGCCCCACCTCCCTTGGTCACTGTCGCTATGCCTGTCACCCTTTGCAGTTTACAGTTATAGTGGTGTAAGATTTTTTCAATGTGCAGTCATTTTCTAAGCAGAAATAAACAAAGCAGGTGTCTCATTTCTATCCCATGACTATCGATTTTTATTTTGTCGGTGAATTGAAAACAAATCTCTAGCAGATTTTATTTGTTCACAACAGCTATCTTAGTAAGTCGATAGTCAGGAGTCATTAGTGTCGTTAGTGTTGTTAGCCACGTGACTCACGTGAGTAGCTAATCAGAAACAAGAGACGACGTATATGAAAGGCTTGTCTCACAAGTAGCCAGTTTACAAGCTAAGCTAAGTTTAAACCAATCAAAATCAATTTCAGACGATAGCCGATGGTTTCCAAGATTGTATTTCAGCCAATGTGTTCCAACACATTCATCAATTAATTATAGCAGATTAATCCATTGCTTACACTTTTACTCTTGTGTTTTTGGTTTTGAAAAGGTGATTCAAAAAACTTTGTTTTCAAAATGATTTGGATGCAGACTGTCACTTTTAATTGAGTCACAAGCAAGCAGTTTTGGCACGTGGAGGAATCCAAAGCTGGACTCACTATTTAAATTAGTCTCACTTGCGTCATTTCAAAATGCTTGACCATCTGCAGGTGTGCTTAACCACCCTCAGAGGGACTTGCACAGCATGGCAGTGGCTCACAGTGAGCCCAGTGTGTTTGCACAGGAACACAGCCTGGAGATCATGTGCTTTTTCTGTAGAACCTAAATCCTAAAATAGTTTCCTTTTGGTCATAGGCTAAATGAGTAAAAATGTCTTCAGTTGCAGACAAGAAATATTTTGAGGGACATATAGCAAGTGACATATTTTTAAAATGTGTATTTCAATACCCATTTGTATTGTTTTGTAGTGTTGTGTGCACAAAATCAAACATGCATCCCTTACTGCCACTGAGGGCCAGCAAACAGCCCAGGCAGCTTTATATGTGTGTTTCTATTTTGAGAGATAGAGACAAGAGACAACTTTGGGATGATTGACAAGCAACAGCTGGGAAGGAGGATAACACAAGCCTGGAATACAGTGTCACAGGAACACAGGTGTCAGTCACAACGGCTAATTAAAACAAAGCCAGCAGTGTTAATGAGAAATGATGAGTGAATGTGTTGAAGCTCTCATTTCTGTCAGTTTACCTTTGACAAACTTATCAGCAAAGAAAGACTCTATGATCTCAAGAAAGTTTTTTTTAGACAAAGGAGAACTAATTGAAAATCAGAAAAACACCCCACATTTTTATACACACAGTAATGTTAAATTAGTACCGAGTATAACCACATTTTATGGCATCCTCAGATTTGCAACTTGACATCCTGACTTTTATATTCCTAATCATTTATATGTATGTTTAAATATGACTTCGAAAAAGTCGAGAATAACTTCAAGTGGAATTCTTGACGTGAAAAGCTCCTCTGCACTCCACTCACTGAGTGCTATTTACCAATGCAGTTTGTCTTCGATATAAGAAGAGAATAGCAAAACCTCATTGTATAATTCACATTCCAGTTAAGTTAAGCTCACAGATACGCTTTCTGGATGTATGTATGCAGGGACTCTTTTTGGGGAATGCTTGGTCTATAGAAATTGGCATGGTCCACACCCCTACATTCAATCTACCTCACCCCATTTAGAAGGATCAGAGGAGGCCCATCAGATACAGAAGGTAATGAGGTTTCTTTTGCACTGTACCTCTGATACTAACAGTGTTTCTTACCCATACATTATGTTGTGTGACTGACACTGTGGTATTGGTCGAGATAACAGGCTAACTAGCATTTTTTCAGAAGATGTGAGTCCCCTCAAAATCACAGAGAATGTCTTCACCAGAATTTAGTCTGTTTCACTTCTCTCTTCTGTAGAGAGAAGTGAAACAGTCAGGAGCAATTATAGTTTTAAATAGGACATTTGGAGAAAAAAAAAACAGAATTGCACAATGTCACACTAAGAGGATGTGGTGGAAAAAAAATCCTATACCCGCTTTGCATGAGTCTTCTAATGCTGAAATACATAATACCAAAAACCAGGTTGTCTTTTAAGTATTTATTCTCTGCGCAGAGAAGGTTCAATCATCACAACAGAATGCGTTCAGTCTCAGTGAGGAAGAACCTCGAAAAAAGTGAACAAGCTTTCTTTATACAGAATGAGCAAAGGTGGGGGCCGATGGCCAACGTTACAGACATCTCGGTCTCAGACTTTTGGTCTCAGACTGATAGGAACAACATTCAAAAACAAACGGCCAGCAACCAAAACAAGCAGCCAAAAGGCCTTGGAATGGAACATTCTCATACAACACAGTTAGTTATCTATGTGAACAGAGAGGGAGAATTATTCTTCTGCACAACAGAGACACGGTGAAGTTCAACAAAGTCCAGAGCAAAATTACTTATGCATGAATACAATATACAGAGTAGAAATATATACTACGTAAAAAATTACCATTACAATCCTCCCCTTGATCATTACATTAGATCACTACAATAGTATATATTCCCTGCTAGAAGTGAGAACATAAGTCAATAATATTTCATAACGATTTTAGTTAAGGTCATCATTAACCCCTAGCATAGGAAAGTGTTGGTGGGCTGTTTTTGTGTAGTGAAAACACCAAGCCTGTGGAGGAAACAATCTTTATCATAGTTGGGAAAAGTGTCTAATTGTGCAGTCGTTGGAACAGAGTGCCCATGGGAATACAGGAGGAGTTGATGGGACACTGATTTGTTGATGGTTCGCACTAAAGGACAGTCTAACAGACGGATTGACACGTACCATCATCTGGATAGTTCACTAGTTAGTTTGGTTAACATTGGCAGGCGAGACTAGAGAAGTTTACTGACGTGTGGACAGAATAATTACAGTTTTTTTCAGGCGCTACCAAGCGTTTGTCCAACCAGTGGTCACATTTTCAAAACTCTAAACACAATTAGCACAGCATCGGTCTTTTGTGGCCATACCATTCACACATTTCATGTCGTTCTCAAACAATATGCAGTCAGTGAACACATTTCCACAATGCTTACATTTTCTTAACAGACAAGCTATACCTCCCAACAAAATTATGGATTGTTTTTGTATTATTTACGAATGTTAACACACAACATCCCACAATGGCAAAAACAATATTCCAAACCTTAGATACAGTCTAAAAACCTCTTCTGCAATGATATCAGTTCTAAAACAATATATCTCAGCTGATAATAAACAAACAATTGAATAATTGACACACAGCTGATTTATGTTGGGTAAATTGGGCAAACTACAGCTGATTCCAGTCTGGCTCAGACTCAGTGGCATTACTTATACAGTAAAAGGAGGACTTTGAGGAGTGATGTTTTTGGAAACAGAAACAGAAAAAGACAAACACTGTAATGTCTGGACGAGGAAGAGTAAGAGCAAGGGGCCCAGGGAGAAGAGCAGGCCCAGTGAGAGATTCAGTGAGAGGTGCAGGAGCAGTGAGAGGAGCAGTGAGAGGTGCAGGAGCAGTGAGAGGAGCAGTGATGAGATGCAGTGAGAGGTGCAGGAGCAGTGAGAGGTGCAGTGAGAGGTGCAGGAGCAGTGAGAGGAGCAGTGATGAGATGCAGTGAGAGGTGCAGGAGCAGTGAGAGGTGCAGTGAGAGGTGCAGGAGCAGTGAGAGGAGCAGTGAGAGGTGCAGGAGCAGTGAGAGGTGCAGTGAGAGGTGCAGGAGCAGTGAGAGGAGCAGTGAGAGGTGCAGGAGCAGTGAGAGGTGCAGTGAGAGGTGCAGGAGCAGTGAGAGGTGCAGTGAGAGGTGCAGGAGCAGTGAGAGGAGCAGTGAGAGGTGCAGGAGCAGTGAGAGGTGCAGTAAGAGGTGCAGGAGCAGTGAGAGGAGCAGTGAGAGGTGCAGGAGCAGTGAGAGATGCAGTAAGTGGTGCAGGTGCAGTGAGAGGAGCAGTGAGAGGAGCAGTGAGAGGTGCAGGAGCAGTGAGAGGAGCAGTGAGAGGAGCAGTGAGAGGTGCAGGAGCAGTGAGAGGTGCAGTAAGAGGTGCAGGAGCAGTGAGAGGAGCAGTGAGAGGAGCAGTGAGAGATGCAGTAAGAGGTGCAGGTGCAGTGAGAGGAGCAGGGCCAGGGAGAAGAGCAGGCCCAAGGAGAGGGCAAGGTAGAGGTGTAAGAATGCGTGGTGGTGGCATTCCAAGGGCTGCAAGAACAGTAATCAGTGATGGAATTTGTGCCACTATCATTGACCATGTAATCAACCACGGTCTTTCACTAAGAGAGGCTGGTGAAAGAGTGCAGCCCAATTTGAGGCGGTCAACGGTTGCCTCCATTATACGCATCTTTCAACAAACCAACAGGTAAGTATAGCATTTTACATGGATTGTTTCTATTCTCACTTGACATGTCAATAAGGCCATACAGTAATGCATATGTTGAATTTTTTGTCCCTCTAAAGAATGCAACGTCTTCCTCCCTCTGGGGGAAGAGGAAAGCTCCTCACTAATGATCAAGAGCTTGCCATTGTAGAAATGGTTGTTGCAAATAATGCAATAAAACTGCATGAAATTCAAAGTAGAATTGTGGAGGACCATGGGATATTTGACAATATCAATAGCATCAGCCTCACAACCATTACGCGGACATTGTCCAAACACAGAGTGAGGATGAAGCAGCTCTACACTGTTCCCTTTGAGAGGAACAGTGAGAGAGTCAAGGAGCTACGACGACAATATGTCCAGGTATAGTGTATATTCAATTCAATGTCCAGTTCTATAAGCGGAGGGTGAAAACATGAGGACCTTTGTAATCACCTGGGACAATGTGGCTTTCCATCATTCGCAAGCAATAACAACATGGTTTGAAGTCCACCCAAGACTGGTACGTCTCTTCCTTCCACCCTATTCACCTTTCCTCAACCACATAGAGGAGTTCTTTTCTTTTATGACCATCAGCCACATGACCAGATGTCCCTCCTTGAAGCCATGGATGCTGGCTGCAGGGACATCACAGTTGATGTTTGCCAAGGGTGGATCCGACATTCCAAGTGGTTTTATCCCAGGTGCATCGCCTTGGATAATATCAGATGCGATGTTGATGAAAACATGTGGCCTAACCCTGAAGATTGCAGAGATTAGACACAGGAATTTTGTGCTTTTTTTAGTTCCCCCCCTTTTTATCTGGGCTTTTTGCGGTTGTTTTTTTGTTCAGAATGCTCTTGTGTGTTTCATGGATATTTTGTTCACTGTAAGCAATACTGTAAAACTTTTTCTGTTCTATCATACTGTAAACAGTATTTATACTGTACCTCCTGTAGTAAACAGTAAAGGGAAAAAAAACTGATTTGGTTTTTACTGGAATGCTTTTGAATGTGAACATTACATGTGGACATACAGTTCCCAACCAAGAAATTTAGTGTAAAAACAGTGGATTGCATGTTTTGCATGCAAATACCTGTAAAACTGAAACATAAAAGTCTATGCAGTTTTTGTAATGTCAGCAATAGCCAGTATTTTGAAACCTGGTGTACTTTGATTGACTGGAAGGACCTTGTGAAGTGAAAACAAGAGTTATTCTTTGACAGAATAATTTCATTTTGAGTCAGATTTCCAGTGTTTTGGTAAAGTTAGTGTGTGCAGAGAAAGATGTGTTCTATTTTGAAATGAAGAGTTAGTATATATTTAACAAAATGTGTTTTTGAGAAGAAAATTATCCATTTCGCCAATTGTGGTTTGTAGGTGTGAGTCTGTGTTAAGAGTTTAGAAAAAGTATCTGAAGTATGGGTAAGCGCTTGTTAGCGATTGAAAAAAACTGTAAGGTGTTGAAACAGATTTCGTTGTAGCCTGTCGTCAATCAGGGGCATATCAAAACATCAACACACAATACTCAAAATGGTTTACATATGCACATCATTAATCAATAAGGTTAAGGCATTAGCTGCTTTTTTCAAATTGTAGGCAACTCTATGTTGTAGCAAGCTAGGGAATGTTAACATGAACATGGGAAGATAAGTCTCCTGAGATGAGGTGAAACACAGACCCTCTCTGTTGAACAGTATCATAAGACAACATATCAGTGAGTTTCATAACAAACAATAATCAAACAACTTAAACGATTTGTAAGAAATTCTATCATATTATCATAATGCACATTCAGAATCAAGTGTCAATTTAATCGATTCCTTTATCAGGTAAACTAAACAAAAGCACTAGGTGTTTTGTGAGATCATATTTCTCAGATAACAAGCTGCAATAATAAACATAAGTATTACACAGAAATGTCACTATTAAAGTACTACTCCTCTAAGGGAGGAAAACAGTCGGCCATTGAAAACAAGTCACATGTTGCAGGATTGGCTTTTTTTTCCTTCTTTTCTAACAGCATGTCGAGGGCCAATTTAAATCAATTTAGTCTATTCATATCACATGTTATTTGCCGTTTAGTTAAATTACAAACCGTTTCTTTAATCTGATGGTTGCTGGTTTTTGGTTCTATGTTATTTGGTTGCTATGGTTTCTCATGCATCAATTATTAGGAAACACAATTATTATTGCACAAAAATACAGAAAACACATTGAACCTCTTAGGCCACACACCCCCCCCGGACCGTGGAATGAGTGCTATGGTGCTGGAGATCTGCCTTCCATCGCCGTTACTTAGGTGCTCGATGAGTTATTAGCAAACAATACATTTTCTTTAAAATACAAAAAACTATGCACTCTTTTGTGTACCATGCTGAATTAATACAATAACATTCCATATTTCTTTGCTTTATTTCCACTGACCGTTACTTTACAGTTTTTTTCAGGCGCTACCAAGCGTTTGTCCAACCAGTGGTCACATTTTCAAAACTCTAAACACAATTAGCACAGCATCGGTCTTTTGTGGCCATACCATTCACACATTTCATGTCGTTTTCAAACAATATGCAGTCAGTGAACACATTTCCACAATGCTTACATTTTCTTAACAGACAAGCTATACCTCCCAACAAAATTATGGATTGTTTTTGTATTATTTACGAATGTTAACACACAACATCCCACAATGGCAAAAACAATATTCCAAACCTTAGATACAGTCTAAAAACCTCTTCTGCAATGATATCAGTTCTAAAACAATATATCTCAGCTGATAATAAACAAACAATTGAATAATTGACACACAGCTGATTTATGTTGGGTAAATTGGGCAAACCACAGCTGATTCCAGTCTGGCTTAGACTCAGTGGCATTACTTATACAGTAAAAGGAGGACTTTGAGGAGTGATGTTTTTGGAAACAGAAACAGAAAAAGACAAACACTGTAATGTCTGGACGAGGAAGAGTAAGAGCAAGGGGCCCAGGAAGAAGAGCAGGCCCAGTGAGAGATGCAGTGAGAGGTGCAGGAGCAGTGAGAGATGCAGTGAGAGGTGCAGGAGCAGTGAGAGGAGCAGTGAGAGGAGCAGTGAGAGGTGCAGGAGCAGTGAGAGGTGCAGGAGCAGTGAGAGGAGCAGTGAGAGGAGCAGTGAGAGGTGCAGGAGCAGTGAGAGATGCAGGAGCAGTGAGAGATGCAGTAAGAGGTGCAGGTGCAGTGAGAGGAGCAGTGAGAGGTGCAGGAGCAGTGAGAGGTGCAGGAGCAGTGAGAGGAGCAGTGAGAGGAGCAGTGAGAGGTGCAGGAGCAGTGAGAGGTGCAGGAGCAGTGAGAGATGCAGTAAGAGGTGCAGGTGCAGTGAGAGGAGCAGGGCCAGGGAGAAGAGCAGGCCCAAGGAGAGGGCAAGGTAGAGGTGTAAGAATGCGTGGTGGTGGCATTCCAAGGGCTGCAAGAACAGTAATCAGTGATGGAATTCGTGCCACTATCATTGACCATGTAGTCAACCACAGTCTTTCACTAAGAGAGGCTGGTGAAAGAGTGCAGCCCAATTTGAGGCGGTCAACGGTTGCCTCCATTATACGCATCTTTCAACAAACCAACAGGTAAGTATTGCATTTTACATGGATTGTTTCTATTCTCACTTGACATGTCAATAAGGCCATACAGTAATGCATATGTTGAATTTTTTGTCCCTCTAAAGAATGCAATGTCTTCCTCCCTCTGGGGGAAGAGGAAAGCTCCTCACTAATGATCAAGAGCTTGCCATTGTAGAAATGGTTGTTGCAAATAATGCAATAAAACTGCATGAAATTCAAAGTAGAATTGTGGAGGACCATGGGATATTTGACAATATCGATAGCATCAGCCTCACAACCATTGCGCGGACATTGTCCAAACACAGAGTGCGGATGAAGCAGCTCTACACTGTTCCCTTTGAAAGGAACAGTGAGAGAGTCAAGGAGCTACGACGACAATATGTCCAGGTATAGTGTATATTCAATTCAATGTCCAGTTCTATAAGCTTTGCACTTTTCAAGTAGGTAACCTACACAGTAATAGGTTACAGTACAGTATGGTATAAAGTAATGACATGATTTACATAAACTTTGTTTCAGAGAGTTATGGAATTGGAGGCCAACCAGGCCCCTCATGAATTCATATACATAGATGAGGCAGGATTCAATCTGGCCAAAAGGCGTCGACGTGGACGAAATGTCATTGGAAAAAGGGCCACAGTTTATGTGCCAGGACAGAGAGGGGCAAACATTACCATGTGTGCAGCAATTGCAAATGCAGGATTACTCCTTCACAGATGTCAGGTTGGACCCTACAATACCGAGCGCCTCCTTGCCTTTCTCAATGATCTCCACCAGCGCCTGGTTCCAGAGCAGGATCAGGAGGGTGAAAACATGAGGACCTTTGTAATCACCTGGGACAATGTGGCTTTCCATCATTCGCAAGCAATAACAACATGGTTTGAAGTCCACCCAAGACTGGTACGTCTCTTCCTTCCACCCTATTCACCTTTCCTCAACCCCATAGAGGAGTTCTTTTCTGCATGGAGGTGGAAGGTTTATGACCATCAGCCACATGACCAGATGTCCCTCCTTGAAGCCATGGATGCTGGCTGCAGGGACATCACAGTTGATGATTGCCAAGGGTGGATCCGACATTCCAAGCGGTTTTATCCCAGGTGCATCGCCTTGGATAATATCAGATGCGATGTTGATGAAAATATGTGGCCTAACCCTGAAGATCGCAGAGATTAGATACAGGAATTTTCTGCTTTTTTTAGTTCCCCCCCCTTTTTATCTGGGCTTTTTGCGGTTGTTTTTTTGTTCAGAATGCTCTTGTGTGTTTCATGGATATTTTGTTCTCTGTAAGCAATACTGTAAAACTTTTTCTGTTCTATCATACTGTAAACAGTATTTATACTGTACCTCCTGTAGTAAACAGTAAAGGGAAAAAAAACTGATTTGGTTTTTACTGGAATGCTTTTGAATGTGAACATTACATGTGGACATACAGTTCCCAACCAAGAAATTTAGTGTAAAAACAGTGGATTGCATGTTTTGCATGCAAATACCTGTAAAACTGAAACATAAAAGTCTATGCAGTTTTTGTAATGTCAGCAATAGCCAGTATTTTGAAACCTGGTGTACTTTGGTTGACTGGAAGGACCTTGTGAAGTGAAAACAAGAGTTATTCTTTGACAGAATAATTTCATTTTGAGTCAGATTTCCAGTGTTTTGGTAACGTTAGTGTGTGCAGAGAAAGATGTGTTCTATTTTGAAATGAAGAGTTAGTATATATTTAACAAAATGTGTTTTTGAGAAGAAAATTATCCATTTCGCCAATTGTGGTTTGTAGGTGTGAGTCTGTGTTAAGAGTTTAGAAAAAGTATCTGAAGTATGGGTAAGCGCTTGTTAGCGATTGGAAAAAACTGTAAGTCTAGTCTTAAAATCCTGAAATCCACAGATGAATGATGCTACTTAGTCTATTCTGATAAATCCCTGCTGTGATACATCATAACGTATTGTATTGTAATTCCTAAAACATAATAAAAACAAATATTTATTGTATTTCTCTTTTACATTCCCTAATGCCAGTTAACAACTAATTTGAATACAGTGATATTTATATTATTTAATGTAGAGGCTCAGCTCATCATGTCATCATGTTATCTTGAGAGTATAGATAGATAGATAGATAGATAGATAGATAGATACTTTATTCATCCTGCAAGGGGAAATGTGTTTGTTACAGCAGCAGAAAATATACTAAAGCAATTAAAGTAACAGAGTAAAAAAGTTTAAAGTATAAAAATGCACAATATATACAATAAAAATATATTGTGCAAATATAGTAAAACTATGGAATATATACAAAAAACATGCACAGTAGTGTATACAATGAAATAGAATGGTATCATTACCTAAGCTAAAATAAACAGTAGTGCAAAATTTAGATTTAGTATAAGAGGTGTAAAATGTTCTAAAACGTTTGTACTCCTTGTATTTAAATGGTGTTTTTATTTGCTTTGATGATACATCAAGATTTTGACGACCAGTTGAAGAAAGGGATTATAACCTGCATGGGACAGTTACAAAGTAAAAGTATAAGATTCAATCTTATTCAATCTCTTATCACTGGTAGAAGACTGGGATTTTGATAGTCTTTTAGACAAAGGTTGTGGTTTTAAACAACGTTGCTGAATATTAAATTCTGTACAAAATGTGGATAACACATATACTTTAAACTACATATTTCCCCTGTACTAAGTTATCTCTGCTGTGAGCTAATTTAGCATACTACTGGAAGAGAGCATGTGGCAAATGTCTGCAATAATTGAATATCATAAGTGAGGGATATTTCTGTAGGCTCACCTAGCGTAAGTGTTGTGAACCAAAAAGAGTAACCTGATAATAAAAAAAATGCTTGCTTAGTCGTAGCATCAGCTGCAGCATTTCCTGTTGAAATGGGATCAGAAGTGTTAGTGTGAGCATCACATTTCATAACACAGACAGTTTTAGGGAATACATTCTTTACTTGTCATCTGAATATAAGAACTTTTCCTAGCAACTATGACAAATTAAATCATTATTTGTCTTTACTTAAGCATGAATTTGCATTTATTGCCCTATCAGAAACATGGTTTACTGAGGACTCTAGATACATCTTTAAAATAGCAAAATACAGTTCAGTTCACCATGCAAGAGAGGATGGATCTGGAGGTGGAGTATCTCTGTTTATTCATGGTGACTGTGAATTCAAAATGTTGTCTTTACTCTAGTTACCTTTTCCCTCTTATTTATAAAGCAACATGAGTTACAGAGTTACATGAGTTCTGTATTCAAGATTAATAGAGCTAAACATATTAATACAATAATGGATAATACATCGTTCCACAATAATGTTAGGCACATCTAATGTATTAATCTAATCTAATGTGTGAAACGGCAGAAAGGAACCATGAGCTCCCCATGTTCCTGAGTCAAAACTGATGTCATGTAACCGTCTCTTTCGTCCACGTACTGTGTGAACGGTGTGTCTAGTTTAGGTAGTCCAAGTGTCGGAGCTGACAGTAATGCGTCCTTTATGTCATTAAAGGCAGCAGTCGAGTAGTCAGTCCAGGTCAGTTTGTTCTGCGCAGAAAGATGTTTACCATGAATCATGGGAGAGAGGGATGCCTCTCTTTCTGAGTAGTTTAGGATCCACTGATCTAATATGACGTCATTCATACAAAGCTCATCATTTGTTTCTTAGTTGTGTTTTAGGCACATTTTGAATTGCCTGTATTCTCTTGGGAGAGAGGGTTTTGCCCTCTGCTGTGATCACATGTCCCAGATATGAAACTTTATCGAGAGCAAATTTCAATTTGATGGATAGCCTTGTGACCATTTGCAGCCAAAATTTAAGTAGGATAACTGTAATTGTAAATTACTCTAATCTGCATGCTTCTTCTGTGGGGCTGCAAATCATGATGTCATCAACATATTGTAACGAGGCAGAACCATTTGGTAACTATAAATTAGCCAGATTGTCTCTCAAGACACTGTTTAACGCCAGGGCATTCTGGGTATCCCTGAGGACACCGGGTCCCTTTAAATTACAAGCTACCCAAAATTGACTTTGTGCACAGGTACAGAAATACAAATATTTAAAAAAACATTGTGTGTGTGTGCGTGTGTGTGTGTGTGTGTGCGTGCGTGCGTGCGTGCGTGCGTGCGTGCGTGCGTGCGTGCGTGCGTGTGTGTGTGTGTGTTTTTTATCAAACATAAGTTGAGTTACTCTTTTACTGTTAACATTGATGTACATCATATTCTATTCTGTATACATATTACTGAAGTGAGTTGAGTCTTACTGTGCAGCCAGTCAGACATGTCCTTCCATCTCCAATAATGGGCCTCATGCATAGGACACATGTGTCAACTCCCTCTTAAACAACTCAGATTGTGTGGGAGACAGAGAAACAGAGACAGCAGCAGCATTTTCTGTCCAATAAATGTCCATCATACATAATTTCTCTACCTACCAAATTTATATAGCAGTGATCAGACAGTAGAAATGAATGTTTGTCTGAGATGTTATCTAATATACAGGATAAGGGCTTTGTGTACATTTCACTAATTGGTATTCCCCTGAGCCAATCAAAAATGTAACATATTTACCTTTAATAGTTAACGTGTTGTGGTAACTTTCTAAAAACTTAATTTTTGTTTGAGTACATCTGGTATGTGGGTGTGAGTGGTGTTTGTATGGTTTCTAATGTGTCTATTGATGTACAAGTTTGTCATAGGCAGAATCTAAAGTTAACTCACCCTCTGTTGTAATGTGTGTGCGTCGAATGGTCCATCACTGAGGTCCGCCCCGCCGCGCCTGCTCCTCCCCTTGATTGCTGATGTTGAGCCCTCCCACCAGTCCTGTCTCCATGGAGATTGTGGGCCGTCCCTTAGACAATGTCCAAGTTGTCACTTTTATGGCACACAAAGTTTTCAGCTGGTGTCTGTTTTCCAAAGTCAATTTTCCTCCTCGTCCGTCATGGCCTGATTCCATTGTCAGCTGGGCATCCTCAAGTTTGCGCTGACGAAAGTCTTTGCTTGTTCTCTGTCGTTGTACTGCTTCTCAGCGTGTTCAGCATCTTGTAATATGGTTGCAGTCTTCCATATCACACAATTCTCTTTAATGTTATGTTGTTCAGATTCATAGATGGCAGGAAGGCCTTCTTACAAAGTTCTGTCCTATATAACATATTTCAGGTTGATTACGGCTGGTGTGAATGCCGCACATCTTTTATGATAACGCACAAAGGAGGTCATAGTTCTCTTGAATTCTGTGAAGTTGCTCTTTGAACTCTCCAGATGAGTCATGGCTTCTTCTTCTTCACGTCTTCTTTCTCTGTTGTAATGTCCTCTTTTTCTTGCGATCAGATAATCCAGGTTCATATTGTCACCAGTGTTCATTGACGGGCTTGTAGCTGTGAGCGTTGACATGGTGCCTGTAGATTTTGATGAGTCTCGTTCGTCTTCTTCATCCTTGGAGTGTTGAGTGGTGGGTTTGGCTGTAATGTTGTTTGTGCCTGGGGAGCATACAGCAGCGGCGTTGCGGAGACCAGATCAGGGGCCTGTTGTTCGAAACCTAGATAAGGGATTAAGCCGGGATATGTTGGTTATTCTGGCTGAATTTATCCTGCAGTCGGTTGTTCGAAAGCTGGATAACTTTATCCTGGTCAAGTTACCATGGTGATTTATTCTCTGCAGCTAGCCTGCTCCAGACCAGGCTAAGTGCCAAGCTTAGTTGATCCTGTTGTCTTATCTTTGGAGTCAGCGGCTGCGCTGATCAGAAATGAATGTGTTTTATACAGTCATTCCATGTTCTGATGAAGGCTACGCATTGGCCTCGTTTTTAAACAAACAACACGTAGGCTAAATTATTATTTAAAAAAAAGAAATACAACAAAACATGATCAAATTAAAAAAATAAATAAAGTTAGCCTATTACGATAGTTCTTTTTCATAATTGGGGCCTATTCGTGTGTTCGTCATTGTAAATAAATACCCTTCATATTGTTTGCCAGCTCAAATCTGATTTTATTGCAGTCATTACAGTAATTAGAAATGGCTGCACTTGCAAAGGTGCTTGCAATTAATTACACTACTCATTTAATCAGTCCGTCTCCAAACTTCAAGACAGCAGCGGTGCTTCATTTTATGAGAGGTGTGTCACCTTACGTCAGCATTCAGATCCGCTGTTCATTGGAGGAAAGTGTCCACACCTGTCGTCTCATCAGTGAATCTGTGATCAATCTCTGTGGTCTACTGAAGAAAGCCGTGGCCGCGCACCTACTCAAATTAGTTAGACCTGGCTTGACAAAGCTGCCCCTCCTCAGCCTGGCTCGACGTTCGAACAACCAATTAAGCCAGGATGAACTTATGAGACTTTGTCCAACCTGGCTTTCCCTCTTATCCTGGATGTCTTTATTCTACTTTCAAACAACAGGCCCCAGGATCCACTCGACCATGTAAAACAAATTCAAAACAAAAAACAAAAACAAAGTTCAGCAGTATATTTTACTTTTCTATCAGTTGTATGTGTCTTATTCAAATACATCTGTTTCTTTCTTTACCTCTTGGACATTACTTCATCTGTTTCTGCTTCGCCTTTTCCTCTCTGCTCCAGACACGGTTTGAGTTGATCCAATTTTTGTCGTAGGCTAAAGTTGCCTTTTCCAGGGAACCCCAATTTTATGTTGTTTGGCCGTCTGATTATCTTTGTCCCACATGTATTTTATTATTGGAGGTAAGACCTTGGCATCGGGCTGCTCAGGCTCATTATATGACTTTTTATCATTTCCAAATGTTTCACCTTTATCTTTTATTTTTATTATATTTTTTTTTTTTCATATCATTCTCTTTTTTTTTTTTTTCAACTCTGTGTATAATTTCTGTATCAGATTGAGACTGAATAAACCTCCCGCAGGAAAACCATCTTTGTTTACTTATTTGTTTGGATGCCGGCAACTCACCTCCCCATATTTGTTTTTCATGAACATGACATTGGGTCCATCAGGCGGAGTAACCTGGCACTTACTCTTACTAGCCCCCATATGCTAACCTTTTCACTAATATGGGTCTATCGCGCGTATCTATCTCTTTAAACAATATAAACACAGTGGTCACCGTGAGTTTCAAGATTCGTTTCTGGCACAATCTGAATAAAAGCTGTTGCTCTAGACTCACTGTCTAAGCCGTTATATAGAGGCAGCCGTCCTTACGGACATCTTTGTCTCTTTGGTCAAGCGACTTCAGCGTTTAGCGCCTAACCCCAAGATAGAGCAGGCGCCAGATGCTCACCTCTGTTTCCCAGCATAGGTCAAAGGACTTCAGCGCTTAGCGTACCTCCCCTTTAAGGCTAAGGTCTGCAACATGCAACATCCCATCCTTGTTTTCCAGTCCTCCTTTTTTAGACAACATTTACTTACAGACTTTCGTCTCACAGGTCCAATGACTGCAGTGCTCAACGTCTACCTCCTCGAAGGTCTGCAACATGCAACGCTAGACACTCATCCCTGCCTTGTTATCTACGGGTCAAAGGACTTCAGTGTTTAGCTCTATATCCCAAACACTCACCCTTGTTTTCCAGCTACCCAATCGTCACTGCTCAGAAAAATGCTAAATTACTAAAATACGAGTTGCGCCAACATCCTCAATAAAACCCACAAAACAAAATTAAAAACCCCAATGTGAACAATAATAGACATATTTGCTTTTCAGTCTCACGATATGGTCTTCCAGGATTAATTTCACTCATACGATTATTTTTAATAATTTCAGCGACTCACCAAATGAGAATTTGTAGTTATTTGGACTCAACGGGTCCTTCAGGATCCCAGTGAAGACGATCAGGACAGGGATCGGGCCTCTCTCTCTTCATTTTGTCTGGAGGTACGCAGAGGCAGAAGGGCCAGTTCACCGATCCCTGTTGGCTTCTGACAATCTTACAAGGGATCCTGTTCGTGACGCCAATGTGGTGGAAAAAAAATCCTATACCCGCTTTGCATGAGTCTTTTCATGCTGAAATACATAATACCAAAAACCAGGTTGTCTTTTAAGTATTTATTCTCTGCGCAGAGAAGGTTCAATCATCACAACAGAATGTGTTCAGTCTCAGTGAGGAAGAATCTCGAAAAAAGTGAACAAGCTTTCTTTATACAGAATGAGCAAAGGTGGGGGCCGATGGCCAACGTTACAGACATCTCGGTCTCAGACTTTTGGTCTCAGACTGATAGGAACAACAAGTGAAAACAAACAGCCAGCAACCAAAACAGCCCAAAGGCCTTGGCATGGAACATTCTCATACAACACAGTTAGTTATCTATGTGAACAGAGAGGGAGAATCATTCTTTTGCACAACAGAGACACGGTGAAGTTCAACAAAGTCCAGAGCAAAATTACTTATGCATGAATACAATATACTGAGTAGAAATATATACTACGTAAAAAATTACCATTACAAGGAAAAATCATATATAGTATTCAAAAAACATATGTAAATTTGACTTAAATACATATATCACAGCAATGTTACAGTCTCGGATAAATGCCTGCGGTGGGTATAAACTGCACTGATTAAATTAACGCTGCATGTCACATTCAAAGATTGAAGTTGTAACTGCTAAAAAAAAGTTTGAGTATTGAAATGTAACTGATTGAAATTGTTCAGTACTACTTGACAAATTTAATGACATCACATCACAATATGGTAGATATTGGTCTAGGTTTCATAATGTAAAAAAGATTGAAGTCTACTCATACTTGAGTGTGGTCTACACTGAACTTTAGCTGTACCTGCTAATCTCTGGGGCGAAGAATTGATCCTGGTTGCCAGACCCAAATTCCTTGAAAAAGTCATCCTTTCTAGCTCTCTCTTTAGTCAGTTGAATAACCTTGTCACGTAAGATGTCTCTCTCTGTTTCCAAGGCCTGATATTCCCTCAGTAGTCTTCTCAGCAGGTTCTTGCAGCAGAAACATGACTGGGTTGAGTTCTGTTGAGATTGGTCGTTCTGGCACATGTCCGCTATTATGGAGCTGTTGAAAGGAAATTGATCTGTATCTTCTTTTGAAAAAACTGTCAAAAAACAGAAGTTGCAGGTTATAATTACAAACTGTTCCATCTCGGAAACATATTACAACATGTGCTGTGGGTTATTTTGCATTTGTAAGACAAAATATTGCTATTCACCACTTACAGGCAAGGCGCAAGGAGATATTGAGAGTGGCTTGTGCGATACACAACACTCCTAAAGTTAAAATCCCAATTCTGAGAAGTCTTCCTTTTCTCTGTGTCGCACCTGCACACACAGATACATACACAGTACAGTCAATCATTCTGTTATTCGGGATAATGACACTGCTATCTGAACCCCTGGATGTAAGATGACTGGTCTTCTTACTAAAATCAAAGTTGTTTTAGGTTGATGATCTGAGCAACTCATCCAATCATTGTTGAGTGTTCCTGAGTCTTCATCATTTTGACATCATTAAAACATGAGGTAGTTTGAGTAAATTTGATAGAAAACACAAGATACAATCATTGATGTGTCGTATGTAATCCCTGATGAACATTGCTGTTTTGCAGTATCCCTTAACTGAAACTCTTAATAAATGATTCTTTATTTGTGCTCTTACCCGACTGTTCAGTTGCACTGCGGTTTGTTTTAGTTCCCTGAAGCTCGTGTATAGTGGTGTTGTGAGAAAGCTCCAATTCTTGCGCCATGGTGAGGTTTTGGCAATTCTGACAATGTCAAGAGTCTATATACACTGTCTGATATGTCGCTGCTTTGAGGGTTTTTCTCCTGTCTTTCAAAAGGAAGGAAGTTGGTTTTTGAATTGAGGAAATACACAGTTTTGTCAGAAAGACTAAAAATAGGCAATAGATAGATAGATAATAGAGGCCAAATGTCTGTACACGTATTTAATCAGTCACCTTTACCTGTATATGAAAAACTAATTATGGGTCAATTTGATTTACATCCTTTTCATAGCTAATCTTTATGCATTTCCAAATTGTCACAAACTGAAAAGAGAATCAATTTATTAGGGTCTTGAACCCGGTTGGTCAAATCTAGTGGTAAATTGATCGGCAAGAATCTCTTTCAAGTGCGCTATTTTTCTACATTCGCCTGTTGCAAATTTGTACTTTCTGTTTTTTTGCTATTGTTGTGTTTTTTATTTGACCACAGGACCCTACTGACATCACAGGCGTCTCTTTGACCAAACAGCCTGGCACGATGAACCCAGCCCTCTGCAGCTGCATCACCACATACTTCCACAGTTGCTTGTGTAAAAGGGGCATGGACTTAAGGGGATTGCATTCATATACATATATCCCTTTACCAACCACAACCTGTTAAACGGAAATGAACAGCCCACCTCTGACCTTTAAATCATGAAGCCTTGCAAAGCAACAGGTGTTTGTCCATGTGAGGAGTCAATCGTGCAATTGGTGGGTTGTATTTAGCAGCAGAAGGGTGGCTTTTTTATGAACACATACTTTTAATAGCTATTTTGTACTAGTATACAGTATAACTGCCATTCATTTTAAAACATCATACACCTTTTCAAATCTGCAAACACACAAAAATGTGACACTAGATAAATTAGTTGTCTAATTTTATCATTTTCAAAACCTAGCATATAAGGAGGAAAAACCTTAATGTACAATTATGAAACAACTTTGACTTGACTTCAGTAATCAATAATCTGAGTGCTCCAAATGCAGGGGATTGTTCTAAAACTATGTACTCATGTATCACAATAAGCTGGTCTGAAACTAACACTAGAAATATAATGTTTAGAGTTATTGTAACTAAATTAAAATATTGAATTTGTTGAATGTTGCAACACAGTACAGCGCAATCAGAGCCAATTCGCAATTTACTACTTGCACACACACTTTGCACTCCATTTTCAGCAAGAAGAGGAGTTCACAAGAAAATAGATAACGACAGATGTTGAACATTTAGTGACAGGCATCAAGTTACAAATGCAGAGTGTGATATAAAGAGAATGCATATGTATGCAAGCGGCTGTCAACCGTACAGTTAAGGTAAAACTGCGAACATGTGAATTACATGTGTGATAAGGCTCCAACATACACTGGTCCCTGTTGAGCTTACATTTATGTATGAATTCTACCCAATTTAATATTTTCCCTAGAGGTGAAGTAATACCTGTCACCTGAGCAGGCTGCAAAACTTTATCAGCTCAAATTAAAGCTTTAGTGGTGTAAATGACACCAATACTGACACTACTGTACCACTCCCATATCTTAACAACCAAAGGGGAACCGGTAATGATATAGTTGTGGAGATGGGTGAAATTAATGGGTGTGTTCAACTGGTTCAGCTAGAGAAGACCTGCATCGTGACACTGACATTGATTACAGGGAGCAACAGTGCATTCTAGTGGCTAAAAGTAAAATCACTGGAAGTATTTCAAAAGTGTGCTTTGGTTAAATTATTTCTTGTGGGGCTTTCAAAACTAGTTTGAATGTTGAAGAGCTCTTTTTAATGATTCAATTCTGCAAATGACCTGAGGCTTTTTAATTTCTGATGCTACAGATTTAGATGCTGTGGGGAATAATCATGAGAGGAGGCCCAGATAACAATACATGACCTAGCAACGTTTCACGAATCTTGCTAAGATTCAACAAACACACAAAAACAACTGTGTAGTGCCAGGGGTGTGGTGGTATACTACAAGAGAAAAGAGACTACAAAAGATATGAGGCTTGGGGCTGTGTGGTTTAGAGGATATGAGTATATCATATCTGTTATGTATACAGTATTTATAGCTCAGTCCACCCATGCAGAAAAAACAATCCCAAACTCTGAGGCAGAGGCACACACATACCTGCACACACATGGTCGCTGCACACACTCACTAGAAAACACTCAGCCATTCATGCCCACAACCCCTCTCACACTATTCCATATCATGCACCTGTGCACACACATTCACATTCAATTACATGAATTCAGATGCACTCATGCAGGAGGGCACACACACAAACACCCAGCTGCATGCATACAGGTATTTTAGGTGTGCGTATGTGTGTGTGCATCCACATGTGAGAGGTTTATAAAAACAGTACATAAATCATGGAAACAATGGCAGCAGTCAATGGTGTGCATGTGTGTGTGGGGATGTGGATGCCTACAACGCTGCCAAACAGACCATGATGTCACTCTGCTGGCAAGAAACCTGTCACTAAAGATCTTTATTCTTTGAAGAATTATTTTTAGCAAAGCTAGAGACATGGCTCTAGGGAGGGCAATGTCAGTCCACCACTTTGATCCAGACCCAGATATCTCAACCACTATCTAATGGCTTTCCACAACATGTTGTACAAACATTCATGGCCCCCAGAGGATGAATTCTACTTCGTAGGTTATCCAGTGACTTTTCCTTTAGTGCCACTAGCAGGTTGACATTTTGGGGTTTGAGTGAAATGTTAGCAAATGTGCACGCTAACATGCTAAACTGACATGGTAAACACAATACCTGCTTAACATTAGCTTATTAGCGTTGTCATTGTGAGCATGTTAGCATGCTGAACACTGTGCCCCAAGTAGAACCTCACAGAGCCTAGCCTGGTTGTACTCTGTCTTGTTGATACTCTAGAAACACTGCTGCCCTGATTTCATGTTAACATTGATACAGACACTGCCCCAAGAACCCATTTTCTTTCTCTGAACTTCTCTTGTCCTCACATAAAGTCATAATTGCCGTTGTATTGTGACAGTTTAGCACTTTAGTACTACAGTATAATAAGTGTTACTTTGAGATTCTTGACAACCAGCAACATCCTTTTCTTGCATTACATTGCCTACAGTATGGTCCGTGAGAATTGCTGTTTCTGAATAAAGACACTTTCTTAGGAGAAAATGAGCCAGATGTGGCATGTTGTTTCTCATTAGTGACATGCAGCTCACTCTTTTCCTTGTTAAAACAAATACTCTGCCCTGACTTTGTGTATGACAGCTGGAGATGAGTACTCAGTTAAGTGGAAAAATAAATCAAAAATAAATCAAAGCAATTGCCATCTTTTTGTGATGATTTGTCTAATTCTTGTCTGGTATGTCCAAGGGAGGGGAAAGGGAAAGAGATATAGAGGCAGTTGGGGAATGTGGAGATAGTGTGTGTGTGTGTGTGTGTGTGTGTGTGTGTGTGTGTGTGTGTGTGTGTGTGTGTGTGTGTGTGTGTCGTGGGGGATGAGAAGAGAGAAAGAGAGAGTGAGTAAGAGAGAAAGAGAGAGAGAGTGCCTGTGTGTTCGGACCAGCTGCACAGCAAATCTGTTTATTCTGCACAATTTGGCATCAAACACAACAGACTGCTGAGTGCCTGCTACTGCTTGTGGTGCCCCATTAAAATGGAATTTATTGCTGCCTTAAGAGCAAACCCAGAATACACATTTTTCCCTTCTACGTTCTGTCCTCCTCCCTCTCTCTTTCTCACACACACTCTCTGGTGATGGTAGTGGTGTATTTTTTCCCCACTTTAAGTAACAGCTGTCAGACAAGCTCATTACAGACCAACACAGGGAAGTATGGTAGGCATGCTCACCTACCTGTCAACCATCTCCACTGTCACCTGAGGGTGTGGTGTGGTTGTAAGGTGTCATAAAGTAGGAAGACATTCTTGTCATCTGAAGGCAGCATACGTATGTTGTGTGAGAGGACAGTTTAATGTCACATCTCCGTGTCGGATGCATCCTCATGACAGTGACTGAAATAACCACGTCCTTGTTTAAAATTTAGGACACATAACCTCGCCAACCTGACAACTTGTTACCCATTTAGCTTACAGTAATATGTAACCAGACTTTGAACTTACGCTGTAAAGAGAGCGTGAACTCGGGGCCCACATCTCGCTCCATAAATCTCCTCAGCCAATGATAAATTCATATTTAATGACCATGGCCATCGTCTGGGAAGGAGGAGCATTCTTTCATTATTGCCTCTTTCCCCTGCTGCTTGGTCGAGATAATTGATTTCTCTGTGGTAACAAGGTATCGACCACGCATGGTAGCCAGCTAAGACGGCGGTTCGATTCAAAGGAGGGGTGGAGAGGGGAGGAAAAAAAAAACAGAAGGAATAAAAGAAGAAGAGATAAAGTGAGAGAGCAAGAGCATTGAAAGCCAACAAGCCATACAATTATTTGCAGTTAAAAAAACTCACTGGCTTTAGGTGGGTGTAGATTGGACAACGACTAGTCTTATTTTTCAGGATTTTTATAGATCTAGTGCAGGACAGTTTGGTATTTTAGTGTTGTATGTATAATTCACCAAAAGGAAAGCATATTGATCACACAATCTGTCACTTAATTCACTGAAAACTGTGTCAGAAACAAATCTGGAGGACCACTTTTCAAGCACATGCTTCGCCTGCTAAGGAGGCAGTATATTGGTCCCGTTCCTTGTGTTTATGAATTTGCATTTATTCTCTAAACCTGACAAACTGCTCCTTCTCCCCTGCCCGTTTTGATGTGATTTCAAAAGCAAATCTGCATGATGCCTAGCTTAATCCAGCAGTAAATCTTCCAAAAATAGTAAGCAGATTCTACAACAGCACAGCAGGAACGTAGAAATGCCCCCCAGCAAGTAACAAAATATGTAAAACACTGCATTTTATGTAGCAAATGTACATCAAAAATAAAGAAATGAAAGAAATATTTGTTTACTGGTTAACACAGCTTTCTGCTTTAATAAATGTATTGATTAGATACATGATCAGGTGGATTTGACTGGCAGTTATTGAATTGACATCTCTGAGGCGCTGACATTATTGACCCCGACCTCGAGCAGACAACGCTCGACATGTATGCACTGTATTTTCAATCAGTCAATAACTTAACTAAACCTTATGAATTGAATAATGTATTGATTGTATTCAGCTTCCAGAGATGGTAATACACCTGTTAGTTCCTTTGGCAACACTGCCTTGCAGGTCACTCTATAAATAGAGGAATTAAATAGTGCTGCTGTTGTCGTGTGTTTACCAGCTTACATTGTAATTTATTTAAGAGCTCTTAATTGGACTAGTTACTCATTTGGCCCTCGTTGGTCCCACAGCAGAGTGGAGCTCCATCACTGCACACTGGGGCATGCTGGAATATGGAGCTACAGAGACTCACTGCACACAGCCAGCTGTTTGATGTCTGTAGCCGCCGAGCGTATGCTGCACCATACAGCATAAATAAACACACAATCCCCCCCCATGAGAGGACAGATCGACACACAGGAGACCTCATTTCAGGCTGATGAACTATTAATGTTTATTTGAAATTCAAACATTTTCTGAGGGCCTCCTCCGCAGTCGTTCATGGCTCTCTCTCTGTGCGTATGCGTGCGTGAGCAAGAGAGAAAGGAAGAGCCAACAACCTAAATTTGGATGAACTCTGCACACCATATTTTTATTTCTCCCCCAAACCGCTGGACTCCGATGTCAACGGGCCTCATGTGTTGTTGAAGCTCCGTATCGAATGAGGCAATACAAAATGTATGTCAATGGGTTCAGCCTGGCTTAGCACTCTCCAAAGTAACTGTTAATGGAATAACTATACAATGTATAAATGGTCCCCGCTTTAATTCATAATAATGTTGGACCTCATCAGCTGCCCACTCAGCCCAATAGATTATGGAAATAGCTGTAATGACTATTGGAACAATGAGCCAAATTACATTATCATTCAGTGCCACATCAGTTTTGGAATAACCGACGCCGTGCTTTGCTCCTTCACTGAAGATCTTGAATAACAATGGCCAACATTCAATTCCCAACAGAAAGATGAAGATGAGGAGGTTTTAGGCCGCGTGAAGTAGACATTAATAACACACTTATAGTTAATAAGGCAACACTAATCCATTTCCAGGTGCAAGAGGATTTTTAGGTTCAATTGGTAACAAAACCCACACATCATACATGTATGCCTCACATGATTTCAGTAGGGTTCCTCACCCCACAAGCCCAGCTCATGCATGAACACCCACCAAGACAAAAGAACCAGCCTTTGATGTTTTATTTTTAGCTCAACCATGGACTTTTGTGTGATTTTATTGGAGTGAAGACACAGAAATTAAAGTTAACATTCAATCCAATCTTTGGTAACTACATCAGTTAGACAATAGAACCATATAATGGAATAAATGTACAACAATGTAAAAAAAACAGTGTAGTTATTCTTGAGTCCCACAATCTCCGACTATGCACATTTTTTTTAAATCCCCAGGCAAAACATGGTTAGATTCGGTTTAATGACTAAATACTGTTAATCAGTTTTCGTCAACATAAATATTTCTCCTCTAAATAACTAATACTTGTACCAGTAATGTCATCATCACGCTAAAATCTGGAGCTTCTAAAAATATGGCAGTGAGAGCAACCGAGAAAAAATTTCCTCAGAGGAAAAGGCACTTCTTGTGCATTGCTAGTGATGTAACTGTGCAAATCAGTTATATTCATAAATTAAAGAAGCTCCAGATTGTATTTTGTGATGACCACACAGATAAAGAGTCTCAGACCTCTGGCTTGTGATGGAGATAAATCTTCACTGAACTGTCCTAGATCACAGGAATAACTTAGTGTTTCCAATGATCTGTTGATTGTAATGGGTGTCAGTAATACTCACTGGTTGTGTGCATAACATGCAGTAAATCATCTTCATTAGTTATGGCTTCCATATCAAAAGTGGTGCAACAGCAGCCTCTAGTGGCGTGTACTCCCAGGTAGACTCCGATTGTTACATAGACAGTGCAAAATGCAACATTGTTCCCATTCAGTATCAGTGTTTACATTGCAGGATTGTTACAGTATATAAATTGTCATGATTCATATACATCATAGCGCACAATCAATATAAATATAAAACATAATGTTAAAACAAAAAAATGTGTCAGTTTCAGGACAATGATAAGGCAACCAATGCCAAAAGACAAAGAGACACTGGCCAATAATACAATTTCTTTCCTCTCTGTCAAATGCAGATGTGTATTTCACGTGTGTTCGAGCACCCCTGTTGCTGTGGTTACAACCACAGGTTCAAAGACAGACCAACACCTGTGAATGCATAGCTTTTGTACATCAAACCTGTGTTAAACACAGAGCATATAATCCTTAAATTGTTTTAGGATGGTTGCATGGTCAAAGCCTTCAAACATCTTACAATCATATAGATGTCACCACAGTTTTGGTCAATAATAAATCATTAGTAATCAAAGATATAAAAACACACTCATGTCGTAATCTTTTCAAAGAAATCAGGTTAGAAAGACTTGTACAAAACACTTGAATAAAAAAAAACTCATTACATTACGTTACATGCTAAAATTGCACAGTAGTTTTCTCACATGATTATGTGAATACATCTTCAGTTATTGCAGTAAGCAACCCAGAAATACAATATGGGTGATATTGAAGAGTAATATTTTCTCTTTTACCATTACTTCAGCTGTGGAGAGGCGAAGAAGTTTCCCTGGCGGTGAGAGGCCACTGATGCTTTGCTCTTGCTCCCAAATCTACGGATAGGGGATAGGGGATACGGGGGGGGGCAGAATTTCAAGCTTAGTGAGAGCAATTTTTGCAAATGCAAGAGGCAGAACTGGTGTGGTCAGGTCCGCATGTCGAAGTGTCTGAACTGAACCCCACATTGCTCCCGAATCGGTGTAGGAATGATTAGATTAGAATCTGATGTGCATGGTAGGCTCTGCCATCAGTATATGAATGGATGTATGTTGACATGTAGTGTAAAGTGATTTGAGTGCTCATGAGAATAGAAAGGCACTATATAAATGCAAGTCCTTTTACCATTTAACTGTGAGGATGAATGTTGAGGTAAAAACAGGAATCCAATCTTTATATGTGGACAACTCAGTTTGCTTCACTTGATTGTTGATCATTGACTTAGCTCAAAGCTTAAACTGTATGAGGAGCATTGATTGTGTATGTGAAACAATGCTCAAATCTGCAAAAGTTGAAGCTTTATCAGAGTTGGATCTTGACCAAGGCTTTTTAACTGCTCTTCTAATAAGAGCCCAATGTTCAACCTGCATTTCCCCACGCAGAGTTAACGTTTGTGAGATTCTTTTACATTAAACCAGAGCCCTGATATCTATTGTCCAGCTGTTTCAGCCAGGTGCACCTCCACCCGCTTAAAAGACTAAACGCCAGCAAACATGGATTTAAGCAGAATATTTTGTTACAATAACAACAACTTTGGACAATTTGGAAATGTTTGGATCACACGAGTCAGAAACAACCCTACTACAACCCTACACCACTGGATTCTAATTCTAAGGCACCGATAACCTATCCAACTGAGGAGGAAAGTGCAGCTGTGTGTAACAAGCAGAGTAGTGAACCAGCCAATGGACCCTTTTAAATAGCAGGAAAATACTGCACCATTGACTTTAGACCAGATTTTTTGTTGGTCAATGCTGAATCGCTTTCTGCTGCCTCAAGATAGCAACGCCCCAGTAATGCTCCTGATCCTGGGCGCATGTACATTTGCTACTTCTACAATGAGGGAGCTGGGCGTGAAAATTACAACTGCATGGCTCTGAAACTAGCAATGCTAGTTTCACTGCGCTGTGCGCTGGATGTGAGGTAGAGCCCTGTTTATGTGAGCATGAGTGAGCTTACATCGTGGTGCTGGAGAGGGTCTGCTTCATGCGCTGAGACAGCGAGCTGGAGGAGGGTGTTTTGGCCATCATCTGGTGCTCTGGAGTGGTCAATGGTCCCAATATGCTCACTACAGATACATTAAAGAAAAACGCAATCAAACACAGTTGATTATTTCAAGAGAGCATTGCGCAATTTTGAATCCTCAAAAGGTGAAAAGGTTGGTGTTAATCTCTTATCTGTCATTTCATGTGTACTATTTACAAACAGTTCTTTAAAATAAAATAGAACACATCGTCTTACTCTCAAGCTATTCAATTTTAAGAAACTTTTACTCTTGGTAATCCCTTTCCAGTGATTTACCTTTGAGGTCTGGAGTTTCAGTGTGGTGAGCATCGTCCATGCCGGTATTATCTGGATAAGCAAACTGGTCCCAGTAGTTTGCTGGAATACTAAGCAAGCGCTCTACAACCTAGAAAGAGAACAAAATAAATCCAGTATTTGTAGTCAAAACCATTCCAAAGAACAGAAACACCAATGTTGAAGTAAACAAAAGCACACACATCTGCACACTGTATTGTCATTCACTTTACCCGTGGTTGTCGGTTTGTGTCATGCAGGATGGTCATAGGGTCTGGGTCGGGAACAGCATGACCCACCAGAGTAGGGCCAAACACCCGGGCCAGGTTGGTCACATCCATCTTGGTATCCACACACTCAGAGACCCTGTGAGGAGACAAGGGTAGAACATTTCAGTCTGAAATAAAATGAAAGTTAAGATGTAGGAGGTTACAACACGCTTGCCCACCCGTGACTAAAATCATATACATTTTGGACAAAAGTCCTTCAGGCTTACAAGTAGTTGCTTATACTACTACGATCTAATGCGTGGAAGGCAGTGCCAAACAGATGGGAGCAAAAACAGGATAAAACAAAAAGGCTTCATAGAGCTACTGAAATATAATGACAATTACTTTTGCAGATGGATCATGAGGCAGGCCAGAGTGTCTCGGTTAGGTTGAGGCAGCTCACTAATGGTCTGATACAGCATGGCGAGACTGTTGCCATCATCCTGGATTTCTACAAAAAACAAACATTAAAACCAGTCATTTAATAGCTCTTTAGTTCAACTAATGTAAAAGTTTGTTCTTGAAAGAATAATGTTGCGTAAACACACTGTTTCTAAGTCCTAAAGACTCACCAGCTGCTTCCATGAAAACTTTGTTGAGGTGGAAGGTCAGCAGTGGCTCTGGGAGGTTTCTGAAGAAGTCTTTTAGGACACCTGCAATGACGTTAATGTCATCCACTTTGTGAAGTGGAGGCAGAGTCTTTCCTCTAATCAGCTTCTCTTTCAGCTCTTTCACCATGCGCTCTTGGCCAGAGACTCTGTACAGGCCAACCTGGGGCAAAGGGAAAGATAAACAGCTGTCATTGTCTGACTGCTTGTGATACCGCACCACTGAATGAGATAACTAATTAGAAAGTATTATCTATTGTAATCGCCCAGGGGGAAAAGGATCAGAGCATAACATGAAGGTGACAAGTAAACAAGGACTTCAATAAAGTCTGTCTCACCTCATGTAGGCCTCTGTGTTCAATCTCCTTAATACAGTAGATAACCATAGCTGGGATCTTTGGGGAGGTGGCTGGAGCAAAGTCAGCCAAGGTGCTCTGCACACAAATTACACAGAATTAATCTAAACATTATAGCAATACAAATTAATGAAAAATAGTTTAAACATGCCATGTACAGCATGTACCTCTGTGGTCAGGATGGGAGTGCCAGCGGCTGGCGGGTTACAGGGCAGGGGACAGTAGTCCCGACACTCTGGATGGGTCACAACCTTACAATCCTGGCAGCGAAGGTACATCTTGCCAAACTTTGTTCTTCTTCCACATGGTACGCAGAACTCAGACTTGATCACCTTATTTAGAGAAGGAACACAGTGCCAAAGGTGAGTGGTGGTACTTCAACAATGGTGAACAAGTTGTTAGTGTGGATGCAGACAAAACAGTAAGTAGACAGTCTTACTGTTTTGGGGTTGAACTGGTGCTTCTTTCCTTCTCCATTATGTCTGGGGGTTCGGAGCTGGGCTCGTAAAGTGGAGACTGGTGTGCTTGGAGCCTCACTTGCGGTCTCAGATTGGTCAGTAGTGGTTGTATCAGCCCATGCTGGAGCAACTGTAGGCACAATCACATGTTGAAAAATTATCAAAAATGATTCAAGCAGATAATGGTTTTATATTCTAATTAATTTTGTTGTTTTTGTTCAAAAGGTCCCGTAAAGGAGAAACCATACAGAAGATCTAGAAAATCCTCACCGCTCTTTCTGCTGCGTGTCCAGTAAGGAACAGCTTCAATGGTGGAGACGGCCTCAACAGCACCACCGTTCACCGGGACAGTGATTGTGGTTTTTGCCACTATAGACTCATTCATCTGAATCAAATGTTTAAAAAACATATATTAATTGCTTTTTTTTTTTTTTAAACAAACTGATGGACATCTGAGTTGCTTTGGAATAAAAAGAGACTTAATCACCCAAAGCTGTTTCACAGCCATTTTTTTTTCTTCAAGTGTTACTGTTATGTAGTACATTTATCTGAGGAGGTCAGCATTACCCTTTCTGCTGTTCGTCCACTGGAGCGAGGTTTCTTCATTGCCAGTGGAGGAACCTCAGAGAGTTTTCTGGAGGAACGCTGCAGATTAAAATGTACAGTAACTTTCAAAAACACATTTTATGGATTGGCCACTGAAGACTGTACACCAAATAGCAGGACAAAGTTGTGCTGATATGTAGCAAAGTAACATGAATCAAACACACTGAGTGTCTTTACACCTAGCCTGAATCATTAGAATGACTTCATTAATGCACGCAAAGAAGGCATTCTTTCAAAATGCACAATAAAAACTCACTCGTTTCTGGCGTTTCCGCAGTCGCACAGTCTTCATCACGGAGGAATCCCAGTCCTGCATGTTAAGACACACAAACCACAGCACTTAATGAACTTAACTAAATGAATGCTGTTGTATCTGAAATCAGAATTTCTCCTAAAATATACAGTGACACATTTAAGAAAATGGTTCAAAATACCAGAGAGTCATCCGTTTGGTCATAGCTGATGTCTGACAGCAAAGAAGCCGATTCATCAATGGTATTTAACCTGTAAAATAGATTAATGTCAGCACTTAATCTTCCTGTCGGAAGTCGATGGCTAGTTGGAAAATAAGACAATATTCTGGTGAGTTACAAGGCTTTAATATAAGAATTCATATTTTACAGATTGAATTTAATATAATTTAATGTACAAATGCTACACCTCTATACAGTCACTAACTTCATAAAGTGAACCAGTAAAGTATCCTTATTATACTTGAAAGTTCAAACAAGGATGGGACACTGAAATCATTACTGTTGTCTTATCAGTAGCTGTTTCAGAACTAGAGGAGGAGGATCTGACCTGCGACTGGAGTTGAGGTTGCTCTTAGCAGCCTGTGCTGTCTGTGAGTGAGCACTGAGGAAGGCCAGGGCGGAGCGCTGCTCCTCACTCAGGTAGACACTGTTACCGTTCTCCGAGATCAGCAGCTCCCGGATCAGCTGTAGCTGACGTTCCTGTTACAACCACAAACCAGCATGTTGACAGGGACAGATTAATATATATTAAAAAAAGACAAATAGATTATTATTTTTATTAGAATTAACAATCTCCAGTTAGATAACATATATGCACACACAGTGATTGCATTATCTGAAGATTAACATCTAGGTTGTGAAGACATTGGAGTAGAAGCACTGCTGGATGTTTGTGGCGATCACATACAGCTGCTATGTGGATCCTTCTGGTGTGCCCTGCTTAGTCCATCTTGTGAAGGGCTCATTGCATGGGTGGAATATCGTCTCAAAAAATATAAAATGCAAGAACCCTTCAAAAGTAATACATACATAACGTATTTAAAATGACCAACATCTTGCGACCGACATGGAACTTTATCAGGTTCGTTGTCAGCAAACTGCATTTTATATGTTTTTTGAGACCATACTCCACTCATGCAATGAGTCCCTCACAAGATGAAATTTATTTCTAGATTTTCCTTCTTCTAACTTCCTATATATTCCAATAGCAACCACACAGATATACAAGACCCCTAACTAGTGTTGTACCAACCAGCTTCTCATAAACCGCCTCCGCCTTCTGCCGCCGGCGGATCTCCACATCCACCTGGTTGCGGGCATGCTTTAGCTTGACCTCTAGGGCTCCCCTCTCAGTCTCTGCTTTTGTCAGCACTTCTTTACAGGAAACCAGCTCCTCACCTGCTAGCATCCACTTCTTACGACACTCCTCAAAGTTAACTGCCATCTGGAGGAACTCTTTAAATAGACAATAGAAGAGGAGATTGTTGTATTGCTACTGTGCATAATAATAAAAAAAAATTCTGTGGTGGTTATGTGTGATAAGCCTCCAAAATGCCATAGCAGTGGCAGTGATGTAAATTACCTGAAGATAGAGGACAAGAGGACAGAGTGCTGCAGTAAAGTGAACAAATGTGTGACAGTGCTTTCCTGTTAGATACAATGGAAATGAATTGCATTATCTGGACTATTGAAATGGAAATGTTTACTACACCCCAATAGCTAGTTCAACACCCATGTGTGACATGTGGTGCACCAACAATTTCTACAGCAAATCTGTAGTCCTGGCTCTGCTAACCTTTAGTCACTAAGGCAAAGGCTCTATACTTCCCTGCATTCATTACCCGTGGCGAAGAATTTGCACCAACTAACACAGTTTGGGATTAAAAAAAAAAATGCACCCAATATCACTGCTACTAACGTTAGCACCATGCCATAGCAGACAAGCTTAACCACACTAACGTTACACAAGTACTTAAGCTCTGACAGCCTTCTAAAGGAGGTGGCAAATACCAAAACCAAGTATGGAAATAACTTACGTGGTTCAATGCCCTCATTCAGACCGTCCACCTGGGCTCTCAGACTCTGGAACTGGTTGTACAGGTTCACCACAGACGACTCCATCGTGTGTTACTGCATGCAGCTACTTAGATTAGTAGGGAGAGATGGGTAGAGTTTGATAATAATGCCAGTAAATGTTACCCTACTTATTAACCCGTTGAATTAGCCAGTTAGTGGTACTAACACTAAATAAATTGCATGTCGGTTGGTTAACCGTCAAACATGAAATTAAAAAATGCTTACATTAGCTATAGTGCTGAAGAAAAAACACGTTAACGTATCTCCTTGTGTTTGCCATTACTTTAACTCCACTGTTTTCGAATCAACTTTCAAGCTAGTTATCCAAGTTAATGTTACGCTAGGTTTAACGTTAACGTTACTGCACCTAAAATGACGCTATCGGCATGCTAACAGTAACGGTAGCAAGTTTGTGTTGACTTAACGCTAGCTAATTATCGTTACGTTGGTCAAAAGAAATAACAAAACACATTACCTGTGCAATGTTTTTCCCGTGATAGTGTGGTTGACATGTAACGTAACAACGTCCAATGTCTAAAGCAAACGTTATGTGGTTAGTTCCTACACCAGCAACAGCAGAGCCACACCTATTTGATAAAGTTTTCACATTCTTCTTCAAAGTTTAAAATCAGCGCCGGTTTTCTTCTTCGTGGGCTGTTTGACGGAAGTTGCAGCGCTCTATCGCTCCCACACAATCAGAGTTGTAACTGCAGGTGATTGTGGCGATTAGTGTCAACTGGCTCCTAAAACAAGAATCCAAGCATCCCCTGGAGTCAAGGTGGCTTAACGTGATGTGTGTGTAATATCAAAAATAAATGTATTATATGAGTCATAGAAATACTTTTTAAAAAGCAGTAGTATTTGAATTTTCGCTGTACTATATGAACATTAATTAAATACATAAAAAAAAAAAAAAAAAAAAAAAAAAAAATATATATATATATATATATATATATATATATATATATATATATATATATATTATTTTACTACTACTTATTAACTGTGTAATATATATATATATATATATATATATATATATATATATATATATAAATTACACAGTTAATAACTGTGTAATATATATATATATATATATATATATATATATATATATATATATATATATATATATATATATATATATATATATATATATATATATTCAGGATCTCTGGCTCAAAAATCTGTGTTAAATTTAACTGAGCTTGGAGTTTTAAAAAACTCTGGAGGTTTTTAAAATCAGATCTGTGCTTGAGGTAACTTATTAACTGTACCCAGGAACCCCACTAATAGCATCAATAACTTTGCTATATGTGCCATTTTTTGCACAGTAAATAAAAATATTTAAAAGGTATGTTGATTGAGGTGTGTCAGTCCAGTATCTGTGCCTCCTGCTTTCCTGACTGTTTATCAAAATATTCAATTGAGTAGGGACAAATTATGTGTCAAATTGTAAAATCCTTTGAAACATTCACTAACTGTGTCATGTTGTGGGTCTGGCACATGGGATGCTCACAACGACATCATTAATCAGCCACGGAAGGCATATCTGGGTGCAGCAGCAGCACTGTGCAACATTTAATGAGGGTATCACATTCTCTCTCTCTCACACACACACACACACACACACACACACACACACACTAAATCAACTGCAAATAACTTACATGTGTGCTTCCATAACACATTAGAATTAAAAAAAATAGACTATAACTGATTTGTGTGTGCTTGTGTTTTTAAAATGCATTGGCAGGCGGATTTAGCATCACACTTGTCCCCAGAAGGTTGTGTGTGCGTGTGTGTTGTAAATATCGCATGTCCATTAGAGGTGATTTGGGATAATGGGATCTGTCAGTCAATATGCAGTCTCTGTCTTAGTCAATTATTTATTTCTATATGTACATTTCCTCCAGTCACAGATCATTTAACTGACAGAATTCTCTGTTTACATCAATCATTGACTCCCCTTCCTAAACTGAGTGGACTATTACTACTTTGTGCATTAATCTGTATTCTGGCATCAAGAGCAACGCCTGACGGAAAAAAGGGAAATAATTAATTTTGCAAAACAGAGCAGTTGCTTTTAAATGTATATTTATAACATAGTGCAAATTTATTATTTATCAGATCAAACATATTGTAAAAGGTATGTTACCACTTTGCCGAGTTTATTCAGACAGGCAACAAAGGTCAATGTAACATTTTCTTTAATTCACAAGCAGTTTTTAAGACAGAGTGTTTACCTGAATAATGAGTTCACAGATTTATAGATGTCTGTTTAGAAGGTGCATGAATAATAGGCTACAGCAAGGTCCAAATTTCACAAGTGCATCTGAGGAATGAAAAAAGTATCAGCAGGCTCTTATGCACCGAAGTTTCAGAGGAAGCACCGGCAGCTTGTGCTGACTAAGGCTTAGGCCTCCTCAGTGGCACCATTGGAAGGGTAATGGATCCACAAACAGCCTCATGGGGAACACTTGGCAGATATACATCTACTTAGGAGGATGCATGCTAGCAGAACACATCCTCTATACATTCTTTACATAGCTGTGCACACAAAGCAAAGCAACGTTTAAGGGTCTGGATTCAAGTAAAGAAAACAAGCATTTTCATGCACGTTAGTTTTTTTCCCCAATGATATACATTGTTTTTGTCCACTTTGGTGTATAAAGGGAAAAAATGCTTATCTATTGTTGAACAGAAACAAAATCATCCATATCTAAGAAATTAGAAGGCGTGGACAAAAAACATGAACACCTAGAAAACGTGATACAATCCAATACATTTGCCCTTTTTATTATTGAGATAGTGACAGGTGTTGAATTTCACTATTTGGTTACTGATAGAATTGTAATAGATTACACATACTGTGTTGTAAAGTGTGCCTCTTATTGTGACCACTCTATAATGCACATTGTATTGCATTACAGCCTTATTACAAGCTCTGCAAATGTAGTTTTTACTGTGGACATATTAGGTTGAATTTAATCATATTTTAGAAGTGTGCATGATTTTGTGTCAACCCCCCACAGTCTGGCACCAAGAGTCGATTTTAATATAATGTCTACCGAGTTAACAGGAAGCTTTTACAAAATGGAATGTCACACAACTAGCAAGACTATTTTCATCATCTGTTAAAAGGACGCCAGAAGAATCTGGTGGTGCTAAGTGAGCCTGCAGGTATGTGGAAAAGCTCTGGCCAAGTGAGTATAGTGATAGGATAATGTGCATAGGTGCACTTCAAACATCCCATCAATTGAATTACAAGTGGAATCTCCCACTCAGAGAGTGTTTACTGGAAAAGGCTCCCTCTTTCCTTCACCACTTCAACAACAACACATTTTTTTTACCTTCCGGGTTTTGAAACCTGAAACTTGGTAAACACTCCAACGCAAACACATTCATGAGTGGATTAAATAGCTTATGTTTTCCAGTATGAAAAATGGGAGGAACTTTATAAAAATATTATTTTTTTTATTGGCTTAAACTTGTTTGAGCACTATATCTTGTTGTTTAAGGAAAGGACAAGAGTATTCAACCTAAAAGAAAGTAAAAGCGCTCCTGTCGAGAGAATCCATTACTATTTATGAACAGAGGATGTAAAACTGTTATGTAGTGATAAAACTCTTTTCTTACATAGAAGTGAAATAAGCCCTGAGGTGGCAAAAAAGTCAGGCAGTGCTCAAGACTGAAGCTGATTCACAATGCATTCGTAAAAGTGTTGTTACTCAGAAAGAGTAAGCAAAATGAGACAAAAAAGAAACTAACAATTTGCATTGGCTCAGTATTACGAATTTTAACATATCCTCTCAGAGATATTTGACAATTATGTAAAACATTGATACTGAAATGCTTCCTTTTTCAGCCATCTGAAATGATTAAGAACAAAAATCATTAAATAAATGACAGTAAAGGGGGAAAAAACGTAACATGGGAGATTACTTACAATGTGTTGTGACTGCACGAGGGAGTGACTGTAAGCTACAGTTCGAATCTTCCTGTTTTTCTGAAGTCATAAATAATGGTGCTGCATGCAGAGAACTCTAAGGAGTTACTGAATGTTAACTGAACACCAATCCAGCTTTATGGTCTTGGTGTCAGTCAGTAACTTATCTCCATGAGAATGGCGTGCAAGCTCCTAGGTACAGCACATATCTGGCAGGCAACAATGTGGGCTGTAAAGGTCTTCATGACCCAATGGTGCAAATGGGAATGACAATGATGAGAATAATAACCACTGCAGACGTGATGAGTGCAAGCAGCTTGCAGACCTTGGCCCGGCGGAGGTCAGCCTCTTTACGCCTGAGTAGAGCATCATAGCCTGGAGTGTAAATGTCGTCCATCCAGAACTCCATGTTGTTGGGGTTCAGAGACTCCTGGGTCTGAGTAACATGATGCCATTTAAAGATTATTAGAGCAGTTATACACTCATATAGACTAAATACAAATCCTAATCTAATCTAAAATGTTAAAGGAAATTGCTCTTTCCTGCTATGAATCATTCATTTGTGATGTGCTATTTCATGACAATAATTGTATTTTACTAACCCCACTCTTTAGCTTGAATGATATAAAAAATATGAATATAAATATATTTATACTAATCAATTAGGAAAACATATTACATTTACTCATCTATAGACTAAAACCAACGACTTTATACAAAAGATATGCTAGGAAACAGAATTGGATTCAATGTTTTTAACTAATGTAGCCCTTTCAAAGTCAACAAATCTTACCTGTAAGTCCAAAGGGGAGATTCGTGCCTCTCTGTCGTCTACAGTCCATATGGGTCTTCCCCTCCCCTCAGACAATCTGGGGTCCAGGGTCTTCCCAGAGGTAAGCCCACCAGTCAGACTGCTGTCTTTGTGGCGGAACAGGGACGAGTTAAACACTTGTTCCACCAGGCTGGAGGACTTTTTGGAGATTAGGTTAGTCGTGCTGCCTGACTGATCTGCCTAAAAGGAAAATGGGCCAAACACAGATTTTATATAGACTGTATTATACAAAAAAAATATTTTATTCTTTAAAATGTTTCTTTGCAGCCCTGACCAAATAGTGCTATATATAAAGATGTATTAAATATTTTGCATATTTGTTATAATTTATCCCTATTTTTAACAACTGCTTCTTTGTAATTATTTTGCATATAACAGTAAACAACTTGAAACATGAACTGTTCATTGTAAAGGTTTAAACAAACACCCCACAAAGTGGCCTAATTAGTCAACTGACCACTAAATCACATAGTCTGCACAGCAGACCTCCAGCTTCAGGCCAAACACATTTTGTGGTTGCACGTTATACACATGGTTTGAGGATTTGTACTTCTGTCTTCAAAATGGATTACTGTCACTCATCTCTCATCTAACAGTTATTTCTTCATGTATCATGGTAAATAGAATAAACGGTGCACAGTAAAATTAGTCTACCTTTTCATGTGAAGATTTGCCATCTTTACTTTTGGAGAATGACACTGTCCAGTCTCTTGCAGAGTTAGAAACATTCAGCTGTTTTGAATCAGAAAGATTTTTCTCTTCAGGCTGGGTTTTGGAGGCACGACGAGATGATGCATCCTTCTTCCCTTCTTTCCCACCCTTTGAATCAGCCTGACCGTTAATGCTTTCTGTATGCTCCACGGACGTGTTCCACCGGTTCCAGTCCAGACTACTAGTGCTGGTCCCTGGAAACAGATGCTCAGACACAGACAGAGGCTGAGGCTCTGATGACTCAGAAGGGGTTATAGGGTGGCTCATGAAAGAGGAGACACCACTGAGAGGCTCCAGCCAACGCCCACCGGTGCCTTGTCCATCAACACTGATAGGCTGCTGGATCTTTTCATCCAGCCGCTGCAGAGCAGACAGTACCTGGGAAATCTCAGCCTTTACATCATTCAGTGAATCCAGTTGTCTTTCTATCTGGCTCATGCGGAGCAGCAGCTTACAGACACCGGCCTTGAGCCCATCATCACTGCTTTCCAGAGAGTGAAAAAGCCTTTGGAGTTGACCTAGGCGACCACGTCTGGCTTCGTGGGTGTCCTGGTTAATGGCCCCTGATCCATCGTTGGGGTGCAGGACTCCCGTGGAACCACACATGCTTATGTCATCTAAGAAACGAAAGATGGCACTGATGTCATCCTCACCAATGTCAGGGTCGTCTAATGAGGTCATGAAGGAGAAGCGGTCAGCGTGGACAAGGCTACGGAGGCGCCGGGTGTCTGGTGGGTCTGTCTGGGTTCCTTGAGCTTTGACTCTATTGCCTCCCCTTGGCAATCCACTATCCCCACTCTCGCCTCCTATGGACCCCCCCAATCTGCTGATAGCAGGGGTTGATCGTCTTGGAAATTGCCCCCCTTGTGATTCCATCCCCATTCCAATGCTGTCCAGGCCTATCCGGTCCTCTAGACTGTGACTCTTGTTGCTCCAGATGGGCCTCTTGGTCCTTGGAGGTTGAAGGTGCCGGGGGGACCACTCTGGGATTGGCCGTGGTCCGAAGTAAGTTGAGTCCTGTAGATCATTAAGGCTCTCGTGTTTAGCCCTCTGCTCTGGCGATTGGTTGACTGCTGCTGGTGATGGGTAAGGATTTGGGATGGTTTCAAAGCTGTGATTGTCGAAGCCTTTTTGAACCATGTTAGGACTGGGAGACTCACTGTTAACAGTCACCTGGGGTATTAGAGGTGGCTGGTTATGAAAGTCCTTCTTAAAGATGTTTCTCTTCTGGTCGACAGACGATCCCTGTTCATCTTCAAACACCTCCATGGGCGCAGAATCTCCACTAGACTCACTGTCCGTCTCCAAAGGCAAGTAGATATTCTTCATGACCTCGTTGGGGATTTGGCCACTGGGGTACAAAAGTGTGGTGTGAGGCAAGTCGAAAGACACAGCCCTCGCCCTGATTGGAGGGGAGGACAAAAGTGAGATGGGATCGGGGGGAAGACTTGCTCGCTTGTGGGCAGAGTAATTAGATCTTGGAAACAGCAAGTGCTGATCAATAGGCCTGCCACTGGAGTCAGAGTGGGCACGTGCTCTTTCTCGACCAGAAATGTTTAGCTGGTGTATTCCAGACAGACTGGGGCCTGGGGATTGGTCGACGGGGAGGACCATCTGCGATCTGATTGGTTGGCTGTCATCAGGGGCGCCACCCGTCATCTGAATAAGATTGAAGATAGTTACAATGTCAGCAGCGACGCCTATGGGTGAAAGCCCCTGGCCTCTTGTGGAAACACGATCTCTGAAGAGAGTAGCTGGGAAACAGGGGTCCTGGCTGGCAGCAGCAAACAGCAGACTCCTGAGCTCGATGAGGTGCTCCAGGTCAAAGCGGGTGCTGACCATACGACAAAGATCCTGGAAGGTCAGCCATTGGCGCATATTGGCCAGTTCCTCCAGGATCCCCAGAAGGACCTCAGGGTATTCCTGCTGCAGGTTAGCCATGGCTGCTCACCTGAGAGAGAAAACCAGGCAGTTAGTGAGGTCAAGGGAGTATTTTTGTAAAGCACCTTTCAAAACCAATATATTTCAAAGTGATTTACAAAACACATAAATAGCTATTAAGACAAGATATAAAAGAAAAACAAGTCAACATAACAACACAAAGAAAACAGATAAGTGCATGTAAATCACCTTCTCTCTTTCTTTGATGCAAACAAATATCTTTTTTTAATGAAAGTATAATAGCCTAATAATAAATATATATGTTTTATAGTATCGTATACTACATGTCAATAATGATAAAAAAGCAATGGATATTGTTATGTATTAAATATTTGTTGTATTATTATGTACAAATATATAGGTCTATTATAGATTATTACCCATGCTCTCATTATATAGCATGTTAATAATAGAGATAAAACGCTGGTAGTACAATGTTTTGAATAAAAAACAAATTGTCAGTTCTATTTTTAAATGACTCAAATTAGTTTCACTTGGGTCCAATATCAATAGTGGTTCAGATCTGATACTGTTTCATAGGCAGCATATAATCATGTAATTGGTCAAAATTAGAATTAGATAAGACATTCTCAGTTCGGATGGAAAAAGAACTTTGAGTGGAGAATTTGGAAAGCGACCTTATTTTTGGAACCTAAAATAACCGATCATCTGACCTGATGACGGCGTCACTGGACATTTTTAATCTTCTCATTTCTATTAACCACCTCAGGGCAGACTGGCCACTTTACTAAACACGTGCTAGATGTGTGTCGATGAATATACTGACACGCATTCAGTAACTTTATTCCAGGCACTTGTGAAAACGGTCTGAAGACGAGGACAGGGCTGGACATATTCTTGGAGAAGGAGCAACAATATTTTCTGCAAGTCGATCCCCTTTTGAGTATCATCAGCTGGGACAATGCCAATATGTCAGTGTTGTAAATGCAATTTGGGTTAGCATCTTACCAAAGGTGTAGCTTAAGTGAAGGTGAGCCAATGAGTAATTCCACTTACCTGAATCTGATGAAAGATAAAGTCAGTCCTGTGTCCATGAAAAATGACTAATAAAATCCAGTTTTACACCGATAGAGAGGCCATATTGCAAATAGATCCGGGGCTGCTCATACTGTTACACTGCTTTCATGGGCTTCTCTGTTTGTAGCAGCAACTAGCTCACAGCTCAGGCAGGAGAGGAGAAAATTAGAAATCAGGTCATCTTCCCACAAGTCCTTGCAGTCCCCTGAGGGACCTTAAAATACATTCAAATGGTTTCCCCGTATCAGAGACAAGCGCCGACACTTGCAAAGTCAACAGTGCACCTTCATTTCTGATTGATACATGGGAGGAAAAACACCCTGTTGGCAGTGTATACGAGTAGGTCAGGTCCAGGAGCATATTTTCTCAGGGTGCTAGAGCAATAATTGGTTATGTGTGCAAATTGAGCATAGGAATAAAGGGCAGATTAAAAATTGATGTTTGCTAATAGACACTCCAAACTGACAGTAAGCCATAAGAGCTGAAGTAAATTACCTGCTAGATTGCTGCCTACATACAGAACTGCCTGCCAGACTTCAGCCCTCCCAGACTTTTCACCATTACTCTGCATTATCATCCATAAAGGGTTGTACTTAAAACTCCATTAGAGCAAGAGAAGGGCAAGGCTTTCATCGGCAAGTGGTAGCACTCCGCTACAATCAGAATGGACATCTCTAATACATCTGACAACTCACAGAGGAGCCCATCCATCATCCCATGTACTCCAGAATCACTGGGAATCAATGCAGTGAATGAGCCATAGTATGTGGATGTAGGTATAGGACAATAATGTATCACTGTCAGGCCTGTAGCATAGTGCTTCTGTATACCAGGTGAGAAAAGTACAAAAGTTGAATAATGTATTCAAAACATAATCTGCTTTTTTCTCTTTTTTATTATTTCACTGCACATGGCATTTACAAAAGGATCTAATAATTGAGGAAAACTGATTGTTTTGTCATTATTGCAACATTTCAGTAACCTACTTCTCGCACAGAAACATTTAAAATTAGACTGGACAGTGTACTTATGCATACATTAGGGAAAGATCCCTCTTGTTTAATGCAAACAAACCCAAGGTACCTTCCTAACAACAAAGTTGGTACAAACCAGACCAGAATTTGCATTACAGCACCAAATATAACAGTAAAGGTTTTACACGACATGACAAATATATATGTAAACACTACTGTGTTAAGGTTTCAGCTGAGATGAGATTCTCTGTCTCTTTTCATCTTTGGTTTCGATTTCACCACAGGAGTTACAAAGGTTGGCGTCAGTGAAGGATTCAAGGCTGGATCTAATGCTGGGTTCAGGGACAGCAGGTCCAGTATAGTTGCACTCTCATTACCTGTTGAAATATGACAGCATGAAAAACGGAGACAGAGGAATGGTGTATACATATATTTACTATCTGACTAAAAAGGTGCTTACCAGTGTTGTCCTCTTCACCGCTGGGTTCTAGGTCTGAACTGTGGAGGGAGACCCGGGCCAAGGCTGCCAGCTCAGTTATGAAGCTTTCTTCTGCCTCCTAATGGACACAACAACACAGTGCTTTCAGAAAATGGCCGTGCAAGATTGTAAATCAAGTCGTTAACCTATTGTCAGGCAGCAAAGTAAAGAAAACATGAAACATACTAACCAGCAGCTGTGCTTTGATCCTTTCCATGTTCTGATCCTGGGCTACTTTCTTCTGCCTCAGTTCCTCGTATATAACTTCCTGGTCTAGATCACACTGCTCCAACACCCTCCCTTTGTGGAGTTCAACCCTGAGATACAAAAAAAACCCAAAGTAACAAGCTAAATTATTATTATTTCATGTATTTAAGACTGACAAAGAGTGTCGTGCTGAAGGGTGGTATAGTGGACGGTTGTTGCACCTCTGTTGAAACTCAGCAGAAGTGGGTTTCTTGCCCCAGTTCACCAGCTCCCTCAGCAAGGATCTGCTCAGCTGACTGCTGCTCTCTTGTTTCTCATTCACCGCTGAAGGAACAGTAACATTAACACACAGTAGATTTTGTAACTTGAAGGGTTCTTTCACACTTAAGCTGTTTGGTTAAAACAAACTCAGGTTTGTTTGTCTAGTTTTTACAGTTCATTTGGGCTGGTGTGAAAGCTGTCAATTGAGCCCTGGGAAGGACCAGACAACCAGACCTCGGCCGTTTGAAAGCAGACTCTTGTGCTCTTTGTCACGCTACAAACAAACCAAACCAACCACAGGATTTTAAGATTGCAGATATGTGATTTTAGCATGAATTAAAAAGCTAAGCTACTAATAAATACATCTGCTGACCCTGAAATATGTTCAGGAAGCAACTATCTAAATGATCTGTATATGGCAATGCATATATCATTTGGAAACCATGGTAAAACATATGCACGTCAGCGCGGGTATTTTCCCTAACTAATAGGCCAAAAACTGTTAAAACGGCTGTATCCAACTCTGTATGCTTTATCAGTTCATTAAATCAATTAAAAAGTGTGTGACAGCGATCCCACAGTAATAATCCTCAAATCATTACTGTACAAGATGCCTCCTTTTCGTCCCGTCTCTATCTGTTAGTGAGTATTGATAACATGCGGTCGATTTACAGTCTAATAATACTAATAATGCTTTTAATTTGTTTTTCTTCGTGAGCTCTTAGTGACACCAAAGAACATTAATACATGCAGCAGAAGGATTGTGTTGCATAAACTTCCTCACGTGATTCCTGATGATGCAGGATGACAATAGCCAAAACTGTCCAATCAAAGAATTATCTGTCAGTCTGTTTTTTATTTTTATTTTATTATACTATATTTATCCCCTTAAGGGGGAAATTTGTCTCTGCATTTGACCCATCCCTGTATCAGGGAGCATTGGACTGCCCATGACAGGTGCCCCCTGTTTGACTTCATGTTTACTCCTCTTGGTTTGTTTGTAGAAAGTCAGTCTGAACAGGAACCAGATCATTTCCCCTTCTTCGGGACCAAATGAACCGAACTACAGGTCTGAAAGCACCCTACTTAAGACGTATCTACTATTGTCTGCTTAAATCATGCTGCCTTAACAGTGAAGAGTAGGATAACAAAGTAGGTTATAACAAGTCTAACACAATCCTGGTAATCATTGTACAGTTGTACTGCAAATTGTCCCTATGACTTAAAGAAAAACTGTAAATTACATACATCTTGTCTAGATAAGGATTAAGGTTGCAGTCATAACAGCATCAAAATCAGAGTTTATACAGATGTGAACATGTGCATGCGTGTTGTGATTGTCATCTCACCCGTGTTTATGTTAAACTGATCCTGCTCCATTTTTTTTATGATGTCCTTCAGGTGGGAATAGTAGCTCTGGACCAGTGCAGTGAGAGAATCTTTGGTCACATACACGCTCTCTGAGGCAGCCTCTGTCAGGTGGCACTAATGAGAAACAAATGTTACTCTAAGGTGCTTAGCAAACATACCTGAAGTAGAAAGATGATTCTAACGCCTACCTTCAAGCCATCATCCTGATTTGGAGAAGTATGCGACTCGGTGGGTGGGTTCTCCATCATCTGTTGGATGGCGTGGCTAAGGGTGTTGCCTACCACGAGCTGTGCGTGGCTCTGGAGAAGCTCCATCCCTGTTTCCAGTTCAGACAGGAACTCCTGCTGGAAGCTGTGGCCAACCAGCTGACTCTCTGGGCCCAGATGCCTCTCTGCTAGGCTGGCACTGCTGCTCTGTGATTGGTACGGGACAACAACGCTGTTCAATCTGCCTGGCTAGTATGTTAGACAAGTGAATAGGAGACATACTGTATTTTGTGATGGTTTTGAGGTGCTTAAAAGAATGTATTAATAACAAAGAATACGTTTTTCCCACCTTGAGAGTTGAATTGACACAGGACTGGCTTTTACTGGGATCCTCCATTAGCACAGCTCTGAAATCAGTCTGAGAGAGTGCCTTCAGCTTTGACAGCCTCATCTCCTTCAGCATGTGCAGACAGACGTGCCTGACCACAAAGTACCTCTGCACCGCCACCAACAGGTGCTCATGTTTCTTCTCTATCAACCTTCCCACGTGGCTGAGAAGAAGATCATATTGCATCATTTCCAAGTGACTCATAAACATTGATTTAAATACTGCAAAAGTGGATGTGACTGCTGTGCTGTAAATCTGCTCCCAGTGAGGATTTAGTTTTTGTTTACATCAGGTAATCGTTCACACTCTCAATACGCCATAAATACTTTTTGACAAGCGGCTTTCAAATCTCACCTGTTGAGTGTGTAGCTCTGTCTGGCCACCATGGCCCGGAGGATCGTCATCTGTTGTTCACTCAAATGTTTGAGACAGGCCTGCACCAGAGCCATCTCCTCATTCCACACCTACAGCAAAAGAGACTCAGTTAGAAACAACAGAAAGCCTTAGTTTAATTAAACTCTTGCAAATATCTAATGTACATCCATTTAAGATTTGTATGTCTCTCATTCCACAAGATGGTGTCCACCTGTCCATCTTCATCCAGCTGAGCCCTCATGTCCTGCAGTTGCAGCTTGGTAGTGCACTCTGCTTGCTGCAGCTGTGCGACCAGCTCCTGCTCCAGATCCAACCACAGCTTCTCGCAGCGTTCAGCGGAGACCTTTGACTGGGCGGGGACAGAGGTGAGGAAAACATCCTTGGCTAGATCTCCAAGCCTCTTTGACCAGGAGGCACGGAGTTTCTGCAGACACCAAAAACGTACATAAGAACAATCTCGCAGAAGTAAGCGCACAAATACAAAAATGCAGCATTCAATCTTTTACCTTCCAGTGGTCACAGAGGGCTTCAGCCACCCTGTTGTCCTGCTGCTGCTCCAAGTCAGAAATCTGCTGCCTGTGTTTCATCAGCAGCTCCTGGTACACCTGAAGGAAATGTTACAGTTCAGATTTAGATACTGGTGTAGTTCTACAAGCAGTTTATAGGCCTGTTTATTACAAACGGTAATCCCAGATCTACATATTGAGGTGTGAGAGGCAAACATGTTACAACCTTGGTGAGCTGCTTTAGGTCATTGTGAGTCTGTTTCAGTTCCAGGGCGCAGCTCTTCTCCTTGGTCTGGCTCCTCAAAAGCTTCCTCCTCTTGGACTCCATTCTGCTGCACTTTTCATCCACCAGCTCCTTTGTCTTTCTCATGCACTCTGGAACATGATCGATCAACTTCTGTATGAGCTGGACTCGTCGAGCATTTTGAAAATAACTGCAGTTTGTAAAGCCAGCTGGAAGACTATGTTAAGAATGATCATTAACACAGATTGTTCTTGTAATGAATGAGTAGTATGTGAGTGACAATATATTCAGTATACCCCCAGTTGCATATACTTACCCACAAGAGTAATAAAACCACAACAGAAAAGTAAAATACACCCAGAAAAGGAAGTACATTGCCAAACTAATGTTGCACTTAGTTGCATGAGAGTCTAGGGTACAGTAATAGTGCAATAGATATTCTGTGCTGTCCTGAAAGAACCTGACCTTATTTAAGGATCTAAAGAGGATTCCTAGAAAATGGTCTATTTTGAGAGAGTACATCATTTGAGTTTGAAAAGTAGGCTAGACATTGTCCACTGCTACCTGCAGCCAGAAACGAGTTGAGTGAAATGACACACACTCACACTGTGTCAGTATTTAGATAACTGTGTTACTACATTTTTCAACTTGCTTAACTCACAAAATGCTTACTCTAACATACCTTTTGTTTATTGTCTTTTGACCTGGTAATGTGTTGCAGTGCATTGACTTAGATGAAACTGAAATTTTCCTTTGACACGTCTTACCCTCTGTGCACTGTTGAAGGCCTTCGGTCAGAGTGGCCTGAACCTCTGAAAGTATCTTTTCCATGTGGCTAAAAGTCAAGACGTCATCGCTCGTCAGCTGCTCCAGTGTCGTTGCTATCAAGCCCTGCCTCAGAGACACTTCCCGATTTAGCAGGACTGGTTGGGATTGAAGAAGCCCCGTCAGCTCCTCCCACCACAACAACTTCTGCTGGATACTCTGCGAGAAGTATAAAACAACTTTTCCTTTAGTGTATCCAGTTCTTCGCACGATGACACAAGGGATAAGAAGCAAAACGAATGGTGTGCCAACGAATAACTAGTAGTGCTTTACCTTTAGATAAGCTTCCTGTGTGTTCATCAGGTGGTTTTCTACTAACAGAAGAGTCTGGATGAGAGAGAGAATCACATCCTGTGCTTCATCTGGAGAGAAAATGCAGGTCTTCTTCAGCAGATGCTGGCACAAGTCCTCCACCTGTTTGCTGAAACATCTGGACTGTGAAGGGACACGGATATTAGCTTTCCCTTTAGAACTGTCAGTGTAAATACAGGTGTTCTAATAGACTTAGTATATAATGAGTATTTGGTTAATTGTTAAATAATTTGCTCTCTGGGGCTTTCTCCTCATTTTTACCACTTGAAGGCCACGTTCAAGTAGATCTTTCTGAGCTCTCTCTATTTCCTCCAAAGTACAGGGAGCATCGTTCTTTTTCTCGCTGGCAGTGTGGCCTGTTGGCAACTGTTTCTTCAGCTCATTCAGTTCCTAAAAGGACAGATGACAACAGATGTATGCAGCACATACAGTTGTGGTCAAAAGTTTACATACACTTGTAAAGAACATAATGTCATGGCTCTCTTGAGTTTCCCCGTTATTTCTAAAACTCTGATTTTTCTCTGATAGAGTGATTGGAACAGATACTTCTTTGTCACAAAAAACATTCATGAAGTTTGGTTCTTTCATGACTTTATTATGGGTTAACAAAAAAAGTGATCAAATCTGCTGGATCAAAAATATACATACAGCAGTGCTAATATTTGGTTACATGTCCCTTGGCCATTTTCACTTCAATTAGGCGCTTTTGGTAGCCATCCACAAGCTTCTGGCAAGTTTCTCGTTGAATCTTTGACCACTCCTCTTGACAGAATTGGTGCAGTTCAGTTAAATTTGATGGCTTTCTGACATGGACTTGTTTCTTCAGCATTGTCCACATGTTCTCAATGGGATTTAAGTCAGGACTTTGGGAAGGCCATTCTAAAACCCTAATTCTAGCCTGATTTAGCCATTCCATTACCACTTTTGATGTGCGTTTGGGGTCATTGTCCTGTCGGAACACCCAACTACGCCCAAGACCCAACCTTCGGGCTGATGATTTTAGGTTATCTTGAAGAATTTGAAGGTAATCCTCCTTCTTCATGATCCCATTTACTCTCTGTAAAGCACCAGTTCCATTGGCAGCAAAACAGCCCCACAGCATAATACTACCACCACCGTGCTTGACGGTAGGCATGGTGTTCTTGGGGTTAAAGGCCTCACCTTTTCTCCTCCAAACATATTGCTGGGCATTGTGGCCAAACAGCTCGATTTTTGTTTCGTCTGACCACAGAACTTTCCTCCAGAAGGTCTTATCTTTGTCCATGTGATCAGCAGCAAACTTCAGTCGAGCCTTAAGGTGCCGCTTTTGGAGCAAGGGCTTCCTTCTTGCACGGCAGCCTCTCAGTCCATGGAGATGCAAAACACGCTTGACTGTGGACACTGACACCTGTGTTCCAGCAGCTTCTAATTCTTGGCAGATCTGCTTTTTGGTGGTTCTCGGTTGACTCTTCACCCTCCTGACCAATTTTCTCTCAGCAGCAGGTGATAGCTTGCGTTTTCTTCCTGATCGTGGCAGTGACAAAACAGTGCCATGCATTTTATACTTACAAACAATTGTTTGCAATGTTGCTCTTGGGACCTGCAGCTGCTTTGAAATGGCTCCAAGTGACTTTCCTGACTTGTTCAAGTCAATGATTCACTTTTTCAGATCCATGCTGAGCTCCTTTGACTTTCCCATTGTAGCGTTTGTGGGCGTTTGTATCCAATGAGCCCTATTTAAATGGCCTCAGAGAAGTCACCGGCTGTAGTCACTCATAATCACTCACAAGAAGTTAAGAGGCCATGCTATGAAGCTCATTTCATTGACACAACTTTCTAAGTCACCAAAATTGCTAATTCATGTTGCTGTATGTATATTTTTGACCCAGCAGATTTTGTCACTTTTTCTGTTAACCCATAATAAAGTCATGAAAGAACCAAACTTCATGAATGTTTTTTGTGACAAACAAGTATCTGTTCCAATCACTCTATCAGAGAAAAATCAGAGTTGTAGAAATAACTGGAAACTCAAGAGAGCCATGACATTATGTTCTTTACAAGTGTATGTAAACTTTTGACCACAACTGTATGTATGTACGTACGCATGTATGTGCGTATAATGACATCTGATCTGGCCCTACCTTTTCTTGCATTTGAAGAATATTCTTGGAGAAGTCAGCATCATTTTTGTCTTTTGGAAAACGACCACTGAATATTATTTTCCCCATTTGCAGAAACATCTAAAGCAGGAAAAAGATAATAACAGAAAATAAAACAACCATTTTTTCCTTTTGAACTTTGACACATTTAGGAAAATATACTTAAATATTATAATACTGTGCTCACCAGGCATTTGTCATCCTGAAGCTGGGAGCAATGTTGTTGGATGTCCTGCAGGGCCAAACAGTAAAGGCTGATCCTACCTTCAAAACTAAAGAGATACCATGAGTGTTATTGCCTCCAACAAACTGGGGTTTGTGCATACTTGCTGTAAGATTAAGGTGCATGGCTTTTTAGAGACAACTGGTTCCTACCCTGGCTGTGTCAGTGTGCGAGGGTAGTGACAGACCCTAGTGAAGCTCTGGTTCTGCAGGCTCTTGGGGAACAGCGAGGAGGAGATAAACTGACTGCTATCGTCGTTGTCCTGTTCTTGACTCAGAGACTCTCCATCCGTGGACGATGATGACTCATCGTTAGGCATTGCCGGCAACTTGGAGTGCTCATGCAGTGACGGATTGGACGCTCCGTCTGCTAAAGGCTGACAAAAAAGTGAAGTAAATCATAAACCAATTGATTGCAACTTACTATATTATACCTTACTAACCCATGGATTGGTCTGCAACTGGTTACTATTTTCTGTTATGCGACCACTTCTATTAAACGGCACAAATATTGCTTAACATTTTTCTGATGTAATACAGTTTACTTTACTAAAGTCAAACTACAAATTATACAAGTATTTGTGCTTAAAAAAGCCCTTCTATTAAGCATTTATTTCAGTCATTTTGTGAAGAGTCTATTACCTTGTGTACCTAGCAGAAGGTGTATGTTATGATGGTGATGTGCTGTATATTTATGATAGACTTACTCTGTATTTTTGGTTGATGGGATAAACCACCTTTGCTCTGGAAGCAAATGCAGCCACATCACTGTTAATGGGTGGTGGCTTCTTCTTCTCCTGGACAAGGAGTAAACAGACATAATTAATTAGTTAGTGTTATGTCAATTAGTAGCTTTAAACATCAGAAATGGGCAACCCTGAATGAAGCATGAATGGGTGACCTGTGTCATACATGTGTGGCAGTCCAATCCAGGTATTTTACATCAATTTACCAGTATATATTTCTTGTCACATCCACTTGTTTTAAGTTATAATAAGTCCAAGACATGTCTTGGATGTTAAAGAGAATAATACTTGATCATGTGCAATGCCAGTTGGAGGCTCCTTTCTGCTGTTGCTGACACAGTCACTTTGGTTGTTGTCTAATTCCCCATCATCAGGTTCAAGCAGCCGCCTCGCGTTGTAACCCTGATGGGAGGACACAGAAGAAATACGTTACTGTACATCCAAAGGATGGCACATAATGCCACTGTAGGAGAAACAGAGGTTGCATGGTATGTTTGCTTACTTGTCTCGTCAACAGCAAAGGCTTCAGACAGAAGACGTATAAAAGAGCAGCAGCTAATATTCCCGACAGCCCTCCACACACCGTCGCCACCGTTAACAGTCCCGTGTATATGTGCAGCGACTCGGCGAAGCTGACCAACACATCAGTGCCGCATCCCGCCGTCAGGTCGTGCTCCGTCATTACTCTTCAAACTGTAGGAAGACTTTTAGTCGATAACGTCTAGCTAACGTTAACAACACATCTCGAGAAAAGTAACGTTAGCTTCTTCTTGCTGTTGACACTGACGTTTCTTTGCTCGCGTATGGTTTTATATGTGTCTTCAACTCTAAAAGGTTCTACATGTTTAAATATTAGAAACCTACAATTGAGAAACAACTTCTTCCAGCAAAAAAAAACAAACTTTACCCCAAAACGACAAACTGACAGTGTAAGTTTTAGCCAATGGTTGTACGGAGATTTAAGAGAAAGACAGAGCTGCGTCAAGACAGAAAGCTAACTAGAATTTAGCCGGAAAAGAGATGAATTTGCCTTCAGTGTAAAAGCACAATAATGATTCTTGGTAGAAATTAGGAAGCAGGTCCCTATACAAAATATTGAGGCAAATACAGGTGGATCAAATGTGTAGACACTAAATATTTGTATGGTTTCTTTGCATATTTGTTCATGTTCCCACAGTTCCGAAAATCCCATGGTCTCTCCTAAGGTATTTTATTTTGAAAGTCACAACCAGAAACATATTTATGTACTTTGTTTTTAACCTTTCCTTGAAGAGTTGCTCATTCTTCCCAAGTTTTGGAAATGTTTTCCGAAGTTGGGAAGCAACGATGATCATGGACCTTGTGTTCGAGTACACCTCTTTGAAATGGCGTCCGTAGTTTTCTCTTGAAATATCTGCATAATATAAGTAAAATGTTCTTGTACGCCGTAAACGCTGCTACAAGGGAATGTTTCCAAGAAAAAGCGGTGGGAATGTTTTAATGGAGGATTTTAACAGTGGCAACAGCCAGAAATGCAGCCAGCTAGCTAGCGGCTCTCCTTTGGTGAGAGTGGCACACTAATCTACGAATGCTTCCGATAGACTTCATCGGGAAGCGGATCACAATATGGTCATTTCTCTTGAATATCCAAGTGTTATGTTTGTTTCCACCCGCTGTGTACTTCCGTTGGTGTCGCGATGTAACGTTAACTCGGTATACCGTTGTATTGGAGCATCAGCGCTGTTGTAACGGTACCGTTATACCTCAGGATGTATCTTGGTACACAACTGTACCATCACAGGAGGTGAGTGACCCAATGGTGAAAATCACAGAGAGATCATTTATTTTGTTGTGTCCCTGAACCTTATTTTAGCAACCAATATTTTTATTCACTTGTCATATCTATAATCAGGCTTTGGTGTTGAGCAGTACCCTTGTTTATGCATAACATATTTAATGTACTATATTTCATTTTCGATTGTCAGAGGCACTCCAGTATCCATGTAATGCAACATGAGCCCGGTGGGAAATCAGCAGAGCAGGCATTTATCAGGATGGATGGTTTGTTAATTTTTCCCTCAATTCTATGCACCAACAATACAGTAATAACACAAGTCATTTCTGTGCAAACACCAGATCAACAATTGTACATTTGAGTCTGTTCTGTATGCCATGCTGTACACGTACAGATGATGTAACGTTAGAATTCCATAATAGTTTTAGGTCGTAAATATATGATATACAGACTGTTATACAGAAAATCTTTAGTACACCGGTAAATACAAACCCACAGTATGTCTATGCATACATAGTATTCATTTATTGTCAATTTCAGCCTTTGTAACTGAGCGTTCAAGCACCTTATATTTCACCTGACAGGTACAATGGAAATCAATGGGCCCATGGCGTTGTCTGCAGAGGGGCTCTCCTCTTCAGCATCTGCTGGTCCGTGGGAACACTCTTTTTACACGCCACTTAGCTTCATGTCAAACATCTTGCACCAACGGAACCGCAGAAGCACTCTTACAAGATACAACCCGAGCCTCCCTCTGCCTCAGGTGTGTTTCTAAGAGGTGTTTTTGGTCGCTTCAATCACTGTACACACTCTCATGGTGTATGCAGATGTAGCATGCAATGCACCTTTCTCGTGTATGTGGTAATTCAAACGGTCACATCTGTACTTCACATTACAGCCCATTCCCATACTTATTTATAGCATTACTTTATGTGATTTATCAAATAATTATGTTGGAAGAAACTAAATATAGAGTGTGTTTTATGTTTCTGCAGACTCAGAGTGTGGCACCTCCATCCGCATTTGGGGTCAAATTTCACAAGTGTGCACAGGTACATCAGAACAATTGCTTGAATACGGCCCATTTTATTTATCTGCGTTTATTTTCAACATATTTTACTGGAGCATTTTTAATATGTTGCAGTCCATGCAGTGAGTCATCAATCATGTGGTCCCTAGGTGAAGCTGGACACTGATCCTCCTCAACTGACATTCTTCCTGCTGATTCACAACATGGGACCATTGGGTGGCACCAACTTGTCTCAGGTGGCTATCCGGGACTCCATTTCTGGAATAGTACCCCTAAAATCTGAAGGCCGTGTGGTGGAAAGAGGCTACCAGACGTTTGCTATTGATTCACTGTCTGGTATGTCTGGCAGTCAATATGTTTCAAATATTATTGAAAATGAATAATTCGATTTTTTCCTCGCTGCATTCACAATAAATACCATTCTACTGATTTAACTTCTTTAGCTGGATCCCAAGTTGTTGTCAACTATACTGCTCACATAAGGAATCATAAGAGTGAAGTCCTCGACCTTCCAGCTTTCCTCACCTTCTCAAACGCCTCACAGGTATTGTTTTTCTGCTCTATTTAACTCAAAAAGGAATCTTCCAAAGGCTATTGATCTCACCATGTCAGCATTAGCAGTACTAGAAGAACAATTTCTCTCTTCTTACCCAGAGTATTTTTTTCTTGACACGCAGAATGATGTCAGTATGTTTGGTCCATTAACGGCTAATCTAACCCTGAGGGTCAATTCCACCGACAGGGTAAGTTGTGGTCAGTTCCTTAACTGGAAACACACTTTCAGCTTCAAACACTGCATGTTTTGTTCTTGTATTGTACACAATTGATTTGATGAGAAGACTGATGTTTCTGCCCACTGTTATAGATTCATCCTAAACATGGGGTCCATTTTGCTGGATTTGTTGCCGGGTTCTTTGTTGCGCTGATGCTGCTGTCACTGGGGTTTCTGGCCATGAACCTGATAGGTCTCAGAACCAGGCTGAACCTTCTTCAACAAAGGGTATCTCAAATTCAAATATGTTTTGTTCAAGTCAAGCTTAATGTTAATTACTTACAGTAGATTTACAGTATTTGTGTATGTTAATGTTATAAAAGCGTTGTTGATGCTTGTTCGTAAAAAGGAAATTTGGTATTTTTGTCCAACCAACAATATACAGTATATTACAGTTTTGTTAACTAACCATATTTCAACACGTGTAACTAATTTTGTAATTTTAAAGAACTGTTTTGTCAAATTTCTGTCAGTATATTTAGCTAATTGTTTTTTTTATTTACTGCAGGTATAACGTAAATCACTGTGCATATATTTTCTTGCTTCAGAGGAACAGAGGTGATTCTGACCCTGAGTATGCAGACTGCAACATGAGTGAGACCGTAAAAGATGAGGCCGCATTTGAAGACAAGATGGTGGACACCATGGTGCTGGAGGATCCCCAGAACATGTACCAGGCTTTAGAGAAGTGAGTAGACGGGTCAAGAACTTCAACATTCAGTTATGCCAGTTGTAGCTTGGAAGAAAGACACACCGGCCCTTTATGTTGCTTTCTACTGAGCCACGGTTTCAAATCAGTCATCATTATAACATCTAATTCCCTCACAGAATAGGGTGTTTTCTAATTTACAGTTTTTATTGTCATACATGTTATTATCAAATCCACCAGGGACAACAAATATTGTTTTTATATTATATTTTTAGAATACATCTCACAACGCCCAGGTTTACCCTGCTTACTCTCTATTTGTATCCCTTTAAGCCTTGAAATGTCCACACTGCTGCATGCCACCAATATCCTGGAGGCCACTCGGATTCAGATCTACAGGGACGTGATGTCCTCCCTGCTGGGCGGCCTGCGTTCCCGGGGCCAGGCCAGTGCCCAGGCCCAGCAGAGGCTCCTTAGTGTGCTCCACGGACAGATGCTGGGCATGGAGGGTCGGCTGAAGGAGGAGCGAGGGGCCCGCATGGCTGCTCTGGCTGGCCACTGTAACCAGGAGACTCGAGAAGAAATGGAAGCAGAGCACCGCAGAGAAGCTGCTGAGAAGGCCCAGGCTGAGCTGCTGTGTCAACATGCAGACCAACAGGTAATAAAATGTAATTTGCTTGTTTGTTTTTCTCCCCCTGGATCTGAGTTTATTGCATTCATTACATACTATCACTAAACTGTAAACCTCATTTTGTTACTAGGAGCTCCTGCACTGCAGTGTCCTCCTAGAGAAGCTGCACAAGCTGAGTCAGAGTCAGCTCCAGCGCATTCTGTTGGTCAGACATGAGGAGGCCTCAGGGAAGGTCCAGAGGCAGATCATCGAGTGGCGTCGGGTGGAGTTGCACAAGATTTTCTCTGAAGAACTGGAGGAGGCCACCCGGATGGGCGAGCTGGAGAAGAGCACAGCCAAGAGTCTTCAGCACGATTACTTTGTCTGTCAAGTGAGAAACCAAAATTTGCTTTTAAAGTTGTGACACATGTTATGTATGCATAATTTGAGCTTTGTTGACACCTGCAAACATGGCCAACAGGGCATGTAAAACAGCATTTGTCATTTATATATTTGCTTTATTCTCCTCTTCAACTTTTCAGCTATCTCTATTTGTGATAATTGGCATATGAAGCAAACATATAAAAGTCATTCGATGACATGTCCTTCTTTTTTCTGACCAGGATCAGCTGGAGGAGGTGCTGGATGTGGTCCTTGCCAACCAGCGCTACGTGCTCGCTGAACGCCATGCACAGAGGAAGTTCTTGGTGCACAGCCTTCACAGCCTCAACAGCCTGATTTCTGACAGCTTCTCCAGCACCTCCAGCAATCTGGACAGCTGGTTCTCTCACATCAGGAGGTTGGAGCTTATTGTAGTTACCAGTGATAGCATCATGTGATGATCACTTCACATAGATGCACTATCACACTACACTACACTACACTATAAATGTGGCCAAGTAAAATTACATTACAGTATGAATGTACATTTTTAGAATTGAACCTGTGGTGCTTCTATTTGTGATGTAAAATATATAATAGAAAATATAGATTTGCAAAAAAAACACTGCTAAAGAAGAGGGTAAATACATTACTAAACAAACATATATATATATATATATATATATATATATATATATATATATATATATATACACAAATAAAACAAAATATTTTACTGGTATTTTTCAGAAAATGGGTACATAATGTGAACATTTGTTAGCTGTTCAACCTTGTAGTTAGCGCTAAGCTTGCAGAATATAAATGAAATTAACTATAGTTGTTTTTTAACCTGGCATGCTTTAATGTTTCCACCAGGGGGAGCAGTGTGCCTTCCGAGCAGATAGACCAGCTGCAGGAGAAGGCCCAGAAAGAGCTGGTGATGGTGAGGCAGAGACTGGAGGAGGCTCTGAGCCAAGAGAGGAGAGCCATGCGCTGTGGACTGATTAAGAAGAGGCGGGAGCTCATCTCTGACTTGGTGAGGAGATCATGCATATTTAAGGTTTTATTCCAAACAACTGCATCATATACTGTATATATAGTGTATATACCACAACACCTGTTCCTCTCATACTTTAACTATTACACCATCTTTAATCCGTCTCCCTGCCTTCTCCAGCTGCGGGTCCACAAACAGAGACAGAAGGATCTGTCGGTTTTTGATCTGGAGGGAAGGAGAGATGTAGCTCAGCACCTGCACTGTTGGCAGAACTTACTGACGGCTCACAGTTTGGAGCTAGCAGAGCTTATCAACAACCTTGATGAGGAGGCTGCTGCAGACATCCGCAAGGTGCCACTTTTAACAGCACAACATCAGGCACACTTATGACCGAATCACTGTGAAAGATACAAAAACACTTTGTCTTGATATCCCTTACCTGGTCTATAGGTGACCATGCGTGTGATTCAGGGTGCCATAGCAGAAATCAAAGCCATCCAGCCATCTGCAACTCAGGCCTTGCTAACGCTCCTGCCTCCAGGGGCGCAACGTGCCCTGCCGCAGGTGGAGCCAGAGGCAGGACCCGGACAAGCCCAGGGACAAGGAGCTAGCACTCTCCTGCAGGGCCAGGAAAAGCTGCACCAGGAAGGCAAGGCAGCCTTACACACCCTCAGCTGCACCAGGGCTGCTCTTAGGGAGGCCATGGAGAGAGAGCTGCAGGAGCAGAGGGAGCTCAGGGCGCACTGCAGAGCTTTCTTCAGGTCAGTGATATAATAATACTGGTCATTTAATTTTAGGGGGTCCAAAGTAAAGTTCCTATCAGCCGTGGATGTCCTGGGAGAGGTAGCTAGAGAATGAAGACAAAAATGAGCACTGTGAATAATACTATGAGACTGTGTTTTTACACAAGTTGACATCAGATAGTGGTATTCTCTACAACAAAATGTATTAGATAGCAGACTGTCCCGTAATATGAATACCATCGACAAACAATAATTACCCCATCCTGGATTGATGTTATTCCACTCCCAACGCAGCCATGTAAAATCTCATGGTGTGTTTATCCGCCTGCCTTTTCTCTTCCTGTCTCAGTTGTTTGTGTTCGTCCCAGCTGACTCTGTCTGAAGATGATCGGCTCCGGATGAAACTGGAGTTTCAGAAGTGTCTGTCTGTGATGGACTTGTGTCTGGTGCTGCCCCACGCCATCGCCAGAACCAAACTCCACACTACTCTGGCAGCTTGGAGGAAGGAAAGCGAGCAACAGATGGTGAACAAATAATCACACTTTACTGAATTCAGTTGTCATGTTGTTAAAAAGCTATGTGTGGGGAATTAGAACATTTCTGACTTTGGCTACTGCTAGCTGTGGTAGTATATAAGAAAAATACAGTCACAGTGGCAGACAGGAATGCACACTGCTACACTCATTTTTGGTGTAATATTTACATCGCCGTCAACAAGAGCTCATATAGCATCCAACCTATTTGATTGAAAACGCATGTGGAGCACTCTGAAATGGTCCTTTTGCAAGACATGAGCAAAACCAAATTGTAAAATAAAGTGACTTATGGTTTTTGCACTTATTATGAACAATGTTGAATTAATAAATTCTAAGGAAGGGAATACAAAAGGAAGAGAGAGTGATCTCTAAACCACATTGAATCAGTGTACTATGAGTACTATGAGTAAATCCACCATTTTTAACATCCACAGGTATTACCTATGTTTTATAGTATTATTAGGCATTATGGCTCAATGACTCGTTTGTAATTCTTCTCTCTTGTCGGAAGGAAGTTTCTATGCTCACTTCTTTTACTTTGGGTTAAAGGTTAGCACAGCGATGGTCCTTTCTTGTTTAAATCTCCCCATGATGCAATTACGGTGTAAATCCCACATGTATTAAACTACAGCAGGATATAATGGTGCCTTCAATATTTTCTCTAATGCGTAAGAAAGGGAGAAGGGCGACCGCCAGTGCAAACCACACTGCGATCAGCCTCAATTGTGTGGCCGCTGGATGAATGCACATTGTTATTTAGAAATAATACAGGGCTCCACAGAGTGGTTTCATTTTAATCACATAACAGTATTCTTGGAGTCATTTCCCAACCAACGTATGGATATTTTGGTTTTTGCAGATTTATATGCAATCCAAGAGGAAAACCAGCGAGGCCAGACAGAAAACAGACACATCTGACCTGCTACTTTTCCAGAAAAGGCTCGAAGACGGGATCCAACTCTTTGAGAAGGAGAAGGAGACGGAGAGTGGTGTCATGAACAAGGTAAAGCCGTAAAATGACCTTATGACCTTAACCGTGAGTTATTTTTAAGTGCATTAAGTTACTGAAAGGCTCATTCAGTAGCAGAAGCCATCTCCTTGAAGTGAATCTCTATCTGTGTTTAAAGTTTAATATCTAGATTGGGATTGAGTTGGTACGAGATGACTGAAATCCATCAATCCTAATGTTGGCAGGTGATGGAGGAGATGCGTAGGGAGAGAGAGGATGATCTGCGCTCTCAGGGCGACAGCCTGGCGATGCAGATGGCTACCATCCACTACCAGAAGGCTGAGAGGAGGACCAAAGTCTTGGAGACTTCAAGAGCAATGCTTGCTCTGCACAGCCTGCTCATTCAGCAGCTCAGAGAGAGAAAGAGCCTGGAGAGACAAGACATGGCACAGAGTATTCACAACCACTGCTTGGTAGGCAAAGCTTTACTCCACGTTAACCCCCATGGACATATAATAAGGTTCAAACTAATGTGGTATTCTCAGAATACTTCTCATGTCTCCTCAGAGAGTAATACTTTCTCATTAGACCGTGTAGACTTTTATTAGAGTGTAATTTGACTCTTGCCACAGGGCCTAGAGGAAGCTGAACAACAGCTTCATAAGGAGAGGACAGAGCGATCCAGAGTCGAGTCAAATCCAACAGAGAGAGGGGACTCTGAGGAGGGAAGTGAAGAGGAGAGGCTGTTTCAGCTGCAGCAGGATTGCAGGATGACGTCCATCCTCCAGGAGGCACTCTACAAGAGTGATCATATCATCGCACTGTTAGCCGAGAGGTGAGCTGTGGTGTTGGTGTCATCTCAGGAGTAATGAGGAATTTGGTTTATTGACACAGGCCGTTGAATTTTACAGTGTTGAAACTCTCTGGTGTTTTCAGGTTTCAGGAAATGACTGGCAGTAACCAAGCCATGGAAGATTTAAAAGAACAAATGGAGCTCAGGAAACTTTATGCAAACTGTGACCAGGTCTGAATTTATAAATAGACCTTTTTTTCCAATTTTATATTCAACACAATGTTATATAAATGGCATGGAAAAATACAGGGACATCTCACTTCTGTGTGCATGCCAGAGAAAGTAGTGGAAAAGGTGTATTAAAGGGGGGCTCCGTGCCCTGCGTTTCATCTCAGGATCTGGAGTTTGCATCTCGGCTGTTGAAGCAGAGTCAGGCGTCTGCTGAGGTTCTCCTGGAGGCCCTGCGTCTCCTCCTCCCCACCCTGCCTGAAAGCGAACTCCTCTCCATCACTGATGCCCTCTGCCCCAAACAGCTCCTCGTCTCATCATCTGCAGAGCAGGAGCAATCCGGGTAAGAACCAGGTTCAGCATCTTTCTACTGGCAAACATTCATGTAGTTTCTAATTTACACAGTGATGTGTCACATTAGGTGAACATGTTTGACTCATGAGAGGTGATAATTATTGTTAGTATAATAACAATAGATATATATTTATATTTTACTGTATTTTTTCTGTCCAAGTTTTTCTCTGTTGGACTTTTAATGAGCCCTGTGCAGCAGAAGGATTACCCATGATCATACAAAATCTGTCTGGCTCTTCCAACTTGCAAACATAGTTTTGAGTCTGGTTGCCAACTAATGTTCAGAAGCCAACAAAACCTTTTGTCATGCACAAGTCTCGTCCATGTTATTTTCCTTTCCCTGCTTTTTTGAAAAGGAAAAAAAATAATTGAACAAATTGAATATAGGGAAAACCTTTTAGCCCAAAGTACGCAGCCAGAGTCTCAGCGATTCAAGTTCTGTGGTTGAAGAAAGTAGTTTTCTGAGTGAAGTCACTGATTTAATATAATCTGCGTTTAAACACAGCTGGCTGAAACAAACACATCTCCGAGCATTGTCTGAAATTCGAATACAGTTTGACCACGATTCCACAGGGGTTGTTTTCCCCGAGCCCCGATGGGAGGGATGAACAATTATACTCATCATTTAATTTCCTGATACAATGGAACACTCATGTCTGGCCCCCGCTGAGTTTGAATTACTCTGCTGATGAATAATGTGTCGTGCATGAGGAAAGGAGCTGTCTGGCCAAAATACAAGGAAATGAAAATGCTCAGTTTGGAACAATATGCAAGACATGTGTTTTTCTTTTCTTTTTCAGCTCTTGTTTCTGCTTTTTTGTTTGCAGGATAGAGTTTATGAATTCAAGTGAATAGTAGAACGTGAAACTCCAAGACGTAATGACTGGATTTTCAATATTTAGAGCTTGTTAGATTAGATTCTTGATCAAATCACTTCATCTATCGCCAGGCAGTTGTCTGAAAACAGAAACTTTTACCTTGGTACTCGGTGGACCCACTGACGCAGGGGTAGGGGAGGTTTAAGAGGGTCTACTGGAGGTCAAAAGAGAATGGAGGTGGAGTGGAGACAGCGTGTGCCTACCGCAGTAGTTGAGACAACAATCTGGTGAAGAGCCGGTGTTGATATAGAGAAAGAGACGCGAGCAAAGTAGACACAAGGGAAAATACTGAGACGCGGTTGTGTCCGTGAGAGGAACAGAATGAAATGTAAGAGTTGGCACTTGTACTATCTAAACAACTATATCAAAACACGAAATACATTATCAGAGAAAGTTGAAGTGGACAAAAACATGTACCTCTTACCTGCCTTGATCAAGCAGCTGTGTTTGAGAGAATGATCCATGTAAGTTGCCATTTATCCTATAAGAACCCAAACCCATTTTTCCTTAAAGGAAAATCATAGGGGATATAAAACAGACCAAATGGACCACATGGAACACATTTCTGAAGGTGTCTGTGACAACTGTGTCACCGTGGGTTCTTAAGGGTTAAGTTTGACAGATTCTACTTCTGATTTTTTTTTTGTCTCCCATTCAAATGTCTGGCATGTGTGTCTTGTCACTGTTTTCAACCTTGTTTTGCTAATTTGGACATCAGAGTAATACATCAAAGCTCTAATCATCTCAAGAAAAACATTTGTCCTCTGATGTTGTGTTCCCTCCTGCTCATTGCGTCCTTCCTTAATTTGTTCTGGTACAGTATGTACCTCCCAGGGACGTGCGGTCAGGGGAGGCAGGGAATACAAATTAATATTGCTCTACTGATCTGTGCTATAAATGTAATTTCTGTATGATTCCAATAATTTCAAGCATTTTTATAATCAAAATCGCTGAATTAGCGCATGTCCTGTTCAAACAGAGAGGAGACACGTGAGGTGAGGCAGCAACGAGCTGTTCCTCATCTCAGATTGTGAATCCCTCACAAACTGGGTTGAGCGCGTGTCTTTTGCTTCTCATTGTTTGTCACCACTGTAATATTTGTAGACACTTTTATTATATGTCCTTTCTTTCCATAGAATAGGTAATGTATTTCACGTCTGTGTAGAACATATTTAGTGTTGCTGATCTGACATTAAACCGCAGTGAAAAAGCACAGAGGGAGGCAAACACTACTCTGCCTCAAATAAGAGGGCGAGCGAGAGCCCACGGGTCGGGTTTATGCTTGTTCTGTCGTTGCTCTTCTTCTACACTTCTCTTCTTCTTATATTTTGCTTTGACCGCAAACATTTAAGATTCAATATCTAAGCTTAAAAATGTCTTAAGTAACCTTTTATGTGTTTGTTGTTCTCTATATACATCCGTGGTTGTTACACAGATCATCGCGGGATCTCACGATTTTTGCGGGTGGTGCCCGCGAGCGCTCCGCTTTTGAAACGCTCCCGGTGGAATCAAATATGTACCTTACCTATGTGTGTGTAAAGAATACTGATATGAACAACAACCAGTAGTCAATGTACAAGCTGCCAATTGAATGGTGATTTAAGCTACTCTATTGAGTTCATATATTTGTAAATCTGACTTATGTAATGTACAGTCAGTGCCTCACCAGCCACGAACCTCACCGCACGTCACTGGTACCTCCATATTTAATAATTTACTGAATGCTTAGAGGTGTTTATAGCATCTGTTACATATGTAATCTAACGCCGATAACTTGTGAAATACCCAGAATGCAATGAAATTACATTTATTAGCTTTACTGACAAAATACACTTCCGTTTTGCTTTTATGAATATTGTTATCAACAGTTGAAAGATATTGTACTTGATTTGTTTTTAAAACTACTGAGAACTTCTCATGAACAAGACAATGCACATGATTCACTGTTTCTGTTCACAATGGAAAGAAAAACATTTGTCCTCTGACTTTCATTTCCCTCCTGCTCATTGCGTCCTTTCTTAATTTGTTCTGGTACAGAATGTACCTTCCAATTTAATAATTTACTCTAAGCTCTCATTGTAGGTACAGTAGGTGTGGTCAGATGTGTTCATGACATCTATTACATGTGTAATCAAACGCTGGTAACTTGTGAAATACCCAGAATGCAATGAAATGGCATCTGTTTACTGACAAAATGTACTTCTTCGTTTTGCTTATGAATATTGTTATCAACTATTAGACAAGTCGAACATGATGTACTCTACTAAGAAAGAATTTCAATATTTAATCTTTTATCTTAGTGGAAAAGATCACAAAGCTCTCCCTCTAAACCAATGAGCAGTCATTACAGCGTATCAGATAGCCAGGCATCCCTGACCATTCTTTAATCAAAGCCAATCATTGTCTGCAGAGATCATATCGCAGCTACCAGCTTCATAATCCTTTGATGACTTTTTGACCAGGTGTGCCGGGGGGTTGAACAGACTTCTTCCTGTCAAACTGAGAGAAGCCGTGTTGTATAAAAATATGCCAAATATACCAAGCTGCACTGTGGAAAGAGAGAGGTGAGTTCAACACATTTCTGTTTTTTTCTACTAGCTGCTACATAAAAACTTAATATTATGCTATAATCAAGACTAGGCAAGTCCTTTATTGATCTGTAATGTGCCTTTTGGCGGTTACATGGGAGGGCCACAGTGACCACATGCATGACGTAAGCACTTTAACACTCCAGTCCCACTAACAATAGCTCCTCTGTCCTCCAAATCTCACAGACTCCAGGAAAAGAGGCAAAGTCTGATGGAAAAACTGCTGCCCAGATCCCGTGTCCTGGCTCCAAGAGATGTTGCACCACTGCTGGTTGAAGAGAAAGAAAAGGAGGACGGTTTCACTAAAGCACAACGGCCTATTTATAAAGCTAGCCTCACTGAAGACACAACTGCACGGCGGCAAAATGACACTGCAAAAGAAAGGGCTGTGAACACAGTGAACGAAACATTACACAGCACGGCAGAGGAATACATGATGCCCTCCTCTGCCAGCACTGCTACCGGAGAGAGGTTGTTTGTGTTCCGGGATCCACCTGAATCATGTGTCAGTGCCGGTGCAAAAAGGAGAAAAAGGAAAAAAAACTTTCTCAATCTGAAGAAAGGCTCAGTGGCTCCAACAAACCTACCTTGAGACTCACAAACATTGTCTTTTGCACGTTTTTTAAAAGCTTTTTTTAATGATGATGGTACTTTATAATGATGATATTACAATCCAAATCAAACCTATAATTTTGCTGTGGAGCAAAACATTTTCTGTGCCTTTCTAAATGTATATTGCATGTTGGTCATACTGAGGTAGTTGACAAACAGTCTTGTCTTGAATGGATGTCTTTAAATGGTGGGAAAGTCCATTAAAGTTCAGACTCAGAGTTACTGAAAATGTTAACAATTTAAAAATCATTTTCTGTAGTATTAGTGTGTACTGCATTATTATTAAAGAGTATTATTATTCATGTGCAAGACTACAGATATGAGTGTTTGTGGTTTGATGTGTGGATTGTATACCTCTAAACTCAAGATGCACAGGGACATTAGAAATATATCCAAATTCCAAGTTCCTTCATGTGCAACGGTTTAAATTAATTTAGTAAAATCAACATAGTTCCATTGATGAACCTCATGAGTACAAATCAAACTCTTGTTTTGACATCATTTATATGCTGATAACGATTATTTAAGAAATTGACATTTAAGAAAAGCCACAAAATTGAGCAGAAGTTGCGACTTGTTTGGCTGTGTTACCAGCAAGAGAAGCTCAATCGTCCGTGGTGTTTTGGAGCGTACATGAGCAGAATGTCCCAAACGCCTCCACGTCATCGCCCCCCCCCCCCCCCCCCCCCCCCCCCCTTTTCCACCAAAACTGTTGCAAGTCCTCCTCTTTTACCATTTAAACCCCTGTTGACTGTCCCAGCAGCTGGAAGCGGTCCTGAGCCGCACTGTTATCCGACATGAGGTTCACGGGGCTCGCTACTCTCGCGTTTTTCTTCAGCTTCGTGTGGCTGTCGGACTGCGCGCCGCCGACCTGCTACTCCAGAGCGCTCGGCCTGAGCAATGAAGTCATGGTTCTGCTGGACAAAATACACACGTACCATCGCACGGTAAGCGAGTTGACGTTGGTTGCATTGTCACATTGTGCAGACATGCCTGTGTGTAAACGTATGTTTTGACTGGCGCTCCGTGTAACGGTCATGTTTGTTGGGTTGCAGAAAACGTGTGCTGATGTTCTACCCACGATCTTCCTTGATGTGCATGTAAGTTTAATATGCAATATGTGGATAGAGGTGCTGAGAGGAGTTCCCAAAATATACTGGGACTATATGGCCATGTGGTGTTCAAAGCGCCAAAAAATAAAAAATACATTTGAAATACTCAACAGCAATGTCTCTTTGCAGAAGTCATGACCTGGTTACTCAAGAAAACAGACCTTGTTGTGAGCAGTTTTAATGTAGGAACTAAAACTAGCAGACACCTATATGGCCAATATCTCCCAAACTGTAGGCAACTCATACCAAAAGTTTGATTATTAAATAGCACAACATGTAAGAGGAAAAACAGTCCCTTTAAGAGCTAAGGGAGTTAATTGAATACAAAATCAACAAGTTGACAAAATCCCAATTAGATAAGAGCTGTAGCTTTCATTCTCACCGTGCTCAGGAGACAAACCAATGCAAATCAATGTGTGCTGTGAGACAAAATCATATCTGATATGAATTCATGACCTGTTATTTGAGTGCTCTAGATTCAAAAAAGTGAAAAACTTTAAAAACTGTTGTGCAAAAACAACTATCTGTGAATAGTTTTAAAGGACATTTTAAAAGAGCCGTTTTATCTTTCTAGAACTCATGCGTCACAACCAAGCTCCGTGACTTTCTCTACGTGGTGCTGAACCATCCGAACCAGTACTGCAGAGAGCGTCCCAGAATGGTGCTGCTGAAACGTAAAATCCAGAACTTGTACACCATCGTCACCAGAATCTGTTATCGGGTAAGAGCATTTAAAACACCTGCAGTGTTTTTGACCTCAACATTGTTGTGATCCAGTTTGTTGACCGCATGTCTTTGCTTCGTTGGCAGGACCTGGTGTTTTTCACAGACGACTGTGAGGCTATTGACACCGGACACATTAGGCCTCACTATTCAGAGGACAGGCTTCAGCTCCTGCAAGAGGAGAAATGAGCAGCGCACGAAGCAGAAGACGGACCCACATCGGTCCGTTACATTCATACAAACACATCAGCAATATGTAGAATGGTAACACATGTGCACAGCCTGCACTGTAATAGATGCATCACAAACAATACACGGAGCGCTGCTTCATGTTGTACCTAGTTGGCTCTGTGTTAGCTGCAGACTCATGTTAGTGGACATGTGTGGCTACATTCCAGCAAGGAGTGCAGAACTTTCCACAGGAAATTTGCTGAATGCCAACCATGCCGATGAAAACCTTGGAATAATAAAGCAATAAGAGATGCTTGTGAGCTGGGCTTAACCGCTGCTTACTTACCAGGGCTGATCAAAGGTTCATGTGTCATTAAGAGAAATATGTTGCATTGCCATAACCCTTGGTCTGACCAAGAGGTCTTAAAGGAGCATTATACAGCATTTTGAAAACATTTGAAGAGCTGAACATGGTTATGTAAGAAATAGATGTCCGAAGCATTCCTTTCTCACACTCGGTTGTAGAGTGTGCTCCTTCAGAATTGTCTCACTTAGCAAGTTTATTTTTCTTACTTCTATTTTAGATCAAAAAAGTTACAACCGTGCTGGTGTGTGTGCTGAAGCTGAACAAGCTAAATATTTTCTTGGCTCTCAACGAAAATGGATATAAAACAGACCCTCACTGTTTTAGACATATTAGACACATGCCTGTTTTTATGTACATACATTATGTCTCTCAGTATGTAATAAAACTTCTCTGTATGTATCAGCTTTTACTTTTTTTATTCTCTGAAGTAGTTTCCTAAATGTCTGCCAGTTGATTCTTGGAAACAGAAACTAGTGAGACAAAACTGGCCCATGTCCAGTCTGAATCAGCATGATGTCCTTTTTTTTTTTTTTACATGTTAGAGGTTATTTTCTCTCTGACTGATGCTCTGGTTTCCTCTCAGCATTTTACAATTACTGATGTATTTCATTTTTATTGAGACAATATGAAGTTTTGACACCACTGGACTAAAATACAGTTGCATTTCAAGTACAAAAGCACACTTCCTCTGCAAAGCAAAATAAACGTGTTCTTGTGTTTTGAAAATGTGATTGAACTGTAAGTGAAGCAATGTGGTTTTTACACAAACCACAGTCCACTCTCACAAATAATGATGCAGTTTCCATGTTGGGTTTGGGAACAAGGCTTCCTCTCTGATTTCATTCATGGCCTCTGTGGGCCAGACTGTCTGATCTACATGCAGAAGGGCAGTTGCGTAAAGTGTATTTTATACACATATTCAAAGTATTCTGTGATTTTGGGTTAGGGTTAGGGCCACTTATCCCTTAAATATGTGCTCTTCTCCAACACAAGCCAAGACGTTTCACCATATATGTGCTGCATTTTGCTCAACCTTGGATTTGATTCATGCTTTAAATATATCTGGTTTAATGAGGTCATGATGTTAGAGTTACGTGCCGTACAGTTCAGTAGACTAAAACCAGCCAGAGTTGAGTCGACTTCGCTTAAGGCCCCCAGTCAAAGGCCCCTGACCAGCATCACTACTGACTCACTACCTTCCACTCATGTCGGCACAGTGCCAAGATACATGCATGAAAAGGAATTGTAGAGACTTGAATTTACTTGTGATAGGTAATCTAGGCCAGTGTGAACATTCAGCCAGCTTTTCTTTTTGTCAAACGAGGCCTACGTTATTTTTGATGATGCTATGCGTAGTTGCCAGCAGCGTCTTGTTTGACAACTCTCCCTGTTGGTCCATTGAAAGACATTCCAACCGACTTAGCTGCAAAACAGCAATATATTTAATGAAAGAAATCATTTCAATCATTCAATTTCCATGTTTGTGTTTGTGAATAATTTCTCTTTTGAATTTACCTTTCCCAGAACACACATGGATTCTTGATATCATTGACTGTCTATGCAGACAAGCATTAGACCCCCATTAATGCCACCTTGCATATTTGTATATTCTGCAGCATCTGTCCCATATAGGGAGCCATCATTTTTATTGCTGCTTTGCGGTTCTTTGCTGCTGGAGCCTGGTGCTGCCAATGTTCTCCATCAGAGAAACTTAACTAGGCAACAGGATGCTTTACGTTTGTCATGAGTTTGAATATGGCTTTACTGATGGCAGAGATAGCTTGTGTGCCATGTCTAGTTCATGTGTTAGGCCTGCAGATTTCCAATGCTTCAGTTGTCTTGAGGGTTGTTGAGGTGCAGGTTATGTTCCTGGATCAGGCCCACCAGACACTTATCTAAACTGAGGCAGGGTTCCCATGCAATGGTCATCCATTTACTGTTTGAAATACTGCAGGTTTATCCACAGAAGGAGTTTGTCAGTGCCTTCATCGGTCACAAGGTGGTGCTGGTTGTTGTAGTTTTAGTTTTACATTGCCACATTAGATGAGGATGGTATTCCATCATTTTATGCTGCTGAACTTAGACAGTATACTCTCTCTGTGTGTTTGTTTCAGCGACAGTAATCATTAATAATGTTATTTCTAGATGTAAATTTATATCAGCGATGCAGCGCAAAACAGAGTAACATCTGCAGCCTTTAAGTTGAAAAGATACAAACTATTTCCTGCTGTGAAGAAAACTAAATATCAATGTTTCAGTCAAGGGACCAAACTAAATGTTACATTAATAAGCAAGGACACATGGATTCATAAAGGTTTTTTAAACATGTTATAATGCCGCCGAATTTTAATCAACAAACCTTGTGCAAAAATCTACATTATTTTCTTTCATTAAGGCAAAACAAGAATAAAACCACAGGCGGTTAGATAATTTAACAATTTAATGCTGTGACACTGCACCAAAAATGCTTAATGTTGCACCATAAAAAAAATATAAAACTTAGCCAAAGGGGGACCGTAATCATTCTCTGCCTTGTTGCAATAAATTACCTTGTAAAGGACGGATCAAAAAGCTATTTACAATAAAGCATCGGTGATGTAGTTTGTGATGCAGTTTTGTTTATGGGGGTTTTCAGGCAATTTTCCATCACAATTAGCACTTTTATTGCATCTTAAAAGAAATGTTGCCTCATTAGTCCACATATGAAATGTTTCCCCCCCTTAATTTCCAATAGATGATTGGCACACTCTCCACACCATTGTAATTACGCTGCACAGTAAATTTGGTTGGTATTTAAAACTCTCACATATTTAGACCAAAGCTTCTCCTGCTGTCAACTGTAAACAACTGTTCCATTGACTTGCACACTGAAGTATTCAATGAATGGTTACTGGAGGACCTCTGATAGCAGAGGGAGGAGAATACATTTCATCAAGCTAAATATCAGCAAATGTAATCTATCATTGTGAGATTACTCTATCGGCATCTCAGTGGTTAATAACTGCAGCCTAAGGTGTTAGTGCCAAAGTGTGATTATGTCGTATAGGTCAACCGAAAAAAAACTCCCAGTGCAAGTCGGCCAATACACCACTGCCCTCTAGTGGACACTGTAAGCCATTGAAGTACCACTATAGGGTCTGCTATAGGAAGCAGTAGTCCCATCATTGCGAAATAATTCAAGCTGATGAACAGATTTAGTGTAGCTATAAATGGTATAAGCCATGTGTTTTGTTATTTCATATAGTGTTAAGATATTCACCCTTGACTATCAGCATGTTAAGGCCGGTTGGGTTCACAGGAAATAAAATGTCCAACTCAATAATGTATTACTTTCCTTTTGTATTGACTTTTACTGTATGATAGTCTGACTTCACAGTGACATTATTGCATTTTTTATTTTTTTTAAATGCCATTTCTATAATATTTCTTTACATTTCTTATGAGAATATCTGGTTTTCTGCAGGAGACTTTATAGGTCGTTTTGGTAAAAGTATAGCTGCGAGAAATTGCTGCTGATGGCTATGTTTGCTGGTATCTGAATATTGAATAATAACATTCTTGCTGCCTTGTTAATAGAATATACAGCACGTGGCTCTGACGGACTGAGGGCTCGAACCGTATTTTTCTTTACACAGTGAGGACGTGACTGCGCTTTCAAGTTTGTCTGCCTATTAATCTATAGTAGGCGATTCATATTTAGATGTATTTATAATTATATATTTCAAATTAATATTTGCCATTGTGTACACGTTAACTGAGGACATTTTCTCAATAAGCAGACAAGTAAATACATTTTTAAGAAATTATCTCGTCATGAAGCTACTGAAGGTGAAATTGCATTCACATTCTCAGAGAGCCCCACTATTTAGAGGTTTTTCCAAATACATAGTTTTAATTAATTTCTTTGCCACAAATATTTTAAAATCAATTAGTATTGCTCTGGTTTATTTGCTCACTGTTCACAAATGCCTGAAAAAGCTGAATAAAAGCACAGAGCCTGTGTAGGTCTACTCAAATATCGTTATAATATATACTTATTTCTTCTTGGCGCGTGGATAACAGTTGGAAAATGATTTTATTAGGGTCGATGTTTAGTGTTTAGTGAGGTAATATTTGCAATTTCATACTTTATGAAAGGAAAGCACATCATGTTACTCCGACTCTGAACAGAAGGTGGTGGTGTGGTATCTGAAAGAAACACAAAGCTTGTGTATGTCATGTATCTTGGCTTGAATCTATAGTGTAAGGTCAATTTCACCCGCATTTCAAATGGTTAGTGTTTTGAACATTTATATATCCTTTTATAAAATGTTCTACTCATTACCAAGACAACACTGTGTCTAATATTTTTGAATGAAATGATAGAAGCCAACCTGACTAACCTTTGCAACTTGCAGTAACCAGGTTATCATACATATTAATATAGGCTATGATCTATTTCAGTAAAAGTCAAATAAAATGTGCAGACATTAAAAAAAGCTTATTTGTGAAAAGCTAAATGACGTTCATATTCTAACAGCAACTTTCTTCAAATAACTCATGTGTCAAATCATTGTATTAGGGCTAAATAAAAGGCTACTTTAAGTGGAATAAAGCTTCATTAATGGTATATTGGTATATTTTGGTACATATTCGGCCAGATTATCCAGATTTTTGTTTGGTTAAATATTCTGCAATAAAAGTGTGTCTGAAGACTATTTGTTAAAGAATAAACAGAAATAAACTTTTGCAGCACACTTTCTTTAATTATTTATATTAATTAATCTTAATCCTCTACATGTCTTGGAGGTAAAAAACGACAAAGGTGAAGGTCTATTAAACACCCACTCAGTCCTGTGCTTTAATAATAATTTATCTGAGCTGTAGGCGACTTCTAATAACCCATTTTCCCTTTTGTTGGGGATCAAGGGGTTTAACTGCAGAGTCAAATAGCGTCCTGTGATCTTTTGGATGATATAAACAAGTGAGTTTTGTTTTCTGCTGGGCTCCTGGCAAGATTGAGCGCCGGGGACAAAAGAATGAAAGAGTTGAAAGAATGGACGGATCCCCTTGGGCTCTTTTGTGTCAAGTTTCTCTTCTTTTCAGAAAGAGCGTCCATCCGTGTGATTTAAACCTATTGTCAGGGATTTATGTATCAATTCATGTCTCGTGGATATAATGGAGCGTAGATGGTCAGAGGAAAATACAATACCAAATAAATAAAACAACATCCACCACGAACTAAAGTAAACTGTCAGAAAACATTGACTTCAAATTAATTTAATAAGCTACAAAAACACAAACTGAGTGTGAGTTAAAATGTGTGTGTGTGTGTGTGTGTGTGTGTGTGTGTGTGTGTGTGTGTGTGTGTGTGTGTGTGTGTGTGTGTGTGTGTGTGTGTATTAGAATAAATCAGTTTAGGACAGCAGCTTGTCAGCGTTGAGAGGGAAATCACAGCGCAGAGAGAAGTGTTGCCCGTCCCAGTCCCCCGTTGACATTTTAGGAATGATAAAAGTTCCGCCTTGCCTGGAGCTACAGCCTCACTGGAGCCGGCCTCCGTCTGCGGCAGATTGCCTTTGCTCATTACAGCAATTATTTTACTGCAATTTAACCCCTGCCTGAATGGCAGAGAACTCAACAAAAAGCCTTTAAAACTGCTTTGGAGTGGTCTGTAATTGTCTCCCTATCGGATCCCTGTTTTGTCATTTAAGTCTTCCTGATGGCAGAAAATGAGAGATAATCTGAAGGATGAAATATTTGCTTTATGTGCGCAAGTAAGGTAATATGTTTGTACACATGGGCTCTAACACCCTGTCTTCTCCATAATGGGGTGTCACCTGGCTCCTTTTACACCCTAAACACTCCATAATGGCACTCTAGTGGATAGTTTACAAGCAATTTAACCCAGAGAAGCAATCTCCAGTATTTATCGGTGTGTTCTGAAGTCCGCACAACTGGTTGCCCCCCCCCCCCCCCCCCCCCCCCCCCCGCCCATCTCCACCCCCTAAATTCTTCTGGCGCCAACAAAATCTAGGTTAGTTGTCTCAAAGCAATAGGCAACAGCTGTAGCATTACGTTCCTCCAAATGATATGTTGCCAGTTTAAATGCACGCTGCACACCAGCACTGCAAGGGTTTGAACTGAAGGAATGTGGACATTATGTTGTCAATGTTGTTATGGCGTGGGTCACAGAAAGCCTTCGGACTCCTCGATGGCATTCCTTAAAGCATGATGTTATATAAATGCTGACCAATTTAACTGTTCTCTATATTTAACACGGTTTTACAGGCCTGATAATAATTATCACCTCAGTTTTTGCCCATATAGACTTTGTCTCAAGATGCTCCAACAAGTTACACTCAAAACAGACCCAAACTTCGTCGTAAAAACAGATAAAGAATTGTAAAATAAGTATTACCTGAAGTTCTCACTAAAAATAAGAAAATATAATTTAAAGGGATAGTTTCTCCGGCTGCTTTGTAAAAAAAATATTTTTAAAATGAAATAGTCTCCAGGCACCATGCAAGTCAAAACGAACAACTGCTTAATGAAAAAGAATAAACAATTTATTGTTAAGTTATGTCACAAATATATTCATAATATAAATGAGGATATTCTTCAAATATACATTATTTTACAGTACACATATCCCTTTCGAAGGGAATCATTCCAACAACAGACAGTGCTGTTATAAAAACAAATGCTGTGGTTTGCCAAATTCACAAAGAGCATTCATTGACACTGGATTCAGTAACCCACTAATTACCCATAATGCAAAAATTGTGGTTTTTGCAGTGCACTGATGCATGACAGCCCAACATACGTGTGTTGGTGCAAAATGTGAATCTGCGAAATAGTCTCTGCCTCACGTAGAAGCTGGTTTATTAACCATTTTACCTGACTGATGAAGGTTAAAGGGAAACTATCTGTGACACACTGAGGCACTCAGCCTGGTCCACTCGACTGTCAGGTACTACATTATTTTTTCCACCACTGCACCGCAAAAATTAGTCAAGTCAGTAAGTCTCCCGGTCAGATAAATTCTATGACATAACATTTTTCTCAATATTCTTGATTGGCTTTATAATTTAGTCCACATTTAAGACTCAAGAATAAATGACTAATAAAGTTGGATTATTTCGCAGTGTGTGAACTTACTGGCGAGGTCAAGAGAAGTGGACAAACTTCAAGGTCCTCAGAAGAGGGTCTGTTAGGAGGCTCTGACCCCCCTGTCAAGGTGTGACAGTGAGCTCAGTGCCAGCATGCCTCTTCATTTAGTATTTAGTGTCGCCTCACCTGTCCGAAGGGCCCCCCTCGCTCGGGGCCCTCAGAAAGTAGTCTAAACCCCCTTGTGTCCCACTGCGCGTGCCCCTCGTCCTTCCGTCCCTGTCAAGCAAGGTGGTACATGCTGTATCCGACGTGAGCGGCGTACAGTCCCACGGGGGAAACCGGCAGCGAGTGCCTCTGGAACGGGTGTGAACCATATGACGCGGGGACGTGCGCACCGAGAGGAAAGGAAATCCCGAAAGCTGGAGGCAGCATAGGCTTAGCTGCCATTTTCAGTTTTTCAAGTTCTGCCTCCTGCAGCCGCTTGGCTTTGGCTCTTCTGTTCTGAAACCAGATTTTGACCTGGGTCTCCGTCAGGTTGAGGGAACTGGAGAACTCTGCGCGCTCGGCGATAGAAAGGTACTGCTTCTGGCGGAACTTCCTCTCCAGGGCCAGCAGCTGGGACGTCGTGAAAGGGGTCCGGGGCTTTCTGTTCGTCTTGTGTTTTCGCAGAGGACAGGCAGGAGGACTCAACCTTCCTGTAGGCGGACAAAACACTTTAATTTAAAACACTGGTTTGCAATGCAGTGCCAAATCCAAACAAGACAAATACACTGAATAAAGTTATCATATTATAAAAGCACGTAGACTAAGAAAGAGATCACATTAAAGTCCAAACTGGAGTATAACATTGCACAGATTGTATTTATCTTTTAATAACTTTTACTTCTGACACCAAACTTACGTGGAGGTGTTGGAGAAAAACGAGGACTCTGTAGCCATGAAGTCCTCTCGTTACTGTCCGGGCTCTCGGGTTTAATCAACACGTCGTCTGGCATGTTCATGATGTCGCCCACTGAAAACGGGGAGCTCATGGATAAAGCAGGAACTGAGGTATCCAGACTACCGAAAGAACCCATCCTTACGCCTTTTACCAGCGCATGGGACGTCCCGGGAACGGACGGGGCATCCGGGGATACCGCCTCTCTGCTGGGTTTCCTGTCAGCCATCAGTGCCTCGACGCTGAACGGCAAAATAGCAACTTTTGGTTTCACGGGCTCCTCTGCGGGGCTCAGACTGGTCTGCATCTCGCCTCTGCTGACGAGAACCGAGCGGGGAGGAAGGTCTTCAGTTTTCAAACCAGCGGTCAAAGCTGACATGGCGATCGATGGGGCCATACAGGTCCGACCGGCACGGGTGAGGTGACGAGTTGGCTCTCGTGAGTACAGCAGAGAGGGTTACACAAAGTTATTGCGGTGCGCCCTAAGGTGACGGTATCCTCATGTTTATGTGACCGAATTGGAGTGCAGGGCTATAATAAGGCAGGCTTGGGGAGAGAGTCAACCAATCAGGAGCGAGATGGGCTGGTCCTGGACAAAAAAAAAATCAGAGTGGGGAAGTTAACAAGTTACTTTTTTTTTTAAACAAGCAACTTCAAATAAACATAAACACAACAAACTCTAAATGGGCCATGTTTCATCAAGACTAAATCCAACACAAATGATGTTAGTAGGACTGTACCCTACAACAAGTTATTGACATGTTATAACAGCACCTGAAGGCATGTGTATTATTTATTATTACCCATCATGTGTATTCCATCTTTGATAACTTCTCTGTCCCAAACATTTTGACCTGCTTTATTCACATCCACCCTGTGTGATGATTGGTTTTGGCCATGTGCTAAAACTGCTGAAGAGAGTCTTAAATGTTGCACAACAGTTTACTGCTCCCCCTTTATGTGATGAACCTCTTGCAGCGCGCTGTTTATGGATGGCTGCGGGGCTCTAATCAGATTGAAACACACAGGCCATCGCAGTCATTTAGGGATAATTATCGGGCTTGGGGGAGGGATCACCAGGATTTTCCCCCTTTGACTACATCCATTAAAGTCAAAAATTATGTGGAGTCGAGGGCAAGGAGGAGGAGGCAGCGTGGAGCCAAGGAGAGATTTAACCCAGGACTGTCATTGATTTACCTTGCTGTACCTTCTCATTATCTGCAGTCCCTATAAAGAGGGTCTTTTTTATTGGCATTATAGCTTGCAGGGAATATACCACATGGATATATATATATATATATATATATATATATATATATATATATATATATATGTATATATATATATATATATATCATATAGCATTGAGAAGTACTGCGTAAAGTTTGAGGTCATATTAAAACATGTTGCAGCTTAAATTTTGAAATTCACAAATCTTAGAGGAAAGACATGAAAATAGATCACCTTTATTTTGTTGCTGCCTAGTCAGTTCTCGGGAAAGCGTCTGCGTCGCTAATTGCCAAGCATAAACAATCTGTCACGATTTGTCAGTCTCCCTAATGGGCAGACAAGTTATGTTGTTTTTAGGCGCCAGCAGTGCCCGGATCAAAGCGCTCGGCTCGAGGGAAACTATTGAAAAAGTTCAACCCGCACCGAGAGCGCGGCACCGCCTCCTCCTCTACCCGCCCTAGCCCAGGGACACTCGAGCCATTCAGCCTGAAAAATTAGCTTTTTCTCAGCCGATCGCACGCCATTTCCATCCATTGAAATGAGCGCTAGAATCGGCGTAATAGTAGGCTCCTCTGAGGAAAAAGGTCAGCGCCCACTAGTTACTCTCAGAGAGTTTCTCTCTGAAAAGGATTCCTCGGTGCAAGTGTTTCCCAAGATACACATTAGAACCGCAGATCCCCGTCTGAGGAGGCGTTTGTTGTTAGGACTTTGTGCGGGAGCATGCGAGGCGTTAAACACAGTGGGGATTGTGAGACCTCAAACCAATCATCCTCATAATCTATCTGTCCCTGTGCCATAACTTCACCAAGGGAAATAAAAAAAACCTCTCCAGGACCACAGGAGTACTACCGACCTCAACCAAAGCCTCATAAAGGTTTAACTTGTTGTGGTGTAGTCTAGTCATGCTTGAAATACCGAATGGCTTCCTTCACTTGAACATTGCAATTAGCATGCAAGGTGACACAGGGCTTCTACCTGTTTTGCATGCACGAGCGATAAAGACGACACGATAAGGTAAATCATTTGCTTTTCGGTCTTTAAGTGTGGTAATTTTAGGGGAAGGGGAATCAAATCAAATAAAAGGATATTTCAATGGTTATTGTTTTAATCACTGGTATTAAAAATAATGTTAAAATGATTAGAAAATAACAGGTAGAGTGATTTCCGGTTGCCACATTCATATTTAAATTGTAGCCACAGGTGCCCCCCCCCCCCCATAGTTGTTTTGCATTTTACAACAGACAACCTGGGTCCAGTTGGTTACTTAAATCTTAACGCACAAGTCTTAATTTATCATTTCCTTTCGGCAGCACATCCTGTGTGTGTGCAGGTAAAGCAGGGCCTCCGCGTGCAGCTGCGTTGTGTTTGGAAACACTTAAAGCCTCTAACCTGGAACGAGTGGCACTGTTCCGACAGCTTTGAAGTCACCGGAGTCTCCGGACTCCCGCGTCCGTCTGAAGTCTCTTCTGCTTGAGGCTCAAGCACTTAACCCGTCCTCCAACACCAACTCGTTGAACGAGTCTGCGTTAACACAAATGGGCACACGTGAGACGCATTAACGCGAGCTGTTTGTTAACGTGCAGCAACAACGCGTATAGCCTGCTAATTTCTCCTGCTGAAGTGTACTTGTTCGGAAACTCATAAATCACTTGTTGGTTGGTTATGAAACGTTGCAGGTCTGTTATTATTGGTTATTGCGTGTCTCACATGTTAGACACGAGTGTTTTCTGATTCGATGATCATAGTCCGAGGACATCATGATACTGAAGTTGACAAATAATAATTATTATAAAGTATTAATAGTGTTTGCTTTCAACCACCACCATTTTCTCACTTTTCATCATGCAGCAGATGATTTAAACATGATCTCGCCCAAAAGTTGATTTGAATGAACATTTAACCAGATTGTGGGCCTTGGTTGTTGCAGTTTATTGGGTTTGTGAACAGAGGGACGGTGGTGCTGGAAAACAATGTTAGTGGCAATTAGCATCCCAAACAGTGGCCTTTTGAGGAGACTGATGGTCCATGGAGAAGGCGATTACCATAACGTTTCATTTAAATCCCGAGGCAACAAATGAGGGCCGAGCTGAGGTACAAAACAACTGTAAGGCTCATCGGGCCTTTGTGTAACTTTATAAACTACTTTGATTCCCAGTCAGGAGGCAGGGACTCCAGACAAAGACCCATTGTTGCCCCCTCTCAAAGTTGTCTTAACCCGTTTCATGCAAGGTCTGTCTATTTAGACTGTAAAGACATAAAAGGGAGTGTCGACGTCAAAAGGCATTTTCAGGCAACATATTTGCACTTGGTGCAAGTAAATGACTTTCGTCTGGGGACAATGACGCTCATGTGAGTAACTCAAATATTCTATAGTCACATTTGAAATTAATAGTAAAATTTGCTATTTTCAAACATTGGGAGATATTGTCTGTTTAAGTGAAACCCATTTGACTAAATGTGAAATCACAGAAATATCTGGAATAATCAGATCAACATTTGAGGGATTTTAAGTTCATTTGATGGCAACTTTAGAGCAACTCGGAGAGATGAGAGAAAACAGCCGGCAGTCCAATCCCAGGTCTCAATAATTATACATAATGTATCTTATTTCAAAGCAATTAGCGCAATCAGGCGGATCAGAGCACTTTGCTGCCAGTTAGTAACAATGCCTCACGGTCATTTAAGCCTCGACATGCAATTCACACTCTGGCTCACGGGTCCTCCGGCAGTGCTTCAGTCCATTTGGCAGGTGTATGAGTCCAAAGTCCAAAAGTCATCACCAAGTCAGTTTACGTTTCGTTCATCCCACCACAAAAACAATGCACGTAATAACCTTTTTAGAACAGGTTTAATTCAATCTTAAATACTGCAGCCTACAGAGGACATAGCAGAAAATTAGGTTTGCATTTTAATCAGCTTTGCATTGAAAACAAAATAAATGATCATTTGATACTATCATTAAACATAAACAGTTAAAACATCCTAAATATGTAAAATAAAAGAAGTGTGTGGCATTTTTTGAATGTATGACAATAATAACCATAAAACCTGCAGATTAATTAACAGACATTGTTATTGAAGTTTAAGCTTTAAAATAAAAACAAACGTATTATTATTATTATTATTATTATTATTAATAATGATACATAGTAATCTAATATAAAGTCTCTCAAATGTTGTAATAAATTATAATTTAGTCGAAACTGCTAAAATTTCAGCTCATAATTAACGTGAAAATAAAAAGCTAACAATTTAACATGTATGTAGTACCAAATGCATATATAATAAAAACATTCAACATGAAATTGTATTCATGTTTCGGAGATTAATTTAGTTGAATCTAAAGCAGCTCCAAAAACCTGGTGAACAGCAGGAAAACAGCAGCTCAGAGAAGAAACGGATCCCAAATGTGAAGGCATGCCGTATGACGATGATAAATGCATCTGAAGCTTCGGCGACTAAACGACTGCATGCTGCTTAAATAAAGAGAAGAAGAAGAAGAAGAAGAAGAAGAAGAAGAAGAAGAAGAAGAAGAAGAAGAAGAAGAAGCAGCAGAAATAGATGTTTTTTGCGAACTATTACGTCTCTAAGTCAATCAGATGCACCGCTTAGTGAACTTTATTCCCCATTCATCTCCCTCACCTTTCCCCCGGCTGACAGGCAGAATGAATGTGTCCCACGGTGATGATAAAAACCCTCGTGCGGTTCAGAAAAAAGGCGCTGTCGCCAGCCTTGCTGGGGGGGGGGTTCTCTTAAAAGAATTACTGGCATCACTTCAAAATAACTCGGAAATGATGCATAATGATTTAAGATTGTCTGCACGAAAATATTGATATCATGAAACTAATGCCTCTGCAGATTGCATCACACGAGTGTCCTTATTACCCAATGTCCTCTTTTCTCTCCCTTGTTTTTTTAAGGTAGATTTTTTTGGGGAAAGCAATGGACTGTTCCAGTTTGCAGTACTAAAACACACACCTGTGACCGCATCACAGTTTCTTGAAATATTACTGCGCTAAATGAAAACCACTTCAGTGTCACTGAATTAGTTTAATAATGCTCACCGGAAGAATATCATTCAAGGTAAATAGCCAGGTAAATAATGAGAATAATTACATCGAATGAACGTGTGGCACATTTGGGTACTTATTTTCAGTATGATGGTGTGTTATCATCATTTTACTCTTTATTGTTCTAAAACCAGTGGGTCATTGGACTAACTAGTGCTTCAGCATTTTCAATCTGCATCCAAAAAACACTACATATTTTTGTATGAAAATCACACGGAACTTGCCTAATCACATTCCCAATTATTAGACATAAGCTAACTGCATTCAAGTGATGTGAACTTCTTAAAAGATTAGTAACGTTGTTGTTTTACATTACTTTATTTTTTTGTTCGTTTTAAAACAACCTTTCAAAATAAGATCCACTTTATTCTGGCTAAAATTGGCTACATATTTACATTATGCCAGTCAGTTTTACACATTATTAGAAGGCCTATTTATAATAATATTCATAATTGTTATTATAATAATTAATATAGATAATAATAATAATTTTATTTTTATGATTATGATCGTGATTATTATTATTAGAGAGAGATCCATGTCCCTTATTCAAGTTGATATATGCTCTAGGCTGTAAAAAACATGTATTTATATTATGTTTCTATGGAAAGCAGTCTGTACAATATTCGTTTTTTTCCTTCTGTGATTCAGCCACACAAACACACACACGCACACACACACACACACACACACACACACACACACACACACACACACGACACGCGCCCGCGCAGGCGCGTGCACACAGCTTCAGTCAGATTAAGATCACTATCCCTCACACCCTGACCTCTGCATGACTTTAAAATCAAAATAATTCCATCATGTGAGCGGCGGTATCAGTGTTTCTGCCCGCCGTTCACTCCTCTGTAAAACTTAGATAAAACTGCAGCTTTTACATTTACAACATTTCACCGTTCAATCAAAGACATCTCAATTACCCGAGGTATTGGTGTGAAATTGAATTATCGCCCCTTTATTTCTTACACGCCATTAAACAGGAAGCATACTAAAATCATTTGCAAATCACTGGCCCGGGTAATATGATATGGGCCATCTAAATGGACTGATTAACTAATGACAAATCATGGGATTTATTTTGATAAGTCGATCATTTGGCTTTTTCAAACGCGAGTGCGCTTGTTGATTAGAAACTAAATAGAGTCTTAAATGAAATGCTTAATAAGCGCATAACAAGCAATAGTTTGAGCAACAAATCATTTCTATGATCGGTAATGCGGGGATTCAAAAAGATGCTTAATGATGAAGTAAATGATGTGGAGCATCAAAACGCTGTCACCCATATTTCCCAGCGCCCAAAACAAATTGCAGGAATAATGAAAACATGTTCAGTCTTATTTTAGAACAGAAATACTGCTGCAACCACAGTAACAAGTATTACAGCAGTGTGTCATCATCTTTATTATTATTACTATTACTATTACCATTATTGTTGTTGTTGTTGTAGTGTAATTATCAAAAATGCTGATATATCCTTCAAATTGTTTGATTTCATACTTTTTAAAAATTGTTTCCACTAATTGAATGAATAGCTGCATTAAAAACATCTTTTTGACAATCAAGCAGGATTTCACACAGTAATTAACCGTATATCAAATATTTATAAGTTTAAAAAGATACCTGTTCTTTCTCCCAAAAATATTTTCCATCTCCAATAGATCAATTTTCTCCTTGGAAAACTATATTCATTTCCCATTTTCATCAAGATAGGCAAGCATAAATAACTTGAGGTAATTGTGTTGGAAATTAACTCTGTGGGAACTGACATCAGATAAAAAAGACAGGATTTGAAATGCAATCATAAAGATTTATACAGTGGTGTGTGGTTCAGCCATTTTAAAATATCACTGCAAAATCTCTGTCTTGCCCTTCCAGTGACACCATGTACATAAACCATCCTTCACAAAAACCTTAAGCCCATCATTTTGGGCGGTTCCCTCCCGCTTTAGATCTGGCCAAAGAAAAGCAAAGCAAAACAACAAAGGGGGGCAGAATCAGGGGGTTTGTCTGGGAAGTTGCACAGTGGACGGCGAGCCGCTGTGTGCCCTGTCCTTCAGATCACAGCGTAGCAGACTTGGCTCCATCCTAATCTCACAAGTCTCAACAGTCTGCAACTCAAGTTTATCCAGAGGGGGTTGAGCTTCTCGAAGCCCCCCATCACCATCTCATCTAACCCACCCCTGTCCTCCGCCTGCCTCCACCCAGAGGAACACTCTGTTAGTGAACCTTTGCTGACTCTCGCTGCCTAATCCTTTAAATGTGGGAAAAGCCTGAAATGATGAGGAGTTGGGCTTTTTTATACAGGTGATGTCCTTTGCCTCTGCATGTTTCCCTGTGGCCAGCAGGATCAGCCTTAAGACAACAGGAGATCCTCTGGGTGTAATGGGCCGAGCGGCGAACCCCACATTGAGCAGTCTGCAGCAGGAATTCAGGACTGTAGGGTACATCCCCTTTGTTTGTTGTGAGCTAATCCGTAATCAAGAGGGCCATAAGTCTAACAAACCAGAAGTTGTATTGCCCTTTTGTCAGTCACACAAAGTAATACTTAACAAATGAATTGGTTAGATACAAACGTTTTAAAGGAATAGTCCGATCAACCTCATAATACCTTTTCAAGTTATGTCTGTCCGATGTCAATGTGTTAAAGTTAGATTTTGTTTGCAAGGTACTTCTTTGTGGTGGCTTCTGTAGCATATTGGGTAGAGCAATGGAACCTTATTGAACTGGATGTTGAAGAAACCTTCCCAGTAAATGGCTGAATGACTGAGCTCAACAGCAAACACATACTGAAGCTCTGCCTGTCACTGCGTTACAGTGACCACATTTATTGGCAATGCTCAAGTTAAATTGCATTATGCTGCCTGTAGTTTGGCATGAAGCACGGCATGCCGTTATGCTGTTTGTATTTGGAGGTCAGCAGAAATGAGTGATTTATAAAAACAGGCGTTTATAACGGTCATCTTCACTCGGTCACTGCAGTCAGTGTCTGTTTAATGACGTCATAGCATGTCACATTATGACAAAATCATTTGCCATTTAAGGGTGTTGTCACACACCCACTGGCGCATACACACCAAATATGCCCCTTCAGTCACAGCCCCTCAAGCAGTGAGCTCACTCGGGCAACAGCACTTGTACCCACCTCCTTCCGCAACCCCACCCCTCTCCTATGGGAGACATATTTAATTTAATTAAGGCCTGTCAACGCTATTGATTTTGGCACTTTCAATTATGGCCCACCCGTTTATGGGCTCCATGGGCTGTGGATCTACTGAGCTGTGATGAGGGGGCCCTATCAGCGCGGGACCACATGGACGAGGAGCCTCTCCGTCTTCCTTATTGCCCTGTGCTGTCTGCAGGAGACACTGAGGTATGGCTGTTGCCTCTGTCCCACTCCCCTCCTGCTACCCATAATTAATCCCTCATTAGACAGGTCTTTATTGTTTAATTTGTGCCGTTCGTAATCAAATTGGGCAGATTAATTGCTACAGAATTTAGATACGGGGGTGAAAAATAACCTCTTTTAATTGCCTTCAGGTTTTATGACGCCCGAGGCTCTTTAGTGAGCCATCACTGGACACGGTGAAATATCTCACACACTCAAGAATTTTCTCTACATCAGTTTTTGAGTGATGAACCGTTATTGGGGTGCTCTTTTTAGAGAGCACGGCTGCTTAGCAGAAGCTCATTAAAATGTTTCTCACAGATATATTTTCCCTTGCAGTCCTAATTGCAAAAGTCAACCTTACAAATTCTTGTGTTTATTTATGGTCATGGCCTTTTGCTTGTTTGTGAGTGCTGGCTGGTCAGTGTGTGTGTGTGTGTGTGCGTGTGTGTGTTTGTAAAGCGTGTATCTGTTTCTAAGAAAATATTTATCAATAGAGTTATATGACAGGAAAAACAAAGTAAATATGTGAACTTTCTGTTTGTGTTATTTAAGACTTTAGAGTTATCATTAGTGCTTCATATTTTAGTTTCTTCAGACTGCAGTGGTGAAAAGGGATTTGGATGAATAGTGTTAGGTGCGACAATAAAACAGTAACAAGCTATTTGCTTGACACATTTTTACAGCATATATTTAAGTGGTGACTAAAACACCAGTAGCTGCTAGCACTTAATAAAATAAATACTTTTGTACGCTTTGCACAGGCACCTTGTAAATTAAGTTCTAAGCCAAATTTAAGTGAAAACAGAAATGAATATTACACTCACTTTGTATGGGTTAAGGTTCACAGAGGTGACTGAAAAAGCAAAGGTAAACCTTTGTTCTATGTCCTGAATCTAACAGCTTGGCTAAAGTGTTGATGCACGCACAATTTTAAGTTGCACTGATTCTGAAAAGTTAATAACAATATTAACTTTCTGGAAGGAAAATAAGTTATGGGCTTTATTTGATTACAAAATAGTGATAATTTGAGGGAAAATAAAGTACAGGCAACAAGTAAGAGTAATTAGTTTTTCACCTGAACTCTATTAATACTATTAATAATTGTATTGCAAAAAAAATAAATTACAATATTACTCCAAATTGTAACTTAATTGCAAAGCGGATGTTTGTAGTAATCTGTTGACTTTAGAAAACATTAATACAATTTAAAATAATTTTTTGTGCATATATAGATATCTGTAAACCCTTTCTCAGACTGTGTGTTCATTGTGTATGTTTGGCTGGCTGGCTGGCTGGGTGTGTATGTATATGCAACGTGTCATGTTTCAATGACATCATTTAATGAGAGCATTGATGTCAAAAGTAGGGTAATTGCGTCGGCTGTCGTGTCACCATACACCTTGACAATTATAGCGTCACTCAACGATTATGGTTCATTATCTCTCTGAAAGGTCGGCAGTCCAAACAATGGAGTCGCACAAACCTATATACTAATTGCTAGCAGACACAACTGGACGTGTGGAGCCAGCTGAAGAGGTATATATTTAGCTTCTGTTGAGTGTATGGGAATTATGAGGGTGGGAGTTACCCAAAGATGATTATTAAATTTCACTTGATGGACAGATGAGCATAGTAAGAAGTACAAGTGTGCTATTTAGTGATGGATCTAGCTTTTAACTACAGTGTAGGAGGGCAGGATTGGATGGCTTAGTGGAAAATACTGAGAGCCGCTTGAATGGTGGAATTATGGGTAATTCAGAAAAGGCTATCAACTCCAATGCTGACCCCTTTTTGAAATGAAAAGTTGAAGAAAAGTTGGCTTTACATCGAATCGTTAGATCCAGATGGGACACGAGTGATCTACTCACAATGGAATCTCTTTGGGACGTGATATGATTTATTAAACTTCTCTTAGTTCCACTTTCGTAGACAACATTTTTTTTTCCCATGGATGAGTTGGTGCTGTCCACCATTTTGTGCCCTCACTAACCCCTTTGCCCTTGGTGCTCCACTTGAGACCTAATAAGGCAGCGTGGATTCCTCTGGCTTGCATGCTTCATATTATCTTCACATCCCCCTTATTCAATATCTCTGATGGTTATCTTTGTTGAAGTTGAGGGCCGTGACCAGGAGCCTCGGTCCTTTTAAGCACAACTGGATCTCGGTTTATGTTTTCTGTGTCATATGTGTAACCGTTGTGTAATTGGTTTCGTTTCCAACAGATGGTTGTTTACTGTTACTGCGCACGATTATAAACTCTGAAGTGATTATTTAGAGACATGCAGATTTGGTTGCAATTTATTGTATTTTGCTTCAACTGGTTCAGATGTTTTACAGGAAGGCAGGCTTTCAGAGTTATGATTGCACCGACCAGGTGATGAAAATCAAAGTCAGACGGCAACGTTGAATAACTTTTATATAACCGTGCTTCATTTAGTCTAACGTCATGCCATTCAGCTCACTTGGCCTGACAGTTTTCGGAGAAGTTGAAAGCAGTTTAGCGAGTACCAAGTGGCAAAGACCCAGAGAATTTCAAGCATGCTTTAATTTTGGCTCTACTTTCTGATCAAATCACTCCCCAACAGCATTTCTCCTCAGTGAGTCACAATGAACAGTTTCCATTTCGCACCTTTTCAAACCTGGTTTATTTGGTGACACCTGTGTGGTTACTGGTGGTGGTTGAATACTACAGGTCCCAGAATTATGGGGGAAAAAAACATTTGTTGAGCAGCTACTTCACCAAAAATACAACAAAAGAGCAACTGGTGTGTCAGCTCATAGTGCAACTAAACAAATAAACATTGTGTTGTTAAAGAAACCTGTCAACAATCAGCCTTTTCCCATCGTGCAATGACCAACCACCATTTGATATCAAGCTGCAGAGTAGTGTCGAATATGACAGCAAAACATAATACATGTAGTTTTATTATCTTGCTGAGAAGTTTGAAGGTGACCAACTACTCTTCATTTTAAAGCGTACTCTGGCTGCTCCTTCTTGTTCCAATACTCCCTACAATATTTAAAACTGATTCACTGTCAAAAAATGCTGACATTTTCTTGTTTGTAAATGCATTTTTGAGAACGATAACTGTCAGTGAGTTAATACAGCTCTGATACAGCTATAGAAGACTGAAGAGTACAACGCAGGACTGATTTCTATGATATAAAATTACAAACAGTAATGCTGGATTACATGCATATATTGTTTCTTGTGAATCTCTCATGCATTGTTAGGTCATTTGAAACCATGCAGCATGGAAATGGCGGACCCCGCCACTATCGATGAAAACTACTAAACAGGTAATTACAGAATATAATTACAACGAATTGCAGAAAATGCTGGTCATAAATTGTATCAAAAATCTTAAGGATTATAAATTTTCTTTTCTTTTGCAAAACACACACACACACACACACACACACACACACACACACATACACACTAAGACTCATTATGAGCTGGGGTTGCGTAGCTAATTAAAGTTGCATAGGGCTGCGTTGGCGAGGCGCGCTCCTCGCTGTGTGGTGGAGCCACAAAGGCTGCACAAACATCTCCACAGAGGCCCCGCTCCTTGTTTAATGAAACATCGCAGGGGCCCTGCGAATGCACACAGAGAGGCACGGCACAATCTGACGGACAGTGTCACCGGGGCCATGCCAATTATGTTTTCAGCAAAAGCCCACCAACCCCTCTCCCTCCTTCATCTGTATTTCACGTCCCACACCTCCTCCTCTCAGCCCAGACATAGAATAACAAGACAGAGATATGATTACTAATCTGCCCCCCAAAAGCCAAACACTAAAGATGTTGGGATTTGTTTGTTCAGTCATCAAGAAGTGTTTCAAACTGAAATGTGGGTCTGGGGCGATGATGGTTTAATGAGAGTTTGCCGCTTCATATGTTTGTTTTTGTTCTGATTGGATTGCGTGAGGCTGGATATGTCTCAGAGTGCTCACTGGTCTCATTATGGGTGTAGCAATCTACTTTTAATAGCAGCAATTTGTTGGGTATACCACGATTGGTGTCATGGACTGTAAACAGGATCGCAAAGACTAGTTCTGAACATGGTTAATGTAATACAGTAATTATGTTTTCTGACTTGGTGGCTCGGTAATGTGCTGTATGACATGTCTGCTGTTTGGGAGAAATCACTGCAGGAGCATCTGAACATTGTTTTCCACCTTGTGTGTCTCTGCTCACAGTCACAGATGATAACTTATTCCACTCTCCACTTGTGACTGTCTCCATTGAGGTGCCTCCGCTGCTCCTTTCACAAGGATGAGGACAAGATTAAGCACTCTTCTTATGGATTCATTCAATTTGCTGGCAAAGGTACTACATTCACCTGACAAGGAAGGATGGATAAGTCATTTGTCAATTCCTGCAATTGTATAGAAGCGAGACAGCACATGTGTAACTGAAAAGAGAGCAAGAGACAGGGGAATAGAAGAGAAAGCGGGTACAGAGGAGGGCTTTGGAGGTGATTTAGCGTATGGATGTAAATGTAATCAGAAGAATAGGTATTAATGTTTATTGTTTTCCAGAATAAGATCCCTCGCTCTGTCAGTTAAACCTCCACATTCCTGAAATCATAAGCCCTGCATCCATGTTATACTTAGCAGTTGCACTAAAAGTTATTGAAAGCTTAACCCTGTATATGTATATATATTTTTTTAATTCATATACATACATAACTATATCCAATAATCAAAAAATATTAAAAACGCTGACTACACAATGGCAACCAATTTCTTTTTCCGACCATATTTATCAAAATCTCACATGATGTGAGCTTGTGGCTTCCCCTTGCTGTCTTTATTCTCTTGTGCAATGCCACTCAGCCAACAATAATGGATAAACCTACATGTATAGAAAGGCAAAAGAGGCCTGTAAATGAGCAGCGGAAGGCCTCGGAGTGAGAGACGTGGTTGCTTCTTTATTTTTTCAAAACAGGATTAGCGAGCCCATAAAAGGGGACGGCACGTAAAGTGACACAATTATGGGCGGTGTCAGATTCCCTTTACAGTTTGAAGAGCTCCCACTTCTCCCTTGCGGGCAAAGAACCTCAGCGGAAATCAACCTCAGTTGCTCGTGAACCCTTCAGGAGTGGCTTTTCGTCGGGCTATTCGAGGCTGACACGAGGGCCTCTTCCACCCCTCCACCCCCTGCAGTGCACAGCTCATTGGGCATAAGAAACACAATTAAATTCAGCTAAAGCACGACCGCTGACTGCTCGGCTAGCCTAATAGGCTTAAGAGGGGAAAAAATAAATCTAATTGCGTGTTATTGGTCTGAAGTTAATCCCCCCCTGTCTTGACACTAGACTGACTTTGGCGGGTGATGGTGGTGTGCTCTGTGGTTCTAGAGCAGTTCAAAAACAACTCAATGTGAAGAGTTTTGGCGGTAACAAAGCCAAGGAGCTGCACTTGACTCCTCCTGACAGGAGCTGAACACCACTAGAAACCTTCTTAAGTGGCTTGTAAGTCTTATCAAGTGCACACTCTTGTATGGAGAGAGCGCCCGGTGAGAGTCCACACACCAGTGAAATGATGATGTCAGGACCACAGTGCAGAGTGATATAAGGTTTGAGTTTCTTTGGGGTGAGGGGATTATGAAAGCTTGACAATGTTCCACTGACTGCAGGCGTGGGAGGTAAGAGGCGGCATTATGAATTTATTGTTTCACTACGCAGTTTTGAAACACATTGGATGGGATTAATATGAAATTACTCTGTCCGCCACTGACACCCGATCTTATTTCTAAAGGCTACATTAAACGAACCATAGCGATATACAACACTTAACTTGCTGTTTGGATTCTGAAATGGTTTCCAGTCCTGGAGCAATCCTGTGAACACATTGGATTTTTCTCCAGTCCACCCATAATTGGAGTCTCACTTTTGCCCTTTTGTACATATTATTAAGTTGTTAAAACTATCAAGTCAGAGGTTGGGCTTTTGACCGCGTAGCCACACGCATTGCTAATCCTTTCTCTGTTATTTCAACTCGACAAGACTTGGCCTCCCTCAAGGTTTTTCTCAAAGTGTACAATACCTTTCAGCTGTGCTTATGGTCATGGATGTGTTGGTGTAAGATGGCTAAATAGCTCGTGGTGTAAATAGGACCCAGACAATTGAGCTCCAAAGTGGATGGAAACAGTTTTCAAACTTATTTACTTAGGAACGATCAAGAAAACCACCTATTTACATACCAGCCTTTCTTCCTCTGAAGATATAAGTATGTCTTTAATTTAGTGAGCACTTCAACAACTCACTTTTCACAATGAGTACTAATAGTTCTCACTTGGATGGGGGCCCTGCGGCATGTGAGATTTGCAGCACTGTGACGGCCTCCTTTGCTGCAAGCAAACAACACAGAGACAAATCAGTTAAACCTCAGACAACACTGGATTCAGCTCTTTGCACAAATTACTTGTTCTCCACTGTTTAGACACCATTGGTTGCAGCTGAAACTGGGCTAACGCCTCTGGTATAAAGACATGATATTATCTAATTAGAGTGTTAAGAGAAACCTCCAACATCTTTTGAATTGTTAAAGGGATAAAAAGTGAACAAACTTGCAAACAAAACACAATATAAAACCTTTTTCTTATGTAGCATAAAGGCCACTTATGACACATAGACTGACACATTTAAATAATGTTGCAGCTGTTATGTTATGTTTGTAAGACCCAAAAGCAGAACTCCATCACACAGCTTGCAATTTGAAACAAAGTGAAAGACTTGTGTGTTGAGCCGAGGTAGATATACAGCAGGATCTTAATAAATGGATGTTTCTCAGGCATGCAGGTTGATTGGCAGCAGCAGAGAGATTGAGTGCCACACACACACACACACACACACACACACACACACACACACACACACACACACACACACACACACACACACACACACACACACAAACAGAGACACCCACACACCAGGAATGAAAGAGAGAGGCACAGCCTGACCATGACAGCAGCATTAACCAAGATTCCAATTTTGGCACAAGCCAAAAGTACATTTATAATGATGAGTCTTAATTTTGTGTATTAACTTTGAATTAAAATACAAACAACTTGTTTTTCTCTGCAAGCAATAGAGAATTAAAAAACTTCATGGAGTTTGGTTCATAAAATACAGATTTCTGCAAAAGCAAAAGCAGCTACAGTTTATAGAGTTATTGTTAACAAATAAAAAAGGCAAAACAGCTTATGAAGCTCCTACTCTCCTCACAGACATCACATGCAGATGAAGCAGTAAGTGCTTATCTTGTTGAATGGGAGTTGGGAGTCGATAATTAGCGCAATCAGTCATGTTGTTTTAAAGGAAAGAATCTCCTTGGAAGTATTGTTGAGTCTTTGATCACAGCCTGATCACCTGTCTACTTATCTGGACTGTTCTACACACGAGGCCTCTGTTTAGTGTTCAGATAGCGTCTTTGTTAGCCGAGTGGCTTCTTCCTTTGTGTGGTCAAGCATGGAGCAGATGAGCCTTGAAGAGAGAGTGGCTGGACTTCTGAGGTGAATGCACCGAACGTCAGTGAAACCTGAAGAGTGCATCAGGATTTTCCCTAACACTGATAAAAGCCAGATTTAGTGCCGCTCATAAAACACAAGGCAAATTGTGCGCTAATAGCTATCTACTTCAGGACCTGGTAATAGGGTCCACTAAATTTCCATCTCAAATACCACTGCCAACTGAGGCGAAGTCTTCACCGTTTCAACTCTGTGGGTGGGTGGAAGTTTTAATCTTTATTATTCCTCCTAAAAGTGAAAACAACCCTGACTTTTGTGATTAGTTTTTTTAGTTTCGTTTTTGTTTTGTTTTTACATATTGAACAAAATATACACAAATATTGTCTTGTAATCTATGCATTTTAATTGGGTGATAAGAAGAAGGTTTAGAAGAATTCAACATTATCAGTTTTTCAAATAATGCTGTATAGATATGCTTTAATATTGAAACGTATACATACTTCAAGACCAAAATCTGCAAGCTAAGGGGTAATAAGTGTTATCATTGGATTAGCTGGTTCATAAGCCTCCTTTCCGCTCTCATAGGTCTGGAAGAAAAGTCCTTTCACACGCAATTGAACCCAAAGTTAATATCCTAACGCATCACACCAATTATCTCAATATCCGGTTATATAAAGCCTTTAAACTTAAGGAGTATGGCTCCAAACTCTGAATCCAACTCAGTTTTTTTTTTTCATCCATCTCAGATGTACTTTGTGAGAGACAGGTTCGAATAAAGAGGTGACAATTTAGATAACACATTAAAAAGCTCTCTTTCCTATTATTGCTCTCTTCTTCTGTCAGGGTTCAATTGTTTTTGCAGCTTTATTTGATGATAGTTACAATAATTCCCACAATTGTATATATATATATATATATATATATATATATATATATATATATATATATATATATATATATATATGTATATATACTAGTGTAATTGATGTCTATTTCTGAAACATAATATGATCTGCAGGTATAAGTTTTACCCACAAACAGCGCATTTCTCATTGACATCTGTTCTAGCGTGGTCTAGCACTATCATTTCTTAACCACAGTGCAACAGTAGCTCAGCAGTGATGGTGTGGAAACAAATGTGGCAACAGAATCAGCCCGAGGCTCAATTTATGGCTCACTGAAAGTACGGAGAGAAAAGACAGCTGCACTTCCTGCAATTCCATGTAAAGCCCCAAACGAAGTTAATTATGATAATAACAACTTTCATCAATTCACTGTCACAGAACTAGGATTTCCTTACCGTACCTCCTATTTCTGAGAGTGACTTTCTCCTCAGTCCCCCGTTTTTCCCTCTCCCGCTCTCTTATTTCACAAGAATATGAGGAAACAAAAATATTAGACGTAGTCGTCAAGCGGGTAACTGGTGCCACGTTTTTTGAACAATAATGGATACAGTGCTTTGTCTTGACCCTTGAAAGTGGCCTGCAGTAAAAACTAAAGTGACGGAGGAAGGAATAAAATGTCAGCGGGAAGTTCTACATTTACACATATAATGTGAATGTATCAGTTTATATATTTTATTCTTTGTGTGTGTGTGTGTGTGTGTGTTTGTGTGTGTGTGTGTGTGTGTGTGTGTGTGTGTGTGTGTGTCTGAGTGTGACAGAAACAGAAGTACAGACGGGGGCCGAAAGAGAGTGAAGCTGAGTGGGAGAGAGAGCAGGAACCTCCTCTGGTATCTAAATGATTACAATGAGTCCCTTTCAAGCCGTAGCGCCCATTGCTGTGACTTGATATGATTTTTATCAGATGCTGAAATGCTACATTACCAAGTGGGCAGTAAATTATGTCTAAACCAATTACAGCGGGACCCTGTGCGGCCCAACGGCCACAGAGGGCCAAGTGGGAGGGGACGAGGGAGGATGGAGGAAGGGGGGAGGCAGGAATGAGAGAAAGATATGATAGGGTGGGTTTTGGGGGGTGAGGGGAATGGCTGGAGTTTGTCTTGATTAGTGGAGTCTGGGGATGCATGAGAGTCTGGCGATAAGGCCACTTGCAGGCAGTATGTGTGTGCGTGTGTGTGTGTGTGTGTGTGTGTGTGTGTGTGTGTGTGTGTGTGTGTGTGTGTAGGTGTGTGTGTGTGTGAGAGAGAGAGAATCACACATAAACAAAGGTTATTATGTGTGTATATGTTTCCTTGTGTGGATAGGCGTAGATTTATGTGTGCATTTAGGGAAGGTGTGTGTCTGTCAGAGGTCAGAGAAATCAAAGAGGAGAGTCATGGGAAAATGTGTTTCAAAGCTGCCCCCAATAAAGCAATAAATTAGCCTCAGTTACCTAACGCTTGTCAGGTGAAACTGCTGAATTGGTTTCATATATCTGGCCAGCGAATCACTGCATATTCCCCTTTTTATTGTCAATAAACTCTCTGAAATATATCCGTGAAAATGGCTGTTATCACAGTATTGTGAAACTTTAAGAAACAGACTTCTGAAACTACTCACATGTAGTTAAAAGTAATTACACTACATTTAGCTTTATTTTTCATTCCAAACCAGCTTACTGAAAATTAAAATTAATTTTGGACAAAAAGTAAAAAAACAGCCCTTGACGGACCTTGGTGTTTGTTTTGACTTGTGTACATATTTGATACAAATTATTATTATCAGATGATTAAATCTAAATTTGGATTATTTTTTTTGCCATGATTGCGCCCCAGTGTTCTCCAAAGGACATGCATGTTTGATTCCAACTGTAGTGATGAGCAATATTTATGTTGGTGGGCTTATAAGGTTGCTTATAAGGTTTGAAATATTACTTCATGGTTACACAGGCAGTTAACCAGCTGAGCGATCAACATTGTTAGCCGATACTTTGTCCTATCAGTGCATTGAGCACTCCCTACACCATGACTTTGTTTGTAGTCACTCCTTGTTGTAATTGTTTGTGTCGGAAAGTGGAAGCTAGCTATTTTATTAGTTAAAATAACATAACATCTAGCGGAAATGGACAATGTTAGCTTGCTTCCACTTTCCATATTTTCTCCAGTCAGTAGCACAGTACAGAAGTTGATAGCAAATTGTTCAAAACTGCTGTTTCATAGAGGAGAATAAATTTGAGTTCAAGTAATGCCTCTAAACTTTGAGTGCAAACATTATGTGTGTGTGTGTGTGTGTGTGTGTGTGTGTGTGTGTGTGTGTCTTATCCTGTCCATCTACACTAATTTGTTTATTCCCATCCTTTTCATAAACACCATTAGAGGGCAAATAGGTGATAATAAACTGGAATGGCTCTCCCTCCCATTTGCTTGGACAATTAAGATAAAGTGAAGAGATTTAGCAGAGCATCTTTATGGGCCTCTGCCATTTTGAAGACTAATGGAATAACTTTCCCTTGTCTCTTTTGTTCAGCTGTTTCTGCTGAGCTGTTCAATGTGGCTCACTGATATATTCATTCTCTGGGTTTTGCTGTCATAAAGGGGAACAATCAAAGTCTCTTTCAGAGCAAAGATAAATGGTAACAATACAATCAGAATGGAATCAATGGCAAAGTTTGCATGCAAGTGCAAGTTAAAATGAGCAAAACATAATAATCGCAAACCTGAGAATCAACTCCAGCAGCATCAATGCTAAAGTGCTTGTGGCAGATGTGATTTTACCCTTCATGCTTTTATCCCTGTTTATACATTTTCTATTTGTGCACTTCATTTATTCAACCAGAATGCTGTTTGCTTGTCATGTCTAATTACATGTTCTATATATGATGAAGTCCAGTTTCCAGTTGACCCTGTCACTGGCAGAGAAAGTTGATGTGAACAAAAAAATGAACCACTTTGTTGTTTAAAACCACCTGAGCCAAGATAGAGAAGAAAAAACCTTCATCCCACGTCCAACATTTACCCATTTTTCTATTTTTGTGTCCATTTCATTGTTTAAAAGGAGGCTTTAAAAATGAAATGAAAATCCCCTTTCTTTGTGATGTTTATTTTGCCTTTTCCCATATCCGCTCCTGCTCCGTCTATATCCTCCCACCCCTATTCACCATATTCCCGGATGCAGGGGCTTGGAGCCAGCGATAGACTGCAGATGAAAGGGGAGAAAGAAAGGGGGAAGATGGTAATGAAGCGGAGGGAAGAGACAAGAGGTCCCTGTGGGGACTCTGACGCCTCCCGGGACTTGTTTCGCCGTCAGACCACGCTGGCCCCCACGTCCACAGCTCCCTGTGGAGAAGATGTGTCAGAGGATGTTCTGGGTCAGCCATGGGAAGAGACCATGTCTGAGCAGATAACGGCTTTCTGCCAAATTACCGTTGATGCTTTTGATGTTGGGGAGTGTAAATGAAAAGAGAATTGGCTTGAACTATAGTCTAGATTAGCTGAAATGGTCTGAATCTGACTAGTGTTGTTCCAACGCCTGCATACGTGCATGTGACTGAACAGACATGCTAACACACAAACACATTTGAAAAGGTTCATTAATTAGATGTACAATGTCTAGAATATTTCAATACATCCTCCAAAGTCATTAAGTCTTTTTCAATGGTGTTAGCCTGACAGCTTCTGTGAGTGGCAGGCGGCACCATGCTACGTCATCCTGTGTGCAGCTCTGCTTTTCCTCAACAATTTACCACTTTAAAAGGCCCAATGGCCAATCTGCAGACAATCGTCCCCTGTAACACTATCTGGGCCCTGCTGATAAAATGCAGATGTGGCTCCTCTCAATGTGAATTTGTGACCCATTAAGTGGAGCCCCTCCTCTTTCCTCACCACTCCATCCCTCGTCTTGGCAGAGACCCCAGACCGCCTTTTCACATGCATTCCCCAAAAGCAGGTATGTGGATAGTATCAGGCTAACGAGTCACAATGGTGAATTTGTTCAACAAGGAGCACCGCATTACTTAAATCCAAGCGTGGCTCTCCTTCTCTTTGAGATCTGCGGACTAGATTGTCGCAGTCTCCCCAGCGTCTCGTTTAGGGACGGACAAAAGGTGAATTCAAGCGCTCCCTTTGAGGTTCACGAGACCTGACTCTAGTCTATTGATGTCAAGTCTCCCCTCAGTCTCCCAAAATGTCTCCATTGGTCGGCCATTACTGCTGTGTTGCTCTGTTACAGTTTGGTTGTACTTCAGTTATAACAACAATGAAAAAAACGAATTAAATCATATAAAAATGACTCAAATACATATGCACAAGCCAGTCTCATGCTCAACTGAAGGTGTGTTAACTTTCTCACAATTATCCGCAATTATTACCTCAATCGTGGTCAATACCTTGTCATATTTCTTCTTTGTGTTCAACAGCATGTATGCTGCGTTTGTTTGTTTTGGAGAATAGATATTTTAATTGCAGGGTAACTCATAGCCATCCATAAAACAAGTTTTGCAAGTTTATACAATGGGCCCAGTGATACTGCAATTATCTAGAGCTAAAAAAAAACTATGTTGGCAGTAAACTGCAATGCCTTTCATATTGCTATAACAGATGTCTAATGATGTGGTTGAAGGGAGAGAGTACACAAACAGAAAATAACAGAAAATACATGTAAATTCATGCTTAACATGCTGTATTACAAGCCATGCCAACTTTTATTAGTATTCTGTATTTTCAATAAAACTTTTATCAATTTGTCATAATAGAAATGTAAGCCTGACAATTTTGCAGGATGATATTTCATTAACATTTGTGTTTATTCATTGACAAAAGAGGCTGTGAAGTAAATGTATGCTTGAGTTGAACTGTTTGTCAGATTTTGGGTGAGCTTTCATAACCTAACAAAACAGACAATCCAACAACCACTCTCACTACGCACAGTAATTTGCCAGGTATGCAGGCATGCAGGATTTGAACGCCACCCTCAAGCTATTTGTTTTTTTCATTCTTCTCACATCTACTTGTTCCTTTGAATGTATACAACCACGTGCAACACCATGGGAGCCTTTGAGGACAGTCTGTCCAAAAAGTGCGCCGTTGCAATGTGCCCGCATAGGTAAGTATGATATCTAATGAAAAGTTATTCCTACATTTTTGTGAGTTCTCCTATGAATATTCATCAACACGTGTCAATTGAGTTAGTTATGTACCACAAAGTCTTTAGGAAAAAATATGTGATCTGGGTTCAAATAACTACAAAAGTTGCGTTACTTAAGTACGAAAATACGTGACAGATAATCAAATGTTAACCTCTGGCTTCACCGGACACAAACTGCAGTCTCCTGGGTGAATGTCATGGTGTTTTTGGACCCACCCATCTAACCTGACCTGACCTCCCTATGTCGATGTTGTCGCCATTTCCACTTCCTGGTTCATGATTACAGTGCATCACTTTTCATAGGTATAGCTATGTGTATAAGAACAACCTGGCCGTTACCTCTATTTGAATGATTCATAGTGTCTTACCTTAGTTGTGGTCAGACAATAAATCGCACAAACTTTTTGGGCATAGGCCTACTAGACGTCAGCAGAAAAGACGGTGTTAGCCTCAGTGGTGAAATGGCCGAGTAGCAACCTGGGTTACATGTGTTTTTCAATACGAATTAGCAACAACACTGAAACAAGGTTGGAGCATGGCTGCCACTGAGTAAAATGCAGTAAGTCTATCTCTTTGTCAAACTATACTCTGTGTCGAACTGTATCAAAATAAAATCAGTTCCATTTAAGTGAAACGAGTAGCACAAAGTCTCATATATACACACGGGACTGGTGGAGGTACAGCTATCACACTAGAGATGCTATGAGTTTCTATTTATGTTCAGGAGTAGTAAATTGTATTTCCAGCTTTCCATATAATTCCAGTAAATTTAGTTTTGACCACCCTGACCACTTCTGATTTCAAAGCGTCCAAATAACAGTGTCTCAAACTGTTTATACTGACCTCATTGTTCAATTTGTAAAGATCCCCCCTCATCTGTGGCTTGGCCCAGTGGTGCCTCTGGCTATGCTTTTACATACTCTGTGATCTAGCTCATTGCACCACTTCACTGTGAATAGAGAGAGTTAAAGTCAAACCCCGGGGTAACAGAGGAGAGCATTATGGATGAGCAGCCTGTGAAAAAGGCCCATTGAAAAAAAGCCTTTGACAGTTTAATTGGTTGAATTAGTCACGATATTCAAATCGTCTCTGTTGACCAGCCAATGACTGAAGTGTGTACTACTGTAGGCTGGGCCAACCACAGAACTCTGTCCAGATTGCAAACGAGACACATTAGGCTCTCCCTTCCTGCCAGCAAACCCCAGTCCAGTGGCACAGCACTTTTGCCAGTGCGGCTTCTTGAAAAAGTTTCATTGCTACTTTCTGGCTACATGGAAAACATTTAGAACTCCTTTATAATATCTGTCAGCTCCCCCAGTCTCCAACATAAACAGGTGTTCCACCCAAGCAGTGTATTTACTTATGTCAGGGCTGTGCTTACATATACAGACACTCAACACACTTTTAACATTCTCCTCAATGCTACAGTCGAACGGCTCTTGGCATCAGTGTCTGCGGCCGGCTACACTGTTTCAAGGAGACAAATTAAAGCCATATAATTTGCCTGCTGAAAGACTCGCTCTGTATCGCAGGTGTGAGGGCCCAAAGCAAGCGTTAACTCCCTCCAGCACCCCCAAACACACACACACACACACACACACACACACACATACGGTGCATGCTCACACTAACATGTATGTAAGACAGCTACAAAAAATATCTCGAGCAGTCACTTACGTCCCCATAGCATGGTTAACGTGGTTGTAAAACATGCTGGCCTGCACATGGCTCCAGCTTGTAATAACAGGTGATGACAGTAATATGAGTTTTTGTGTGTGTGTGTGTGTGTGTGTGTGCGTGTAGATGATGTATGTGATTGTGAAAAAATGTATGCACACGCGTTGCTGCAAAGAGAAAAAAAAGACATGGATTGTAGAGCATTAGTCGATTTGTAAAGAACTATGTAGCGATACACTTATTTGCTTTTTTTTCTAGGGTAAGATGAGAAAATAATTTTCAACATCATGTCTATAGTTTAAACCTGTAAAAACTGGATTTGTGGTGCAGTGGAAACAAGCTATAAACACAACACTGACATATAAGTTGGTATGACAAACATAGTGGCAAACTATTTACACTATCTGCCGTGTGATGCTTGGCAGGTAGTGTATTGTGAGTTTATCCAAATTTTGGATAACATCAATCGGCTGCAGTAACAAGTTTGGTTCACATGTGCCTGTGCAGAGATCTATACCAAAACCTGTGCCCTCCGATTAAATATAGCAACCCACACCGAAATATAGACACTGCACATAACTATTTAGAGAATGGATAAGCAGTTGTTTGTCAAGAAATAATTCCATCACGTAACAATTGTCAACAGGCTCAACAGACTGCAGCTCATTAAGAGGACTGGATAGTGTGTTTCTAGACGCCGCCCATTCTTTCCAATGAAAGCTGCTCACCAGTCGAGCCAAGAGACTTCCTGTTGCCTAACCACACACATTAAAGACACTACAAAAATGTACTAATATGGCTCTTATTTTTTATTGGGTCTAATAAATGGATTTTTCACTTCAGAGTTTTTGTGATGGAAATTAATTCATTCCTTTTGTCACGATTGTGTGTGGGGGAAAAAAAGTCTTTTCGGGGTTTTGGGCACCACGTGACCTGTAATTCCAATTGTGGGATATATACCAAAATCGTAGCCCAGAGCTGTTCCTGGGGGCTTTCTCCAACTCCACACTAAATGCATAAACATTGACCTTCTCATCTCACTCTCAGAAAAAAAAGCAAAAGAGCATATTCTGCAAAATGTTGAACTATTCCTTTAAATGAAAGGTGGGGGGGAAAGTGGATCCAGCAGGGAGGGAAGAGGAGATGATGAGAAAGAGAAGAAGGGGAGGAAAGGCGATAGAGCACTGAAATGCCTAAAGTAATAATCCTTATGAGACACAAAGGCGTGCACTCCCTGGTGCTGTATGTGTGATAGTGTGGCTTGGCCTTCAGCCACTTCCAACAGTTAAAGAAAGCACTTGAGAAGAGAACCGAGGCTGTCCCTTCCACTTACCCCCCCCCCCCCCCCCCCCCCTCCAACCTCTCTCTCTGACTCTCTATATAAATGCTTGGCAGTTTTACGCATGGCTGGGAGCAATTTCCCACAATGTGTAAATTAGTCAATCTCCCAAGTCAGTAAAGTGGCCTTTGATGGGGAGGACATTAATGAAGTGTACCATTAGGCCTCACATTTGTATTCTTAGGGGCTCTCCAAGCTTTTGATGTCGCGGGCCCCATGGCTGATTATCCACATGCCAGCGCTGCATGCCTCTGTTACTTAGACGAGAGGGAGGGAGGGGCAGAGGGAGAAAGCAGAGATGCTGAACGTTTAAGGTTCTCTCTCTTCTTTCGCTGCCCTGCTGGACTGTCCACACTGTCCTGCTGGCCATTGGAAATTGGCAAGAGAAAGAAAGAGAATGAGGGAAGGAGAGAGAGAGGGTGAGTAGTCCAAAAAATGCAGTCTTGGAGCTGGACTTCTCTCAGGCACTTCAAAGCGCTGTCTGGAGTAAATTGCTGTGGACCGCTTCATTCAGAGTGGAAGGGCTTTCCCTTCGCGGATGACAGTTGCATGGTGACAAAGTTCAGTTGGCACTGGTAGGAGTGGAGAGGGAGGGGGGCCCAGATCAAAGCAGGACCATTGTAATGGTTTTGTTCCGTGGAAAATCGCTTTTTGTCCCTGGCCTTTTCAAGCCAACTCCTGGCTCCAGTCAGAGTAAATGGGATTTTTAACTCCCTTGTGTGGGTGGAAGGGCGAGGGGAGGTGGAAGAGCAGAGGGAGGGGAGATTCTTAGCCTCAGGGTAAGGAACTCAAGACCCTCCCCACCTCCCCTCCTGCTCCTCCTTTAACCCCCCCGGCCCCTCTCTCCGCCTGCTGACAATGCAAGGCCAACTTTGTTGATGTTATTGGCCCTTTCATCTGAACTCGCCATCATAATCTTCACAGAAAAAGTTTAGAAGAGCAATTGTACAATTACGTTAATTGTAATTACCAGAATGGGACGCGCCAATGACTTATGTCCTTAAAATGTGCTCTCATCTGCACTTGTTCACTCACACATGAAAAAATTCTATCTGTCTTTTCTTTCTTTTCTCTATCAGTGACAGCCTCACACATTGTAACTCTTGTTGTTGTGTACTGGGAGATAAAGCAGAACCCGAACAGGTTGATTTCCAATTATAAACAAATAAACATTCAACATCTATCTCTGAGCCCTAATCTCCTCCTCACATGCTTCCTTTTCTCTCATCAGCACTTTTTTGAAACAGGACATGTGAAGTCTCAGTCGTCAGTTTGCTTTGAGTCAGTACAATGGAAACATCAAAACATCAAGTTTTTTAGGGCTATAGTGACCAAAAATACTTGCTTTCCTATTGAATGGATTGCTATGAAATTTGGTGCAGATATTCATGGTTCCTAGAGGATGAATCCTAATGGATTTATTATCCACTGACCTTTTCTCTAACACCTCCAGAATTTATTTGTGTATTTCTTCTCAACAACTACTGAATCAATTGACATGACATTTGGTACAGACATTTATGTTCCCCGGCAAATTGTAATCTCTCTTCATCTAACGCCACCATCAGGTCGGAATTTTGCCCTCATGAATGTATTCATTTAATGACAAATTATACGTATGTGGCTAACGGCGGATCTTCTCGCTCATCAAAACAAGCATCCACTTTGTCATATTCTTCTTCTTCTTGGAAAACCAGCTAGAGGTGCACACGCCACCAACTGGACGTGTTGAATGGAATGAACAGTTGGCGCGCTTGCTACACGTGCAGTCCGCTTTGAGCTGCCTGCGGACATCCTTATAGGGTCCACAAGGACCCTCGCGAGCACGGACGAATGACGACAATTACATCACACAGACCAAAGCAGAACGCAGGACACAGGAATAGGCCTTAAACATAGAAGCATGCTGATGTTAGCATTTAACTCAAAGCACTGTTGTGTGTGTGTGTGTGTGTGTGTGTGTGTGTGTGTGTGTGTGTGTGTGTGTGTGTGTGTGTGTGTACAGCCTCACAAAAACTCTGCAATGTTTTTTTCAACATGCACAGTATATTATATTGATATATTATACATATCATTATTTAAGATATATAAAACTGTATCACAACCTCCTCTTCCCTCTAATTTGCTTGGCTATTCCTTCATCTTCGTGCTCACTCAATTAAAATAATCAGCAGTTTTTGCATCAAATCTTCATATTTCATCACAGTACATTAGTGACAGTAAGTTTCTGACTGATCCTAAACTCAGAACCAAAAACTGTGTGTGTGCCCATCTGTATGCCTCCACACACACAAGGTATGAGGATATTTTAGTAGCCAAGTGCGTCAGACAGAGCTTGAACTCGGTCTGTGTGATTGACTGTATGAGCTGCTGGCCAAATGTCTCCGTTTTTTCCCTTGAGCTGGGGGAGAAAAGTGTTATTTCTTCAAAAGCCCCATTTGAGAAACCCCGCAAGCCTGTAATTGCTAGGGAAAAGGCCGGACAACCTGCCAAGCCAAACACTTGAGAGGGAATTTGAAATATTGTAAACAGTAGAGTAACCCACTCACTGTCGAGACCGAGACCAGAGGGGAGGAAGAGGAGACGTGGGGGTGTTGGAGGGATGGAAGGTGGTTGCAGATGAAACATAGTGTGTGAAAGAGAAATGCTGTTTTTTGCAGATTTATACGCATCGATGATGACAACAGCTCACCGCTTCCTTTGAAGCACCACCAGGAGAGGTACTCCTATTAAATAAAAAAAAGAGTTCCAAACTCAAAATGCAGATGTTTGAGGATCACACCTTCTGCAAAACCTGCCACAACTTCAAAAACTCTTTCCTCACATAGGAGTTGTCAATAATAGCGAAGTCTCCCCCCCTCTCCCCACTTTTGAACAGTGAACGTAGTTTATGATCACCACTAACCTCTTTTATGTGTTGACACAATATTTTTCTTGTGCTGTCAAATGAAAGCGGGGGATTATTATTCTAGCGCGACCCCATTTTCCCATCTTAATGACCCGAGCCATGCTCTCCCGGAGTAGGAACCATTAAAACCCAGTTTGGGTTCAGTGCAACTCTGCAGTTCTGTTGGCATATTTCCCCCTCCTCCTTGCTTTCCTCACTCGCTTTTCTTTTTTTCACCTTCCCCTTTAAAAAGCCAAAATCCCCCGACACCAATTAGAAGGCAAAAACGGAAATCTTCGACCAAACATGACATTTACAGGCCAGAACTCAAGACTTTTAACAGCTCCCCCCCTCGCTCTCAGGCACATATTATGCAGGAGCTTAAATGCAACACACATACATTGAGTTTGCTGTAATCAAAACCGAATCGCTGCATTTTTATGCAGTTATATCCTCATGTTCAGCCACATTGTTTGATGTTTACAGAGAGTTGGTGACCTACAAGAAAAGGTTGCAGGGTTTTGAACCTTCATGAACCCAAAGTAACAGCTCTTATTTAATTTCTCTACATGTCACACTGCCACCCTCAGCGTCAATCTGTGTCAGTCTGCACAAAATTACATTTACATGTGTCTGTATGCCTGTGCTTTAACCAGAGTGGACCACAGCATTAAATAAGATGGAAACACATCATTAACTCAGACCCCCCTCTTTCCTCTCTCTATTCTCCTCCCCAACCCAGGACTACAGAGCGTACACAAAAACAGTTGGGTAATTACTGATAATTAAATCAATTACAGGCGGTCTCTGCCTTGCCAGCTCTGGATGGCGGCAGCCGCGTCAGGGAGCTCCAAATATTTGAACAGCACAATCCAAATATTCTCTGAGAGCTGTTTTCGCTTCGTTGCAAATCATCCGCCAGCCTTGCTCTGACGACAGCAAGTCAGCGTGGCCATGTGGGCAGTGCCAGCAGGCGGCAAGGCCCTGATGAGCTTCAGCATTAATGACGAGGTGATTAGTCAGCTTTTCCTTCCTGCGGAAGAGGCTCTGCAATTTCATCCCAATAGTAGTTTGCTTTAAAGGGTTTTTGGACGACTGTAAAAAAAAAATTGCTGGGGCAATTAAATTGTTTTTAATCTTTTTTTCCCCCAGATTACTATCTGGTGCTCCTGCGGTCATGGTTGACAGAAAAGAGATAAAATGGACCATTTACTGCCTCCTTTGGGGGTGGGCTCAGGCAGGGAGAGGGAGACGCTGCAGGCCTGGGGAACAGGATGCTCTGCTTCTTCTTTTCACTGCTTGTGAGGGTCAAATGTAACTTTTCACTTTAATGAAGTACTGAACATTTTCTCTGGAAAAAAAAGGCTTGTCAGTCAGAGAAGAAACAAGTAGATTAAATCACAAACTGTCTCAGTTATACTAGGAAAGACAGCACTACCTTTCTTTGGTGTAGCCTTTGATTGCTATTTACAATAAATAAGCGGATTCATGGGTATAAAGACTCATTGATTTATGTTTCAACATGAGCTGCAACAAGTGAAATTATTTTCTGTGGACTGCGGTGCCAGTGTAAGCAGCACTTTACTCTCCCTCCAGGTTTTGGGTGGCATTATTAGCTGTGTCTGATGTGGAGCAGTGAAGTACTAGGGAGGGGAGGGGGGGAGTTTATCAGATGCAGATTTGTGGGTAAAGGCAACCACAGTGGGGAGTGGCCACCAATGTCTCTGTGTGGTTTTGATAAAGATAGAGATTTATGCTCTTCCAGCGTTTATGGGTCTGGCCCATTGTGGCGATGCCTACTCAGACCTGCCGCCACCTCTTTCTCTACAAGCTGGGAGGGAGGCGGATATTGTTAACGGCTCCCTTTCCTCGTACCCCACCTCCTCCACTCTATTACCCCCATCATGCCAACAAGGCCAAACAGTGATAGACTGGTGGCTCAGTGACTTGTCATGTGCATACAATGACCTCGCTGATAGAGAATTTACCATGAAGAGGTAAAGATGTGACAGCTGCAGAGAGGATTTCCCCAGGGTGTCTCTGTCTCAGGCCGCTGTCTGTTTTAAGGTTATCAGATCAAACACAGATATTAATATCAGGGTTAATCATGAAGGCCTCATTCACATTCATAGGTCAATGGTGACAATGTTGAAGGGGAAAATCAAACCTCAGACCTTGCACACCTCTTCTTCTGTGGATGAAGGGAATGAAAACGGGAATAATGCAATTTTCTAATGACACAATTCCATTGTAGTAAATTTGCATTCTTAGACATAATTTCCAAAATTAGTGGAAATTTTGATTCAATTATTTGGAATTGCATCCTGCGGGTCAGCATAGGGACAACCATTATTTAAATGCAAAAAGATGTCAGTGGTTAAATCAGAATGAAGCATTTGTATTCAACGGAAGCTCCTTGCAGACTGACATTTGTTGCAGATAGTCCACAGAGGCTTCAGTCGGAAGAGCTAGGGCGCAGAGGGCAGGGGGGGAGCAGTGCGCTGCTGTGCTTGTCCCCCCTGGCTTATTGAATTACCTAAATGAGCAGAGGAGACCAGGCTGGGGCTCTTAGTTGTTTGAAGTTTACAAATCATCGTGACTGCTCTGGGGCTTGGACGGGGGGGGGGGGACGTCGCAAGGGAGGGAGCGGGTGGGGGGTGTCTTTTGATGCCTTAAATAAAAACATCAGGGAAACAAACAAACAAGGGAGAGAAAGGGGATAAAGATGGAGACGGTGAAGAGGTGGTAAGGAAACACCATGTTACCCATGGCAACCTGGGAAAATGGTGATGGTTGAGAAACCACTTCCTGTGTATGATGGGAAAAGTTCAATGTTGGTTTCTGAACACACTGAAGACAAACTGTGTATGTTTGTGTTTGTGTGTGTGTGTGTGTGTGTGTGTGTGTGTGTGTGTGTGTGTGTGTGTGTCCACTCTTGCGAGAATTTGTCTTAAAGGAATCTTTCACCATTTCGGGAAATATGCTTATTTCCGTTCTTGCTGTAAGTTAGATGACACGCTTGATACTAGTCACGTGTGTAGCTCCTCAGGGTGAAGCTTAGCTACATCCAGCAGCTGGTTAGCTTAGCATAAAGACCGGAAACCAACGGAAACAGCTAGCCTGGCAAAGTCCCAGTGTAAAGCTTTGTTTATACTCGCGCTTGGCACCGTAGCGGGAGCCTCCACAGATGGCGCGCAAGCTTCGAGCATTGTATAACGCCGTCTTTTTCTGTCGCATGTGATTCGCGCGGGCTTCACTACGGTGAGTGTAAACTACACTTAATGAGATCTGCTTAACACCATTTTCAAAGCTCCCTGATTAACATGTTGTAGCTTCTTTGCTGGTAAACATTTAAAAAAGAAATAAAGCCGCCTGTTGTGGTTTCACGGTGGGTTATACGCGTATATGAGTATTTGCTGGGTGCAGTGCCTTTCTGGGGTAATTGCTGATTGCCTGGCAACCTCACAGTGATGACACCAACAATGCTGATTTTGTTATCTTTAAAAAGAGCGTGATTTTCCCGTTTCCAGCCTTTATGCTACACCAAGCATATATAGCGGCCGACGATAATTTCATATTTACAGCACATGAGAGTGGTATCAGTCTTCTCATCTCAATCTCTGCAAGACTGCCAATTAACATATTACCCAAATTGTCAAACTATTCCTGTAATTCATATCGGACTTTGTTTTTGTTTTTTTCTCCCTGTACATTTGCAACTTTGCTGTAATAACTGGTGAGAAACTGCTTTGCTCTGAGCATCAGTAGACTAGAGACCTTTGCTCAGAAAATTATTTTCGAACATTTGGTCTATTTGTGAAGAAACAGATGGGAAAGAAATTCTGTGCTTTGTTGCATTCCCACATGGATCCAGTATTCAAAATGATATTGAGAAAACATGCATGAATCCATTTGTTTTTCCTTTTACAGATTCAGCATTTTCAAATGAAAATTTTACTTTCAAGTGTATTTTGCCCCCTATCAACGCAGACTCCTGTGATTCTTCTGTAAAGACCAATCAATAATTGATTGTGTCTGGATATGATGGAGAAAAGATAGCATGTTGTTAGTACAATCAGAGGCCTTTTCCAAGCTATTAAGTGGAACTAATTAATTATGGCATGGAAATGCGTTAAAATGTCTCTCTCCCACTGAAGACAACATCCATTTTCAGAATGGAAAAGCTTGAAATGTAATTAGTTACATAATCATGGCAAAATATGGTTGACTTGATTCAAACCATATTGTTCCCATTGCATGACCCATTTCCATTCCTCAAAGCACCCGTAACACAGTATTTTGCTTTCAAAAGATATTTACCGTTCTCTCTTGTCGTCCCTTTTGCAGTTGATTTTTAAAACACACGTACACATGCTCATGACTGAAAATATGACAATGGGGAAAGAAGGATTTCAGCATACAGATTACCAGGAACTCAATCAACAACTGTCTGGGGACGGTAAGAATCCATTTCAACTTCTTGACCCGTTGGCTCTGGGTCTTTGTAACCACGTGACTCCGCTCTAATTGGACGACACAATGTCTGGGAGTTCTGAGGCTGGACAGAACTCACGGCAAATTACCACTCACTTCCTGTTCACTCTGAGCGGGCACTGGAGCCGTCAAGGGAGCTGTTGGACTTTGAAAAGTGTTTGCTTAGCTTGGCATCTCCGGTAACCGTGACCCTGTTGTAATGAAGAATAATTTACCATTCTGGAAAGTTCATTTTTGTGCATGCCTTATTTACAACAGCAACATCCCAACTGTGCATGGAACAGATTCAGTAAAGTCAGTAGGTAAATTGAAATGACACTTTTTGTTGGTGCTGAAAATTATCTTCAAGAGAAAAGAAATGTTTATAATGTTAAATATTCTTCTCTTTACATTAAGTATATATTTTAGAATTGTTTGAAAAAATCAAATAAACATAGGAGTAAACAAATTAACAGATATATTGTAGGTCTAGTTAATAAAACATTAGTAACCTCGCCAGGTGGTTTGTTATACAGAACTATCTGAGGAACTGTCATTGGAAACCGTTTGGAAAGAGCTAGCACTTTCAAAAAATACTTGGCAGGTGATTGGATGAACCACCCGTCAATCTAAGAGCGAAAACATCTTCTCCACCGAGAAAAGCAGTCAGGGCCGTTACTCTTCTTTCAATGAAAGAACAAACAAAGACAGACACTGTACTAATATACAGTTCTGATACAACTGAGCATCTACATTAACCACTATTGTTATTTAGAATGAACAATCGCTTTTCTGTGCCTTCTCACTTCACTCTCTACCGATTGTCAAACTTTTCCTAAAGGAAGCAAGATTGGGCTTTTAAATTTAGGGTTTGAAACAGCAAAACAAATTAATTAATAAAATAGAATAAAAGATAGAATAAAAGAGACTATGCACATGTGTATATACTTTTTCTATGTGTATGTAGTGAGCAAGACTGTGCATGATGATGATTGATGTAGCTGCAAAAGTGCGCATGAGGCCTTCAAAATGATATTTTTCTCCAATAAGGTATATGAGGTGAGGTATATAAGGTATACGTCTTTTATTGGGAAATTATACATAAGTTGACGTATCTTGCAGTCTTCATTTTTGTTCTTGTGCCCGTGTCACCACGTAGGCTCCAACAAGCTCGGTGTCTCCGTGCTGCTGCCTGGTGAAAGCAGCGTCCAGTGGAAGAGGATTGGTAGTGACATCTGGCAGTTTGATAAAGTGGATTTGGTTTCTTAGGGGCAATTCCAGGCTACTCTCCCCGGGCGCCAGGCCTTCTCTGGTTAGTATATGACTTACATGTGTAGGCTGCTGAGAGGGTGGACTGATGTGTGTTCGTGTGTGTATGAGAAAGTGAGTGTCAGTATGTACAGTATACAGTAAGCAGGTAGTGTGTGTGTGTGTGTGTGTGTGTGTGTGTGTGTGTGTGTGTGTGTGTGTGTGTGTGTGTGTGTGTGTGTGTGTGTGCGGTTTGGTGCATTGAGCAGAGGGGAAGCGGTTAGTTCAAATGGAAAACAGCAGTCCCTCCACCATTTACATTAATCCAAGCCTTTCATCACCAGCTCCCCTAAAGCATGGCCTCTCTCCTTCTAATTTACTTTAAACACACACATTAGTCTCATCAATAAACACTAATGGCTCTTTATGAAACAGAGGTCTATTTCCCATTTTTCAAATGAAAGCCCCTTGTCCCTGCAGAGCCTCGGAGTCCGATCTAATCCATCTCTGAGATGGCTGATCCGTCCTTCCGTAACATCCTCCGCCACCACCGCAAAGTGAAGACAATAAACAGCATGCAGGCATGTCCAAAACCAGGCCAGTGCTCGCTAACATGTAGCTTTTCACTACACATGGTATAGACAGTAATGGCTTTCTTTAAATTTCCTCTTAAGACTAGCTCCTCTTGTCAATTTATATGAATGTAAAAGGGTGTCTATTTCTAAGGAACCAGAGATTTAAAGGACCCATACCATATTGTCCCATTGCAACAATCTTCGGGTAATAATATGATACATAAACAAAAGCCAAAGTTACTGTCATGAAGCAGCTTTTTAGGTTTTTGTGAATTCATTTGACTAACTGGATAAAAGGGCTTTTGTATCAGAGCCAGTAGAGCTCAACAGATACTTGGAAGATGAAAGCACTTATGAAAATGCAGCATTCAACAAAACAATATTTAGAGAGAGAAATCTGTAGTCTGCGAGCAGAAAGAAGGAAAAATACTGCCACTAAAATAACAGCTCATAGAGCAACTGATTTAAATTGCAAAACATCATCAGGAATGTCTTTTTTTGACATATTTTGTTCTTTATGTGGCTTCAAAACTGAATGATTATCCAAGCATCTGTCCCGAGCAACTGATTTTTGAACATGTTGTGGGTTCTGAGGTTTGCTTTAGGATTGGACCACATGAAAGCCGAGGTGAAGGTCAATAGCACAGGACTACTGTGGCTATGAAAACATCATGGGTGTTTTCTCACCAGGGCTCACACGAACAAGCATGGGCTCAAGGACAGACTCCTCATTCTGTAGTGCCACCATCTTAAGGAGAGTTCGCCCAAAAATATAAATAGGATTTTTCATCCCCAGGCAATTTCATAAGCACCTTCACACCGTGTCCATGCTGAAGAGGCTGATCTTAAAATATCTTATCAGTCATTGCATCTTTAGCCCAACATTTTTGGTTCTTTACCTGTTTATTGGCCAAGTATCGTGCACATACAAGGAATCTGACTCTCTCACATAGAAATAAAATTAAAATAAAATAAGTTAATAGTTAACAGTAAAAATAAAAGAGACAGGAAGACACAAGTGAAAAAAATGGTTGTTAGTATAAATTAATAAGTAGTATTTCTTTTAAAAAGCAAAAGTCCTGCATTTAAAGTTTTACTTTAGTAAAAATACAAAAGTATTTATTTTAAATACTTAGCCAACAAGTAATTAGGAATTGCAGTTAAATGAACAGAGCAAACATCTTAGGCAGGTATGTTATTATGAATTTCTCTCATCTTGTGTCATCTCCATCTGAAATTATATCTGTTTGATTTCTCATCCATCTCTCTCAATCTTACCTCTCTCTCTCTGTCTCTGTGCTGTTGGAGGACCTTCTCAAGAGGAAAAGGATCCAGTCGGGCCTTACCTCACCCGTGGCATTGGAGGGGGAATTATAGGGCTTAGTTCTCTCAACTTGACCCCGCTCCTAATTACTTGTTGGATAAGTATTTTGGCTCCTAGCGGAGTGTTGTTCTAACCTCCACTTGTCTGCTTTGTGTCCAAACATGGAGAAAGGAAAACACGTTCCAGTGTACCAGGAGGCTTAGCCTCAACGCTGCGTTCTCACAGAGCCAAACGCCCCACCGCAGGCTGCAGGGACACACACAGGTTAGACTGAGCACCCCATCTTACCTTTGTTTCTTCTACTCTGGGGATATAAGAGGATAGTGATGAACTCATGAATGTTTTTAAAATTTCCAGTTTTTCGCAGTTTCAAATTCAACACTATGTCCCTCTTTGAAGCAAAAGAAAGAAGCACAAACAGTGCAAGCTGGAGGCAGCTGGCTGGCCTGTCTGCACTATTTTGAATCACAGTTCCCTTTTAAATAATCAGTGAGAGGCACCAGTAAGTGGTGGCAACCTGCGGCAAATTTGTCTTCGTCAGACCATATTGTCTCAGACATTTCAAAACCTTTTTTGGCAACCTCCCCTGTAATCATGGCCCCTTCAAAGACAATTATCAGTGCAACAACTTAGTGTGTAATATACGCTAATGATGGATAATAACACTGGTAAACAGAGAGAGACGACTCATCTTTTATGCGTTTCTGACATGACTTTACACTCAGCAGGGATGTGTTGTGTTTTTGTTCTTTTTATGAGTAATTCATAACATTGATGGTTGACTGAGAGACACTTTTAATTCCTCCTCTCTGCTGTGAGTCACACAGCATATTCTACCTGAATTGGCACACTAACAAGCTGCAATTATGTTTAAATAAAGCTGAGAATGTTAATCATTTTTACCAGAAGAGAAAGTTAATGTCCAACATCCTCATTGTTTAGTTACTGATCATATCTCCTCAACTCATCCCACCCCCCAATGCTCTACCCCTGGGAAAGAGCTCTCTGCGATCACCATACTTGAAATCAAAACTCAAAACAGGGATTATCAGGCTCAGAGATTAGCTTTTAAATGAGAGCTCTCCAAACATCTTAAGGTATGTCATCAATTCTGTGTAAAGAAAGATAAGGAACTTCGGTGGAAAAAGACAATCCTCCAGAGACGGAATAAGTTAAAGGTGGGGAGTTTATTTCATTATTGTCTAATAGCTTCCATAGCCATCACCCTTTACCCCCAATAAAGTCTCATTGGCCTGAGGATTGAGTCTGGATTACATGGTAGCTCTACTAATAATGTCAAACACATGAAGAGACCTGACCCCGAAACTCACCCATCACCACAGCGAGCAGAAGGCTAACCTTTCACCGGAGTGTTAAGTGTAACACACTGTGCTTACGGGAATATAAATAGCATCAGGATGTAAAAAGTATTATGCATCAATAATGTGTTGTGCTCAGCGTGTGAAACATATATTTCTGACATGTTATATCATAGTGTAATTGGCATTTGTGTCTTTGAGAGGAGCTGTGCTTTAACAAGGACAAGATAAAAAGAAAGAACAGCCTGTGCCTTTTCCTTTGTGTGTGTGTGTGTGTGTGTGTGTGTGTGTGTGTGTGTGTGTGTGTGTGTGTGTGTGTGTGTGTGTACATACCTCAGTTTGTAGGCTGCAGCACTGTATGTTCCCCCCTGGGGCTGCACTGAGAGGCTGGTGCCAGAGAGTCTCACCTAGTCAGGTTAGCCTGGGAACATACTCATACTGCCTTACAGGTATTTCTTCCACTCACACATAAACACACACTGCTTGCACTGTCACGTGTCTGCATGCACACTGTGCTTCCCACATCATAAGCTAATGAGCCATTATATTGTCATTAGTGTTTTATTTGCACCACCCTGTCTTTCAACAATCTGTCACACTGTTCGCATGACGATGACTCAGACGCCCAACAGTTGTTTCGGATTTGAGCAATTGTGCACACACTTGTGACTTTGTGCAGGTCTGCATGCTGCTCGTGTATTGTTATGTATGTGTGTCTTTTTTTCCCGTCCATGTTCTTGACATCAAATCAATTTTCCATTTGTCAAAACCTGACAAAATCTGAATCCATCTTGTTGTTCTCAGTGAATCCAGCTCATGATGATGTTCTTGGCCTCAGGAATCATTCAAGATTTAAGTAGACTTGAAATGTGTTTGGTCAACGTCTACTGTATAAAGCATGTGTTTATGTACATAGCACGTCATTATCTTTGTATCTTGATTAGGTTTCCCAACGTTTCTCATGTTTGTACACCTAAATAGGAGAATACGATGGCGGGACCACCCAAACAGAGCAATCGCACATGTCAAATAAGAACAGGGATGCTCATTATGTGGCAGACAGTTTGCCGCTCTATCTTTGCATGGTCTCAGTTTGCATTTGATGCCTGAGAACATCAGTGGGAAACTAAGAAAAAAAGGAATGACTGTAGATACAGTAAAAGTTTGATGAGGAATCTTTGGCAATAACTTCAGGCATCGTATTTGTCTCAGAGGTTGAGTAAGGTGATTTGTATTCTCACACAAGAGTTCACAATGAATTGAACATCTGTCACCATCATTAATCTACAAATGAAACCACAACTTGGAGCAGAGTGATTGCTGTTGCACCTAGAGGGCAGGGCGCAGAGAGCCAGGCTCACGTCGAGCAGCCGGGCTCTCCCCAGTGTTTGCTCTGAGGAATGCACGGTGTTGACACTCAGTATCAGCTTTATTCCTCACACGTGCTAAAACACACATCCACATGCTGCCATGGATTCATCAGTGTCCATTTTTGTTGAGATAGATTTAATCTCAGCGCCAACCTTATATGCAAGAATACATTTTAAACAGCTCGCTGATATGATGAGGACAGCCACACCAACACGTAGAGATGATTTATATGGGGCCTTTAAAGAGCTGGCATGGTGTTAACTTGCAGAAAAAGTTATTCAAGATTCTGAAGCACGTCTCATAAAAACTAAAGCAAGAATGAGTTCCTCTCTACTGCTGGGATCCCATTGTACCATGCACTGTGAACTGCGATTATCACTAAGCTGGAATAAATCTATACAAACTTCTAAGACCTAAAGACCTTTGATTTGTTTCATGGCTTAACTCAACTCAAATACAAATCTGGCTAATATTGGTACAGAGAAATTAATGATTATTCAAATTCTAATGTATTTGTTACATTTATTATTGTCACCATCACAGAGCTGAGCTGAAACCTGCTGTGTTTTTCATGTGGTGGTACATGTGGCTCATCATGCTGAGTTGTCAGTGAGTGACTCAGCATTGATTAAGCAACAAGGTAATAATACTTGTTTCGTGCCAACAGGCCACTTTCTCTTCCCATGATGCTTTTCCCCCCACTTTCCCCCTTTGTCCTGCCCTCTCTCAAATTTTCCCTTCGGTTACAATCCACATAAGATATTTCTCATGTGTTTCTTTTGTGACAATACTAAAGCAGTAATTATGAGACCAACACACTGTTTTCATCAATAAACTGCAGCTGTGAGGGATGTGACTGTTTTAGAATTGGAGTTTAGCCTTTAATTACCTTTGAGTGATTGTTTTCCTTGAAGAAAGCACAATGATGCTGTTCGAGAAGACATAATTAAATAGCAATTCTAATTACAAAAAGCAACACTTCTAGAAAGGTTCTTGGGTAGAGTCAGCTTGTAACTAATCCCAGAAAGCATTCATGAACATAGTACAGTATATATTTAGCTCCATTCAAAGTTTGCTCTGCTCTCACAGCCTGCACCCTAGTGAGTCAGAGTTTCAACATCACCTGAAGAAAACTTGGCACTGCTACTCGGCAAGCGATGGAAAATTAAAAGGCCAGTTAGTGCCTTTGGGTGAGAAATAATTATGGGTGTTCATTACAATGGGGTACAAAGGGAATGAAAATTCCTAAGTTAAGTGTTTTACCATCAAAATGCCAAGAGTGAAATTAATGTAATTAAGCCCACAAATACCTCCGGCTTTTGTAACAAAGCTGTTTTACTGCCTTTAGCAGCATACAAGTACTTTGCCTAACACTGAGTGCTCAGTACAAGCGCTTTGGCTGGGAATGACTCTGGAATCATTCAAGCACAATACAACATGTAATTTTGTTGCATATATTTGTTTACCAATAATTGCTGATTAACTACTGTGCTTTTAAGTCTCTATAAACCATAGCACCATAACACAGCAGTGGTGTGTCACAGTGTAAGAATCACAGTTTTTCTCTGAACAGAATATTAGAAAACATACACTGAATGTTGAGCTGCCCATATCATTGATTTCCCTAAATAAATCAATATCAGTTGTTAAGGAGGCAATTCAGAAAATAATTAATTAATTTACTTGAAAGAGGGATTTTTAAGCTTTGACTAAATATAAATATGGATCACGTAAAAGATGCCACAGCTCAGTATCAGAAAGTCACCCGCAATATTTTGAACTTTGTACATCATGAAAGTTGAATACGCAGCCAGATTTCATGACTTTAACATCAGTAAAATCATCACAACTCAGACCCAAAATCACACTGACTGCGGTCAACCATGAGGATGAGACCGTCGCTGAATAAAAGTTAAACAAGCGGTTTAACTCATCTTTTTTTATGCTCCAGCCTTGGACTGTAAGGCCCATGAAGTCTCTGTCTGCTCCAAAACTTGTTTGAAAAGATAATTTTGCACAAGAGTTCAAGCATCTTCTAATTTACATACTGTTCATTGTAATACACTTAGAACCAACGTTAATTATGTTATTTCCTGTCACTGTTATTCACAGTAAAAAGAAACACCTAAATCTACCACAGCATCATGTATGAGCATAACTACAAATTACATGATAGTAATGCAGAATAAAATATATTTATGGAATGATAGAAGGAACTACAAGTCTTTAGTAGAATTTATTAAATCAAGTGAACAAAAATAAATAAAAAAGATGGAAGATAATAAATAACTTACATTATTAACCTTTCATAATGGAGAGAATGCATAATGTGCTTAAACAGACTTAATAAAACTGTTCTTAAAAAGTATCAAAATGTATGCTGCAGAACTGGAGACATTGTCTTCTTCTTCCTGCCGCCTATATTAACCACAATGCAACTTGATCAACGACAGTACAGTGGGAGATTCGGATGTGTTATGTTAACAGCTAATGTAGAAGATTGCTTTTATTCTCAGACTTGTAGTGTTCACACCCAACTGATGCTAATTCGCTTCAGGCAATTTATCAGAGTTCATGCCCCTCCCTCTGGAGCCACAAACAGCTTTGTACAACTTGTTTTCACAATGCAGTGATACAACCCAAGTTTCTCTTCTGTCGTTGTCAGATAAGATGATATTATATATAAATATGTTTATGTTTAAGCTTCAACACACTCAATATGTATTTTAATAAATGAAGGAAACTTCAGAAATCCAAGAGACCAGATTGTGCGTAATAGGACCAACAATAATGCAAGCTTTTTTAAATTCACAAACAGCTGTTGCAGAATAAACATCACATGTTTGCACTGACACATAGTTTGTTATGTCTGCTGGATATCAGAAGGGTTAGAATATATATAGAATATTATCCGTGTCACCCTCAGGATATTTGGACAGTTTGTGTGTGTGTGTCTGTGTGTGTATGGTGGGGGGGGGGATTTAAAGGGGGATATAAAGCTTGGGTGTGCGCTTGTTTGTGAAAATTACTGGGCATTTTGTATTTCCCTGACATATGGAGTATTAATAAGCAGATGTCAGAGTAACGGTGAGGCAAAACCACTTGTGAGTTTAAGAGGAACAACAGAAATCTCTGAGGCTATGAGCCTATTAGACACAGCATGTTTTATTTCATGTGGACCTAATTCTATCAAACCCACACTCAAGCATGCTCTTATATCTGAGCTCTGCTTTTCCCTCAATTGGAAACATCTTCATGGAGATACATAAACATATTCAAAAGGCCTATTTTGCTCTACATTTGGGTCCTGCCCGAGATCTGATTTTCCTCTCTTTGATGTTACGTTCATATTCTTCCTCCTTCCCGGCAACATATGTCCCTCATTACATCACGTCATGCCAACGAACAATCAGTTTGTCATAACACATCTCCGGGCACCGAGAGAAGGGATGAGAAAGGCTAGTGAGGGGAAGAATGGCTGAAAACTGAGGGGACTGTCAGGAGTATTATTAAACCAGTAACAGATAGCTGCTCTTAGCATCGCATGGCCAGCGGCTCCAGGGCCTCGCCCCCAGCACCTTCTCCTTGATGTCAGCACCGGGGAGCTCTAGGATCGGATCGGGGCGGCTCATTGAGTGACAGCTTCAATAAGGCTAATTACAGTGGGCTGCGGGGCCCAGTTATGTTGTCTGGCAACTTCACCCACTGTGGAGCCAGAGCGACTGTGTTAACTATGGTTTTAGACCAAGGTAGGCATCAGTCAGCCACCGCAGTAAACACACACACACAGTCAAGTACTCACATCAGGAACACACACTTTTATTAAGACAAAAGTTGACTCTTGAAATAATTCATGACCCGAGTGAGTGTCCTGAGAACAATGATGCCAATGTGCGTTATGATACCAACATTAGTGAAGTAAAACATTTGCTCAAGTGCGCTTAAGTACAAATATAAGGGAACTTGTACTTTACTTGTGTATTTTTGTACTTTTTGCTCCACTGCATTTATTTGACAGCTTTCAGTTATTTTTAAAGATCACAATTCTACACAAAAAAAATAAATAAATATATATATATATATATATATATTTAACTGTTATAGATGAAACTACCCAACACCATATATGCAACTACTACTTTTTTACATAGTAAAACACTAACCAGGGGCATTTTTATTTTTGACATTTCCAATGCGGTGCTTTTACTCAATCAAATTTTTCTTTTGCTTTGTGAGACTGAACCTCTGCTCTTTTCCTGTGAATATTAAGGATTTATTTAAAAAAAAAAATAAAGTCTTCATGATTTTTTTTTGTGTCAGGTGAGGTGGCCCACCTCTGCAATATCTCAAAAAATCTCTGTGGGACACTTTGGATACTACTCTGCAGCATTGAGGGAGAGTCAAACAGCTTTAGTTTGATGCTGAGTATAGCAGTCATTTTGTCTGTTCAGTGTGTGTGTTAGACACGCCAAACTAAAGACCAAAGACTATCACAATGTTTATATACAGCATCTAAATGTCTTGGGTTTGGTGTGTTTACAGTGTGTTTACAGCCATGTCCTGTTGCTGTAATCACTGATTTGCTTTGCCTTAGATATAACATTTAATCAGATATGTTGAGACATTTTTAGATTTTGACATTTTTAGGAGACAAGAAAAAAACTCTTGGCTTTCCAAGTCATAGCCAGCAGCTAAACTGCTTTGCTTCACATTAATTATAAATCAGGTGCAGTCTTGCCTGTTTATATGAAAACTGGAAATTATGCTTAATTAGAATTCTGCTAAGTGACAGTCATTAAGGTATATTGTAATTCATTATGGTATATATTGTAATTATTGGTTGCTCAACACAACAACCACACCAGCATGTTGCTTCATTTATCATTACAAGGAGTTTTAGTTTTATCAAGAACATGATGATTTTCTGGTGCCGCGGTTGGACCACCTGAACTAGTCTGACTCTGGAGAGAGGATTTAAAAAGTTTTTAAAATGACACACAAGGCAACAACCTGCCATTTGTGAAAAACATTAATATCTTGTCTTTTTACATGACACCGCATCAGTGAAGACGTTAGTCGGCCAACCTACAACGAGCAGGACAGAGATGTTTGTGAAGTAGGTAGGCCGGTGTGGGAGGCTCATTCCAAACTGGTGCCAGGACTGTTTAGAGGCCTGTTGTGTCTGGAGTCTCTCAGGTCACTTTAATATCAGCCCAAGGCTTTAAATCGGCCCCCATGTCGCTCCAGCGATTACAGGAGGATCCCCATTGTCCGTCTTCCTCCCTCTCTCCCCTCATGCTCTTCCTCACCCTTTTCCTGCTGTACGTCACTTTGTTGTGTCTATTTAACTGTTGCCTCTCACATTCTTTCACTTTGATTTCTGTTTCTTCCTCACATTTCCGATATTAAACGTAACTGATGCTGAACACAAATAATATTCTGCACAAAATCCTATTTACTATGCCTCCAAACATTGGGTCTTTGCCATTCCAGAGGAGATTTGAGTGAGAACTGTTAACCCCCCCGAGTCCATCATCAACCTTTTTCAACCATCTCTCTCTAAACTCAGTGTTTACTCTATTGTTGAACTGCCAGCAAACCAAGTTCCTGTGTGTGTATTTGTGTTTTAGCGTATACAAGTCATCCCCGTGAGCTTGCGTGTATACAATAATGCTTTTAGGGGATTGGGCCCTGCGTTGGGCCTTTTAACTTCAGTCATCGCTGCATCCTGATATCCTGGTGTGACTGGTTTGAGGGGGTAATTCACTCCACCAGAAACACAGGCTTTTAGAGGTTCCACATGTGCCTTGGCACCAGACAGAAGAGAGGCTGGTAGGTTTCATTAATTGTGGTAACATTCCTGTAGCGTTGTCAGGCAGTTTTATTAGTATTAGTGTTGCCCGCAGGCTGTCATTATGCACCATTTAGAAACCAAACCCTTCCCATGGCTGTCAGGTCTCAACCGTTCGAGAATATAGTTAACCACTAACTACTTAATCATTCAATTGATAACGTCAATTTAATATTACTGACTAATTGAAACAGTCAGCCTATCTTAAAACAAGTTCCTGAATATATTAATGAGAAAAACATTTCAGAATAAAGTGATGGAATTTATGTAAATGTTTCTTATCCCAAATACCTACAAAAAAGTTGCTCTACTTTTCCCATGAAGCAACACATTTTAAATCACCTCACTATCTCAGGGTTTTTATTTACAAAAACCAACACAAGAATTAACGCAAATGAATTACCTGCAAATGAATTACCTGCAAATGAATTATCTGCAAATGAGGATTATAAACCAAATTATGTGTACCGAATGTGCTCTTTTACAGAGATGGAGTGACAAAAAATTTTGTAGACTTCCCTTGTCAAACATTCCAGAAGAAATGTCAAATGCTCCTTTAATCCAGGCGACTCACTGGGTGGATTCATTGAAGCAATCATCCTAATAACAGTAAATCCCCAATAATTGACATGTCAAAATTACTTGTAAAAATTGACTTTCCTTTTTCACAGACCTTTAAACAGACCGAGATGATCCAGCAGGTTGAAAATGAAAAGCAGATTGATCGTTCCAGACGGCATTAACCCCACCTCTGGTTGAATCTCTTCGGGTCAGGCCCGGCTACTGAAACAGTCGTGCTTCTCACTGGTTTGATCCGAGCCTGTTGACAAGGTCAGCTGTAACTGGCTGAGAGGTTGTCATGACTGACTGCAAAGCGCTCCTGACTCATCTGTGCAATCATTTGTCAGCTTGTAGTGCAGCTCAAATGTGAGGGTTGGTTGAAAAGAGGCCAAACAATCATTGAAAATTACATTTTATAGTCTTTTGTTGGCCCACAGAGCATTTTTATAATCCTCAACGAATTGTTTTAGACTTATTGAAAATGTTTCCATTTTTAAGCATTTCATTTATTGTTAAATAAAAACTTTTTTTTTACTGAGACTGAAAAGAAAATATAGAGCCTACAGTTTACAGATATTCAATATGTCCTTTCACTTTTTTATTATCAAAGCTCTGGGATTCGACTTCTAACATACATCGTTTGACTTATTCAAGCAAAAAAATGTGACTAGTTAGTGGTGCTTATTGTGGTCGTCTGGACATGATTTGTTTGCACCAATAAAAGCGGGCAGGAATTGTTTGTTTTTAATGACCATGTTATCCACCATGGAAGCATGAAATTTTATGTCTTTTTTCCATGGAGACCTCCAAAATCACCCCAGGATGAGATAATGAAACTGAATTACACTTTATTAGAAATAAATGTAGTTGTTTTAGCATATGAGTAAATATTTTACTTTGATGAAGTGTTTTTATGTGCTCATTGCATGCGAGCACACGCATGATCTGTTTGTTTGTTTGTGCAAGATTTATAGCCACTTTAAAAAAAACAAACTCATGAAATCCTGACATCATTATGACTTGGTCAGAAGACAGCAAACTGCATGTACACATCATGCTGTAAGTGGCTGCTAATTCACATTTTACCACTGTGTGTGTGTGTGTGTGTGTGTGTGTGTGTGTGTGTGTGTGTGTGTGTGTGTGTGGGTGGGTGTGAGCCCAGGCTCCCTGCTCGCCCTGTGGTTTGCTGTCTCTCCGCATGGAGCACAGACTTGAGGAGTGAAGGAGGAGCACTGCTGCCATCCCACTACAGATCAAATACACACCAGGCGGCGCGAGGACGGCAAACAGTCAAAACAGAACCTGATCTCGGGGGCAATTACCAGTGTTTGCTTAATCTTTGGAACGTGCTGTCGAAAACCAGGGTCAATGGCGCTGCTTGACTCTCCCTTTTTAGCTGGGGCGAGAGTAGGGATTATTACTCATTAGGACTTCACAGTTTGGTGTTTGAAGATGTGGGGGCAGCGGGGGAATGTGTGTGAGTGGAGTGAGGCGTCTTAAGGCATGACCCCCCCCCCATCAGACAAACAGGAGAAAGAAGAGTGGGTTAACTGAGTGGTCCGTGTGTGAAGGACATACAAGAAAGGGGATAGAAAAGGATGAAATGTTCATCAAATTGGTTTAAATGGACACAAATTATAAATCACATACACGGTTCAGTTTCCAGATTTTCTTAAAACTTACTTTTCAGGGCTTGTGTTGGTGAACAAAGTTCTGACACTGACACTCTTTCAGCATTTTTCAACGTTAACCCGCTGGCAGTACTCTCCCAACGATTCTGTTACCTGTTTGTTACCTCAGCATCAATTAAAGCTATTTGAAACCTCAGCCACCCACAGGCTCCAGCACCGTACAATTAAAGGTGGCGTGAGACCTGGGTTTGCTTCACACTAATTCCACACCGCATTTAGATGACAGCGTCGAGGGGCCTTGAGGGCTGTGTGAATGGCTTTATTGGATAGCTGAGGATTGATAATTACCTGCAAAAGTAATTGCAACAAATTCCACCCAGCCTTCAGGATATTCCAAGTTAGGTCTTTAGCTGAAAGCTGTAGTGTTCAGTCTCTGATTGCCTGTAAAGAGGTGTGAATACTGAAACGTGTCTTAGATTTAATGTTTAAAAGAATGACAAACAATATGTTTTTTGGATGTGACTTGCTGAATTGAATTACTGTAATACTGGGGGTTTTTTCATAATATCTTTTGCATATATATCTATTAATCTGTCTATCAGGCTATCACAACAAAATTACTTTATCTGGGAATTAAACCTTGATTGAGTTACCAAAAATGCCCACAATAACCCAGAAGCGGTTTGTTTGGTTTGCGCACAAGCAGAGCCGGACAGGGGAAATATTTCAGGCAAGGAATGTAAGCCCAGGCCAATCTCCACACATTCAATTCAGCAATTAAGTTGGTGAGTGTAAATGTATTAATACCAACAGGAAAAATGACAAAAAACATTGAAAATAAGATACGTATAGTACGTAGTAATCGAGTGTAATTCAAAAAAGCTGATTCTGAGTGCACTAGCTTCTTACTCTGAAATTTGTCATTGTGCTTCTATTCATTTGTCTTTCCAAAGAATTTACACATGGCCATGTGGTTTATTATCTTATTCTAAGATAGATCAGCATCTTAGATGCTAAGAATTGATTTTAACACTGATTAATTTGATTAGTTAGGGATTTATGTTATTAAATGTAAATTAAGTTTTTCTTATTTTGGAACAGTATGCAAAAGTTTGGTTTCTGTTTGGCTCTCTATAAAGCAGACTTATTCTATACCTGAGGAACTGACTTCAGAAAATGTGTAACCTTCTTTTTAGTTTGTTTTCACTGTTCCTCCTTCCTGCCGAAACTCTCTCCTTTTCTGTCTCTCACTCACACACACACACACACACACACACACACACACACACACACACACACACACACACACACAAACTCAAACATCTTGTGGTCATGTAGTGACTAACCCGGGGGATGAGAAGAGGTTTCATGCTGACAGGATGTCGGTGCTCAGTGGGAGATGGCTAACTAGTGGGAGCATCAAAGAATAGCTAAATCAGCTGCCTCCCACCGCAGCGCGGTCACCGCATTCCTCATAGGTGCAGATATGAAAGAGGGTATGTGCTTTGTAGACTCGCCAACAAAAAATATGTACAATCTCAGATAAGATTTGATTGTATTTGGCAGTAAAAGTAGTAGTAGAGGAGAGTCTATCCTTTCATTTTTCAGTTTTTTCCTGATTTTGTCCACCAACTTAATCAGAATTCTCAGCTCTCGATACATATTGCAAAACATTCATTTATCTGTTTGTTTAACAATTCTATGTGTACCAGTACAGCTGTCTTCACTTTGTAGTTTACTGTTGCCTCTTTTCATTACTTTGGCAGCAGTAACACAGTAACCACCATCCTTAAGAAAATCTCATATACCACTCAGCACACACTGAGGGGCCCTGTGCATGTATGCATACTTCTACCAGCTTGGAGCGGTAAAAGTTGTTGCGGACAGGAAAGGGAATATAATGAGACATTTATTTGGTGACAGCTTCACTCACTGTGCCTCTGTTTCACACTCAGGTCATAAATGACAAAATGGAAGTCATGAACATGAACATGGACACTACTTTGATTTTAGAGGCAATAACTCTAAGTTAGCTGTGGCAGGGATGTATTTAAGCAAATTATGTTTTTAAACAAAAAAAAAGAACAAATGCATTATTCATGTTTGCATAAGTTTTTGCTCATTCATATTAGCTGTAGATGTCTTTTACAACTATCCCTCCCTTTTTTGACACAGAGTAACTGTAGGTGAGTAAACATTGACTTTATTTCATCCAAAGTGGGTTTTTCCCTTCTGCGCTTCATAGCCTCACTATTGTGCTCTGGCCATTCTCATTCATCCCAAACTGCCGCCTCAACCCCAACTCTCCCCTGCCAAGCCAGTCACAGAGCCAAACAGGACGGGCTTTGACTGCCACTTAATTACACACCGTTTTACTCCACAGTTTACCAGTCAAAAGGAGGGGCCGGCTGGGGGTATGTGGAGGGGTGGGGGAAGTTGGGCTGGGGGTACGGGGCCCCCAGTATCCTCTCCATCAATGTCGGCAGCCCCCACAAAGGCACTCATGACAGAGGATGAGTAGTTATAATGCCGTGTCCGTGCCTGCCGCTCAAAGTCACCCCATTCCTAATTGCCCTCAGAGATGGCAGATAATGGAGGGGCTTTGAAGTGAAAATGGCCCCTAATGAGCGAGAGAGAGGAAGAGAGAAAGCAAGGGAGTGAGGTAGGGAGGATGGGGGATAGCAAGGGTGTGTATATGTGTGAGGATTGCCTGTCAACCTGTTTATACAAAGGAGAAAGTAAAGAAAATATCAGAGAAATGTGGAAGAATAACAAAGGATGTGTGATGGGGAGCTGCTGTACTCCTCAGTCTGTCCCACTGTGCTCATGGGAGCGCACAGGAGTCTGAGACGGGAGTCTGAGACGGACACTCAGCAGGGGTCTGCTTCATCCATCTTCCTGGACCCCTTCGTCTCCAGCGTAGCCTCCAGGCACCTGCCTCCCCCCGATGGCTTGCTTCGATGCTCCTCTCTCCTTCTTTTCTCTCCTTACATCATACTCTCCTTCCTTTTATCCCTTTTTGTGTTGTCTGTCTGTCTACCCATCCATGCCTTGGTTCCCAACCCTCCCTCTCTCTATGTGTTTCTGATGGACAAATTGACAATGGCACCGCCACTCGGTCTGGCGTCAGAGCCTTCCCATACCAACAACATGACTGGGATTCTTTGCGCTGTCTTGCATACTTTCACATGACGCCAAGGAAACTCAAACGATTTACATACAAAGCATTTTTCTTTTTACTGCGTGCTCCTTTTGTCATGCTCCTTGGTACTGTCTTTTGATTACGTTTTCTTTGTTATTGTGATGAAGCTCTCTCACCCGTTGCCTCTGGCTTTGTCAGCAGACTATAAAGTCAATTTACTCTCTGGGCCCACAGTACTACAACTAGACAGTAAATCAGAGCCAGTCACATTGAGTAAATGCACGAGAATTACATTATAGAAATATTTGTATACAGTATGATAAATATCAAACCTAGAATTAAAAAAAATATATATTCAACCTAAAACCAGATGTCACGGTTGCCTGTAGAAACATACTTATTTACTTAAAATTAATTTAAATGACCATTACATTTGAGTCACAGAGCTTTGTATCTTATTTTAACAACACAGTGCAGGTATTTACAGAATCCTCAAAGACTCTTCAAATCATTTAAATGATAAAATATTCCCAAGTCCTGTTTCTTTTTCCTATTCCAAACAAGGATGTAAGCCAAAAGTGACGTATCTACTTACTCAATTCGTACAACGTGAACCAAAATTATTGTCACTTATAGTTGTATACTGAATATTGATTATTTGTATCTTTCTTTCCAATTTCTATATTTTCATACAGAATTGGAGATTTGAAATTATAAATCTTGCCATGATAATGTGAAAACAAGATGCTGTGCCAATGATAATAAAAGCCATCCTTTTCCGGTTTCTTTTCTGGTTTTGCTACCATCTTGCATTCCCAATTTCTCTGTTGTTTGTGTCCTTTTTAAAATTTTATTTAGATCCTATTGCTACTTGTTCAAGCAGAAAACCAGCATTCCTCATTATGAGCTGAAGTTATCTAATTAACATGTACCGATTTAATCAACAATTAATTTCTCAACATTTTCAATTAAAAAGTTCTCTTTAAACTCCTTGCCGTAGCACCCGATAGTTCTAGCGACCTTTGTCACGAGCACAACTCGCTCGGCTGATGAAATGTCCAGTTAACTGTAATCTGCCTTTATCAGGTCCCGTCAGCCATTGTGATACTCCCTTTAGCCTTTGTCTCTCTCTCGGACAAGTTGTGTTTTCAGTATGGCCTGCCATTTCAAAGGGGGCCCTCTCCTCTTGACAAAGACCAGAGCCAGCGGGGCCCTTCTGAATGACAATACTTTGAGGAATCAGTTGGTATTTACCGCTCAAGAGGTGGAGTGCATTAAGCCAAAAGACTGATTGTTGTTGTGTTTGCCTTTACTAATTGGCTGGAAGGCAGTAAGCTGCTGATACAATTCACAGGGAAAACACAGATCATAGGAGGAGACGGGGAAAAAAGGAAAGGAGGAGTGGAATCTGCAGATTAAAAAAATGCATGGTTGGTTGGCCCTCTGTGGGCTGATGAGAACATTAAGATTATAAGGACATGCCAGACAGCCACATGCGGTCAAACCTTGTTTATTCAATATTAAATTATACTGTGTGTATTCCCCAATGCTGAATGAGGTCATAACCCACTTTAACAACTTTGTGTAGAATTATATCATCTACACAACACGTATTAACCACCAAAGTGGCGAATGATTAAAAGATGGTTTATTTCAGAATCATCCACAATCCAAAGGGGTCCTTGTTCTTCACAGAAACCTCAGACAACGTCACTCTGAAACATGAAGGCGGGAAAACGAGGACCAGAGAGACCTGGTTCTGTCTAACCGTGGGTACTTGTCTGCTTAGTAATCAGGACAAGCTGTGGGGAGACTTGGCTGAATTCACAACTCCAATTTCTTCCTCCACAGTGGAAGAAGACCAGGAGGAATAACAGAGGTGGGAACGGTGAGCGATAATTTTTGCTGGACGAGCAGAAAAGTTGCCATACCTGTGATGTGTTGTGACGAACGGAGGCACAGGTCGAAAATGGACGCCCACTATATTTGTGTGTGTGTGTGTGTGTGTGTGTGTGTGTGTGTGTGTGTGTGTGTGTGTGTGTGTGTGTGTGTGTTTGTGTGGGCACACTGTGCATGTTTGCGTGTGTCACAAGTGGACCAAAGGCATACATCAGTTCGGTTTTTGCCGACAAGAGCTGCTCCGAAAACAGAGACGCTACTCATCAACTTTTAGGTCAGAGGGAGCCGAAATTGAGTGTGTGACATACAGCCGAGAAGGAGACAGGAGGGGGAGGGGGAGACTTGAAATCAATGCGAAAGCCAAAAAGTTGGGCTCTCAAATGGTCATGGTTGAAACCAGTATTCACAGTGAATTTCCGGCCGCAGTGCCATGCCTAAGTCCCCTTGATTATTTTCTGGTTCAGGGGTTGTCGCATTTCAAAGCCTCCTGTCTGCCCACGTCTGTGATTTGGTCTTGTTAAGAGACCTATATTTCAGCAGAGAAACACACATAAAACCGTAAGCAAAATGAACAGTGACTCTCAATCACACAGAGTCCTCAGTCTTCCATTTGGGGTGTGGTGGTGTGGACCTGGACGTTCAGCGGTGTAACCCTGCAACACTGAGTGGGCTGATATTTAAGTGTGTGTTTTGGAGTAGAAGGTTAAATTTACAGTGAGACAGGGAAATTGGGGAAAAGTCTTTTAATGCAAGAACAGTGAGTAGGTCTTTGTCCTCTGTGAAGATGCTTCGGTGGAAATGCACAATCACTTTCTGTCGAATGGAAAATATCAAACTAACATGAGCTTTTGTATTGAAGAATATACTTTTGAGTAAAATCTGAAAGTGATCCAGAATATGATATGAACAATATGCAATAGGAAGACACAATTGCTTGCATCCTATTTGAAATATTTGTTGGATATTTGTAGACACAACAAGAAAAGGTAATTTTTGATTTTGAGCCATGGTAAGGTATATACACACACAAAATTGTGGATTTTTTTAGATTAGATTTTAAAGGACCATTTTAACTATCAAGTAATATGATGATTATTTGTTGAATTCATGAATTACAGTTTTTGCTTTATCCACAAAAATAGCCATTTAAATAGCCCAGAGCATCACCCAAGATCGTCAGTCTTTGTATTTAATGTGACTTCTTCGCCACTCAAGATGGCACTGGTGAGTACAGTAAATGTTTTATTTTTTTCGAAATTACTGACATACTTTTTTATTGTTTCTTTTTGTGAAAAATATCCTATTCAATTTAGAAATTGCATACTGTAGCTAAGCACCGAATCATTTCACTGTATGATTGTGTATGTGACAAATAGACATGATTTCATTTCAAATCACTTGTTTTGCCCAACAACAGTCCACAACCAAAAGATATTTAATTTACAAAGATATGAACAAAGAAAAGCAACATATGCTCACAATTGAGAAGTTGCTTGAGAAATAACAATCGATGAATCAACTAAATGTATCGATACTAATGTCTTTGGACTGATGAGTTTATTATCTAATATTTAGGAAACTTCTGTGGTTTGTATGTTTGCACTGAATGAAAGTCATGACAGGCAAGTGGCATTTAGCGGGTATGAAGATTGACCTATCAAATCTTGACAAAAAAATAATTGTCCAACAAAACTCCTGCAGGGTATGAAAGGAAAAAAAAATTAAAGCATTCAGATGAGGGAGCAAGTATCTGTTTCACATAGTCCCTGTCGCTGTTCATGACACTCCCCCCTCCTCCCCCTTATAAGACATGAAAGAGTGAACCTCATAATAAAATGGAATAAACCATCTTCCAAGGTTGAATTATTGTAATTACATGTAATTGAGTGTTTGGCGGCAAAATCATTTCCTCCTCAGATCCCGCATGTACTTTTTGAAAATCACAATCACTTTGTTCTTGGCCCCAGCCACCGATTGACCTTCTCCAATTGCAGTCTTTCCTGAACGGCTGTGACATGAGACAGAGTGGGACTTGGGGGGGGCTGCGTGCTGTGTTGTCACAGGATGAGTTACTCTTCACCAGTTCCATATGGTTTCAGTCATCTGTTGGGCTCATTTCTCTCTCTTTCCCCTTTTTCGCTCTGCCTATTTATAAATACATAAAGCCGTGTGCGACGTTGTAGCCTTGGCCAGAGGCTGGGGTTAAGCATGGGAGAAACCACCAAAACACAAATTAGTTTGTGTTTCATTCCAGTGTCTCTGAGGAGTTTGGTTTGTTCTGGGGCAGAAGTACATGCCTGTCCAGTAGACGTGCCTGAGGATGCATAATAGTGGCCATTGTTTTCAGGTTTGCGCTGGTCAGCCAGCAGTCTCTCAGCAGAAGGGCACCAGTTTAATCAACCTTAACTGGCCAATTGTCGTCCTGGAAGAGTTTTTTTTTTTTGTACATCTTGTTATATTGATGTAGCAGAAAATTGCAGTATGTTACCTATGCTACCACAGTATAACGTTCTCACTATGAAATAGATTTTCTCAGTGAACCCGCTGACTTGTGCTAACGCCCATAATTCTCAAAGTAATTTCAAGCTCTACGTGCATTTTAAACAGTACAGCTGTCCAGTGAGGATGAGGCAATGGGGCCGAGCAGTGACCTGCTCTGTAAATGCTTCCATGGAGCTTTTTAGCCCTCAAAGACCATTGTGTCAGTGTGAATGTACTCGTCTGTGTCAGCCCTGTCAAGTTGTAATTGGGTGACCGTGCAGAAGTTGCAAGAAACTATTCAGTGAATCCCCAACAAATGCGTTCAAGTTTAGCTCAGAGGGCGAAGCAATGTAATTGTCATTACAGTGGTGACGAAGCAACATGATTAATTCTGACCTGCACAACTTGCTCACACTAAGCCTGTTTGTATTATTGGTAAGACTCACATACTTCTAGAGTAACAGGAGCCACTTTGTTTTTTCCTTGGTTGACAGGAAAATAAACCATTTATTTTTGGTTGAATGACTGTAACTTCAATTGTTGCCCATAGTTAATATTAAGACTGTGAAAGAAAAAGGAAAAGGCTGAATTTCAGTTCAGATACTTCAAAGAGAGAGAAGAGAGAAGCTTTGTATTGGAAAATATAATTTTTTTGCATTCATTATAAGCGGGCAAAGGTCCACTGCCAAACTTGAACCCGTGATGTTGAAGTTGTCACAAAAAATTCCAAAAGACTTTGGTTAGTGATAGTAATAAATAGTCGTATAGTGTGATGTAAACAAATGTTTACATCACACAACTTTAGAATAAGTAGCATTACTCAGAGTTCACTGAAAAAGTAGTCATTTGAACCAATAAGAAGTAAAGAGATAATTACATATATTTGACTTTTGGTGGATCACGCTCTTTGATCTTAAAAATAAAAGATTCCTTGAGCTAAAATAGAGAAATTGTAATTCAAGTATTCATAGTCGATTTGTCAGTGGGTATCACGCACTCCGCTTGATTACATGGACTCCAGCTCAAAAGTAGGTTGCGATTGGGAATGTCAGGTTGCCATTTTCTTATGATTGGCTGATGAAAGGTATAATTTGGGACTGCCAAGACAGCAACTTCAAAAGTTTCCAATGCCATATTAGGCTGGAATGTGAAAGCTGTCCAGGCAAAAAATTATCCAATTTTCTACTGGCTTTAATTACAAAGAGGATCCCCTTTCATTGGTGGGTCAATTTCTGTCCATTTCTGAAGACCATTGTGGAAAATGATTAAGTCAAGCACATCCAGAATGCTTAAATCTGGACTGTCTTAGAGTAGCCATGCCGTGATTATATCACATTTAAAACTCATATGTACACAGTCTCTGTAAAATGACCTGCAAACTTATGGTAACAAAGAACCAAGAGACATTTGTGTGCCTAACAAGAGACAACGATGACACTGATGGCCATAGTCCAATCACTCAGTGTCCAAAAAGTAGTTTTTTTAATAACCATTTTGTTTGTGCTTGTGGTGAAGGGTAAAACAAAATAAAAATAAGTGGGTAGAGGGTAATTTGCCCTGTAACCGTGTCTTTTCAGAAAGTTTCCCTTTCTTGGCTGTCACCACGCCAGCAAAATAAAAGCATAAATTGTGGTTAATCCCTGGAGCAGAGATATTGTGCCTGAAGCCTGTTGGTAATGGGCAATGCCCTTTCTAATCTAAATAAAGTTAAGCGTTTGTAACAGTGACTGCATTATGGAAAATCCAATTTGTGATTGCAACATCTGTACTTAACCTATGGGTAGTTCTTTGTTGGTCCAAGCAGCTAAACTGCATGTGTTTTCCACGATTACTTTTCCAGGAAACTTACATGTACGTGACCTTGCATGCAATACTTATGATTCATATGCAAAAAATGGGTCCTGGCTATTATGCTGGTTAAAAAGAATTAACATCTAAATAGTCTCAGACATGCAAACCCATGCACAGATTACAGCACCCTGAGATACTATTTATGCACAAAAGAACCTTTACTTTTCTCACACAAGCACACAGTCATACACAGTATCATCCAGCCTACATTAAAATAATAACAGCTTATTTGCTTAATTGCCATTTCTTTGACAATTAATAGGACAAATACATATATGTTATTGATAATTAAATGACATTAACATGACCGCAAAGGAAGAACCTCAGAGGTTTATGACATGAGTCAAACATTTACCTGGCACCAACTCCAAATACCTTTTTCTTATGGGCTCTGAGAAGGCTTCTTCTATTTGTCTCGTTGACATAATGCCAAAGCAAACTCCGTGACTTAATACACCACCTTGGCCAAAGCTTCCCTCTCGAACCTCAACTGTCAAATCCTGTCAGACCATATGTCAAAAGGAGAAGGACAAGAAGAAAAGGGACCATTCTTACACGTTTGAGACGTGTCCAGAGGCTTATTTGTAAGCCTGCAGGGTGTGGCAGGTGAGCCTCCACCTCAAAGGTAACAGCTCCCTCCCATGTAATTGCTCTTCATCAGATCAACCTGCATGACATTCCTATAGAGTGTTTCAAGTGACTACTGCCAAAAGACAGAAAGTTAATTGCCATCAAAGGTTTGGACCAGTGGCGGTTGATGGGATGTCATTATGTCGTTAGCTCAGGTGTCAGACTACACCCCAATAATGAACAATACAGAAAGCAGAAAATACAGCACACTCTGGGACTCAAACTAGCAAAATGCAGCAGGAAAAATGAAGACCAATAAGCAAGCAACATGCAAAAATAAAGCCCTTACACAAGACAGTGTTTTTTGCACCAATGAGACTTCTCTTAACAGAGCGGGGACCATTTTAGCGAGTCAGAAGAAGGATGCATCCTCAGGCAAAGCAGAGATAAGGGCCTTTGATAGAATTAAGCCAACGTCAAAAAGGCAGTAGATGAGTCCTGTGAAGATAAAGCAGCCAGGACTGACAGGTCTGATAATAGTCCAAACAAAGAGAAAGTGGAGATTAAGGGGTTCCTTTTCAGGCAGTTAAGTGGACTGCCCAGAGGACACTCCAAAACATGGCTCATCTGTCAGGGATGGGAGGAATGGATACCATCACTGACGCTTATAGGGGAGAGATGGTATCTAGGAATTCCTATAAAGAATGCTGTACAGTAGTTTTTAGGGTATCATCAGTAGTCTACTTGATCAGCATATTTGCATCTCACAATATTTAATAACATTTAGCTGATACAATTGGCTATAGGAATAAAAGACATAAAGTGAATGCAATTGACGAATATGCACAAATTATATAAAAACGTCAGCTTCCAAGCAAACAGAACTTGAGTGCAAAGTTCAAAAGGCTGACAATATTCATGGCTTGACAATAAAACAACTATGAGTGAAGTATAAGGGACTGACTTTTTGAGCAGCCATTCCCAACCATGGGTACCTGTCCCCAAGCAACTGGCTGTGCAGTCATCTGAGGGGCCGTGGAAAGTTAAACTAACTCAATTAAAACATATATAATTTGATTTAAAAACAACATCCATGTTTCTGTTGAGAAGGAAAATAAAGAGCCAAATAAGAATACAAATTGTGGTATATTTACACTAACCAGCAGTGGTGGAAGTACTTTTACTCAAGTACTGTACTTGATTTGCAATTTTGAGGAACTTGCACTTTACTTGAGTATTTCCATTGTATGCTTTTTTACTTATCTAAATAAATTGATAAATGGTTGTATGATTTTTTTTTTCTTATTCTACTGTTTTGTACGATTGGTAGTGTTTGATAGTATCCAGTTTATATTCCACTGAACGTATTTGAGTGGTGCACGTGAAAGAGTACTTTAAATCATCTGAAAGAGCCGAGGGGGTACATCAGATGAAAAAGGCTGAATTGAAGAATAAGCATAACCTGAGAAAAGATGGCTTTTCAACTCTGTGAAACATATTTAGATAAAATCAGTTGTTAAGTAGCAGCCTGTAATACTTTTGCCATTCACAGTACAGCACATGCTTGCAGCAAGCTCAATTAGTGCGTCTATCCCGTGGTAAGATAAAAGTTAGGAAACTTTAATGCTCCGTTAAACTCCTCATATCAACACATTAAGTACAATAAATATAGCCGTGCCTTTTTCTACCCATAACCTTAGTCCTCAAAAAGCTGTTCTTTCCACAGTTGAAGCTAAAAGAGTGAATGAAAAAACAAAAATGACGAGGAGTTAATGCTGAGGCGGCCGAAAATGAGAGACAGTCGCAGCACTCAGTTGTAACACAGTCTGGCAAAACACTAACAAAGGAAATGAGCAAACCACACAGCAAATAACAGAGTTTTATTCAACACTCTGGGCCCCACTGCTTACATCTGGGTGCCAACTCCCGTCACTTACAAATAAACGAATTTATGATAAATATTACGCACAAATTACTACATTTGTCTAGACAGGACATTATTGTAGCTTTACTTACATGGGCATGACCGAGTTCAGTTTTCATAAATATGTATATTGGTATATGTCAAACATTTACAGCTTCCAAATTCGCACTTAGGATTAAATGGCATGAATCAGTAAATAAACTACATTTCTCAGTGTAAAACTATACATATGAGTGGGACTTCCCTGCCAGATAAACCAAACTCATTTATACTTCCTTCAAAGAATAACTTTGTTTTCAAGAATTCAAAAATGTTACAGTTGAATTACAGCTGTAACATTTTTAAATTGAGTTCAAATAAACATGGTTGTGTGAACTTTTGTTAATATGTCATTTGTTCTCATTACACTATGGTTATATGTTAAAATATAGTGTGTGTCTTAGCAATATGGCCCTGCCACAAGGGCCATACACTCCAAAGTAAACTGAAGTATTCTCAAGCAAATAGTGGGTTTGCAACTGAATGGAACCGCCAGAAAGTAACAATGCTTAGCAAGCCTCTCAAAAACACCTGTATAAACTTTATTCTAGAGTAATGTTGATTATATTCAGACTTGTATGTTAAGACTATATTCAATGCTTCAATTGATAATGTCCTGTAGGTACAACAGGTTGTTCTCTACAACTACCTCAGTGGTTATTCCGTTTGCTTTTTCATCAGTTTAATTTTCAGTGTGTAATATTCCTCTTGCAGCTTGAGGACTGCCTCTTGTCTTCTTAGCACAGACATTTCCAAATCCATTCGCTCTTGCAAAGTTGTGCAGTGCACTGCGGGTGAAGAAGAAGAGCAGAGAGTATCCAGGTGTTCTGCAGAAGCAGCAAAGCCAGCAGCATGATGAGTGCTGAAATGCACTGCAAGTGATTTTGAGACGTTAGTAAAATCATTCATTTTTTGTTCTGCTGGAGAAGTGGATGGATCTGGATATGTGGGGAGCTCAAGCTCTCTCAGTGGATGTTTGTTTGGGAATCTTTCATCTATTCTGTGCTCATTTCCCTCTTCATCACTGCTGAAAAAAAAAAGATTGTCAATGATAATGTTTGACAATAATATGTATTCCATCCTTAAAGTAGTTAGTTCATCCAAATTACAAACAATACATATATGTTTTCACTTCCCTCTTGTGGTTTAGTTTTATTTATCCAGGTTCTGAGATTACACCTTTGATTTTGTTTTTGTTGTGCTCCCAGCACTGATAAATTAAATATTACACATTTAATGGCAGCAACTCTTTCCAGAAACCATATTCTTGTTACTCTAAATAATCCACAGAGCTCACTGTGAACAGTTTTTCCAGGGACTATTTATTTGTCCCGATGCTCCACTGAAAACTGTTCACAGTGAGGTTTGTGTATAACACAAATGTAACCAGGACATTAATTTGAAGTAAGTGGGAAAATACTGAATGCTTGTTTTGTAATTGGGATGAGCGAATATCAATAACATATTTTCAATAAGTTACTGTATATAAAGTTATGCTTTATTTCATTCTAATAATCACCAAATAAAAAAATGAATCACCTGTTTTGTTGAGTTTCCATCAACTCTGAGATTGAAGAGTCTTCTCTATCGTGTTGCAGCATTTCTGAGAGGTTCATTACAGAAATCACCACTTGAGTCACAGTACTGAACTGTTCAACGGACAGGCCTTCTATAAATGAAAAGTCATGTCATGCATTAATAATAAATAGAATACTATGTATTCAACTCAATCAGTAATGATGTGGATTTGCATATTTCTTCCTCAAGGTTTGTAACTCAAAATGTATTTTTCTGCAGCCATTCCCACTTAGCCACCCTCAAGGTGCCGTTTCACCAGTCTAAGATTGCAGATTTAATGATAATGAGCATTAAGACTTTTTTCTTGCTAACAAATTTTCCTCACCTGTGCCCACTTGCCTTCTCTGTCGTCTGATCTCCTCCCTTGACTTTGCCAGCAGATTTTCCCACTTTTTGTTACAGTCAGAAACTGTACGCTGAATCTGTGGAAAGGCAGTGTTGATGGATTGGGCTATTTCCTCCCAGGCTTGTCTTTTATCCTGTATTGAAACGCCAGAGCTGCACTTCCCTCTGATTGTGTCTTTCTTCTCCTGCATTAACTGAGCAAGAAGAAGACACTCCTGGTCTGTCCAGTTAGGTCTCCGCTTCCTGCTGGACATCCCTTCAATAAGTTGTAGGGGCATTATTCTGGCAATGACAGACACATTTTGATTATATCCAGCCTTCAATTGGTCCCTTATACATACATATATAGCAATTGCATACAGTGCAGAAAACACGACTAGATGTAGTTATACAATTAAACACAATAATCTAACTGAAAGGCAAAACCTTCAACCTAAGTCTTTTTTTTAACTTAAGTTATTATATTTAAGAGATTTTCTTTATTTTAAGATTTTCGCTACCTGGAACCCAACCAAGGCGAAGAGTAACTTGATTGCAGGTCAGACCTTTGCTGGATGTGAATACTATGAGCTACAGTACACGGTGCAGTAAATAATTACTGGTAAAAACCTTAAGGTAAAACGTAAGGATTTCTTCTCCGTCTCAGGGAAAATCCACAACGTCGCAGGACGATGACGTCGTCACCTGGTGACGTGTCAGTTTGTTTATAGCGATACCCGCGCTGCAGCTGCACAGACATGGCTGTGGATATAACTTTACTTTTCAAAGCCAGTGTCAAGACGGTAAAAACGAGGAACAAGGCGATAGGAATAGGCTTTGACTCTACCAAAGATGACATCCTCAAGAGGAGCGGACCCAAGAGTGGCTTCTCTCGGAAGGCGAAAGAAGTGGTGAGTGTTTCCTCAAGCTAACTTTAGCTAACTGGGGCTAGCATCGAAACAAACTGACTTTACGTGTACTGACAGCTGAATACTGGCTTGTTTTAATGACGTTGTTGCTCGTGCTGTATTGTTGAAGCAGCCGTTAGTCTGTGGAATGTGTACAGCAGTTTAGACAATTCAATGTGTACGAGCTGTTCAGTTAAGGCCTCTCTCAGCGGTGTAACGTTATATATCATTAGACAACTTTATTGAATGCAACGTGAAGTAAATGGGAGTTAGGAGTGGGCAACAATGGATACAATCCCCTATCCCAATCTATGTTATTTATAACAAATTAATGAAATATCTGACACATAATGGCACTTAACTACATTGATGCTAAAATCATACATAAATCCAGTATTGCCATAAAGCAGCCGTGCGTATTTATTTCTAACATTGCCCAATACACCCAGAGATATTAAATATTAATTCATATTAATTCAAACCTCTGGTAGCTGACATATTTATATAATATTTAAGTAGATATCATCATCATCATCATTGGCCAACCCTAATGGGATTCTTATATCTTATTACTGCTGTTTGACTCTGTAGGTTTAGTTGGAGGGCGTTGATGTGTTGATACACGTGTCAGCTGTGTTGTAATTTACTGGTCTGATTGAGTTGTTCTTATTTAGCCTCCTCATATTTAGTTCATGGTGCATAATAGTACACTATAACCGCATGAAGTGTCCCAGTACTGTCATGTTTGAGGTGCCAAAACTGATTCAATCAGAAAGTATTTGCTGTAAGTTGGTTCAGGGAATTCAAGGACAACACAGCAAAATATAACCTGTCATGGCCTTGTGAATGCCAGCAGAACAGGATTTCTATGATATTATTCATGTTCAAAAAACAATTTCCCAGTTTTATACAGAAGAAGTATTAACCTTATAGTCTTGACTACTTTAATCCTTTTCAGAGCCCTCATTCAAACCGGAAACCATAATCATATTACTCAGAGATTCAGAGCTTTATTTTCTCCCTGTGAATGCGTTAGTTATCTACTCACAAAGGAAATTACTTTTCCTTGAAGTCTTTTCGTGATGCTCTGTTTTTTTATAAATCAAAAATGAATTATACGTGTTCAAAACAGAGTAACTTTTCACATAGCCAGTCACAGCAGCCTTCCTTTGTCCATCTTTCACTGCGTCATTGCTGGTGAGGCTGGACCGTTGTGTTGGCTTTTAATACACTCTGTCTGTTGCAAGATGTTTACATTACATTTATGCAAGGTGCTCACTGTTCTGGCGTAAATGTGCATTGCAGTTAGCAAATGGGGCATGGCTTGAGACTAAAAATCTTACAGTTGCCTATTCAACCCATTTGGCATATATTTACATCTTGAACACATGTGATTCATTCATCACATGCTTTGTGTGCAGTGCTGCCTGTTTGTATAGCTCATATCTGGACCCACTCACAAAGCACTGAGGCATTGATGTTCAAACTAAATTTTCTGTCTCAGACATGGCAAAAAAAGTCCTCTTCTGCCTTGCTAGCGTGCTTTGTTACACGCCTGCTTGACCATTATATTCCAACAACTTAAGTTAGTGTACTTCTGAAGGAAAATCAATTCCAAAATGTCATCTACTGGGCACAGAGAGATAAAGATAACTGAAATATAATAGCACTCTTAAAAAACACTATTTTTACTTCAGTCAGACTACAGGAATTTTCAAATCCTGCCCAGTGTGGGCAGTTCAGGATAAGTGACTGCTCTGCTTGAGATCTGGGAAGACAAAAGCTAAGTTGTTAGCTTTTTTAAAAAATAAATCACATTGGGCCAACTGGCCAGACTCAGCAGTTTTATGCCCAGAATATTTTGTGCCAACTGTCAGGTCCGAGTGCCACTGCTCCCCCAAACATCGACAGGCCTAGATTCTGGGCTTTGAACCGACCGAGGAAATTGCCCAATGAGTTCTAGACTTTAGGCTGCGGAAGCAGAGACATTACTTATAAAGCTAGCAAAGAGCATTGCCTTCACTCTATTTAGATTGAAAAGACGAGGCGAGTTTTTCTTATAATGTCCTGGAATAATTAAAACAGGTTTTCAATCTCAGACAAATGTTCAGCTGTAGGTTGTATTCACATCGTCAGCAAGGACATTTTTATTTCAGTACCTCTGTTGAAAGACTACGTAAAATTTCACATAGCTTCAAATATATATGTGAAGAAAAGTTTGAATCTTGATCTTAAAAACTTGGCAGAAGGGCCTTCACTGGTGTTTAATTAGTTGTTGAAAACATCTCAAATTGTATTCTTCCACCGAGGTACGGAGACATCATCAATGGTTGGCAGTAGGTAGTGGATCATTGGGAACTACAAGGCTTCACTCCTTGTCACGAGAGTTGATCCTCCGCCAGAAGACCTTGGCCTGACATGAATATCGTACACATCGTAACACAAACCTCTTCAAAGGCACCTTGAAGAACCACTTTACGTTTCCCTCGGGGAGTCGGGACTTTAACTTGTACCTGATGTCTCCAACCATCAGTCTGAGGCGAACACGAGCCTGGTCACAGCAGCTCTGCACAACTAGGTTTTTGTTATGTTCTGTTACATTTATATTAGAAATGGTGGTTTAATAAAAGCAGTGGTGCTGATTCAAAGAAACCCAAACCTATCCTGTGGTGCCGGCCCTCTGCCCCCCCCCCCCCAACCGCTGTGTCCCTCACGCTGCAGATATAATCTCAAACCATCTCGGTGAAGCAGCTTTTGTAGAAATTGAAATTGCGAGCTTGGAATGTCCAGACTGCTTACAGTTATGTCGCGGTTTTCACCCGCAACTTGACTATCAATTCTTTTCTGTACAGACTGACATAGGCAGCATTTTTTTTGTGCAAGTCCCCTCTTCACATGTACGATTCCATAAACATACTGCAATAACATTTTCTTTCGGCTCTCGGACAATTTCTCGGGGAAAGCCGATCCTCCCAAGAGCCAGTGATTAAAGGTGGAAGATCAAAACAGAGAAAATATTAAATTAGGTCCCCAGTAACAATGTTGACGGCCGGCACCTAATGCACAACAGATGTGGGTGCCCTTCAAGACATGCATAACTCTCCAAGTTCCCACTGAAGCTTCACAAAAATAGAAGGGAAACATCAAAGTTGACAAATACACAGTGGTCCTGTGAGTCTTTTTCCTGCTCAAAAAGCAGCTCAAAGAGAAAGGAAATGTAGCTTCTTCCAAGGCAACAAAAAAAAGGCTTGATTGACTAATAAGAGGGCCTGTGTTTACAGGGTGGGGTTTGGTCAGGGGAATCTTTTACCTCATAGGGGGTCGGTTTGGGGCACTGTGATCTCCATTTCACTGCTCACCTCGTCTCTCTCCGCAGCATGCTGCCCTTCTCGAGTTTAAATGGAGGAGGTCACTTTAAAATTGGTAAATTGTGTGTAGAAAATAGTGCTCGGCTCCCCACTGTGCCTTCAGTATTGGTATTCCAAAATTGGCTCCTTCTCACGGTGTTTTCTTTGAAACCCTGAAAGTGTGGCCATCGGCCAGCACTTAAAAGTATGTTGTGCTGATAGGGGGGGGCTCTTCCCTGTGACTACTTTCACATTGAAATAGTATGCTTGTATATTCTCAAAACATTTAGGTTAGAATCTGGTTTACTTTATATTTTTGTCCGTGATGATCAAGTTTCCAAGTCCAAAATGGTTCGTTAAACATTTGGGATTTCATCAAAGTTACGTTTTGGGACTATACGGCTCCAAATAATGTCTGATTACAAACATGAAAGTCAACTATTTCCCCCAATGAAGTAGACTGGGATATGTTAAATCTGTGACGGCACACTCAAAGATGGAGACCAAACTCTGAACTGTTTTTTTTATGATTCTATTGACGCTGTCATGAAGCTGGAGCATGTTGGCAGATCTTTGCCACAGCAGCAGATGGTATACAGCAATTACATTTACAAGTTGGCATTAATGCCGATCATTTCGGGAATAAAGTTCACAAGTGTGGAAATCTAAGATAAGATAAATGAATCATTTATTAATCCCACAGGGGGACATTTCCAGTTACAGCAGCTAAAGGGATAGTGCAACGAGAGGCATTAGAAAAAACAAATACAAAATAATTAGTAAAGATATAATAGATACATATACAGTAAAAAACTAAATCTAAAATCTGCTATAATTGTAGATAGACTGAGTGGTTGACTTCACATTGTAGAATATATAGAATATTGATCTTGCACAGTGGTAAATAAAGATATCATTTGTCAGTTTTTGGTGTTGATTGTGTCGTCTGATAGAAGCAGGAACATTCACACGCCGCAGGTGAAGCAGCCTGTCACTAAAGGGGCTGCCCCGTGCTGTTAGAGTGTCCTGCATGGGGTGGGACATGTTCTCCATCAGGGCCGATAGCTTAGCCACCATTCCCCTCTCTCCCACCACCTCCACTGGGTCGAGGGGGCATCCCAGGACTCAGATGGCCAGTCTGCCCATCTGTCTAGATTTGTCTCTTCTTAAATAAAAGTTATTGTTGGTCGAGTAACAAAGTTTAAACACTAATGGTAAAAGCACAAAGCCTGTAGCTAAAATTTACCAACGTGAATATTCACAAAATAGCCTTACAAATGTCCGTTATTATTTCAGGGTGTAAAAAAACAATCATCCTTATTGTGAATAAAAAGCTAAACCCTGACTTTGTTATGTTGTGAATTGTGAAACCTGCTGTATTTTTAACTCGGTGGAAGTGTGCAATCTGTAATTGTATTTAACATTATTTACAAAAACTCGGCTGGATGGGTAAATGCGTGATAATCTTTAATCTTTTCCAATCCCCCCCCCCCCCCAAAACATTTAAAAAGTCCCAAACTTGGCACACAGGTTAAAAACGTCCTCACATACAGCTGTCAAAGCCGGGACTATACTCTATCAGGACTCCGGCCATGGGGAAGGGATTTGCAGGGATCACCCTGAGATGAACGCGCTGCTAAATGGTCTCTTTACTAGTTGGCCTAATCTTTGCACTGTTTTCCCATGAAAGCCGGGCAAATTGAATTTTGAGGCATCCTGTCAGGCCTGAGCGCGAGCTTTGTTATTTTGCTTCAATGCGTGCAACAAAATGCTTTTGCCTGATTCGTGACATGAAAATAAAAGAGGAAAAAAGTGGTGAAATGCAGATTTACAGATGTATGTCGAACTCTAAATCCTAAGACGGACACCGGATACTCTGCAGACTAAATAGTTTAAGCCGAACAAAAGTAATGTTGAGCTCAATAGACGAGGCTCAATTTTAAACATTTAAACACGTAGGACGACTAAAGCAGCAGCTGTTGACGCTTTTAGAAGAATGCTGTCAAGCTTTTGTTGTTACGCAATCTGAAGCTATTGTGATTTACAATCACTGAAATACTACCAATGCAGATGATAGCAGGCGGCATACTTGACCCTGACACTTCAAAACACAGAGCCTGAACCATGAAACAGATGTGTGCTCCTCTACTTAAAGACGGGTGGTTTCTTTTGTTCTAGATTAAGATATTAGTACAAGACATGGAGTATTGATTATGTATAGTCATTTCAGGATCATGACTACACAATATATCCATGTTTATTTATCAGTATATTCAAAGCATATAATATTTTTTTTAATCTTTGCTGTGTTCAAAGAAGATTAAAAACAACAATGTAACTGCTCAGCTGCAACAACCCATTGACTTGCATGCAAAAATAAGGTGGTTGCTGATCCACTGCAAGAGACATCATCCCAACCTAAATCAAAGATGTGTGCAATTTTATAGTTTAAAAGAGGAAGTAAGGCTTGATGTGTGTATGGGGATTTTGGAGCAAATCAGCTACTGTATATTGCGGTATTAATACAAAAGTTATCTTAATTCTAGATGGAGACACTGAATGAGAGGAAGGGAGGGAGTCTGTTTATTTACCCGATATATAGACTGTAAAAAATGTCCTGATTATTGAAATTAAAAAGTTGACATTTTGTATCCATGTATGATCTGATCAGAAATGAACAAACACCACGACTGTGTACAAGCGCTGCTTACTATTTATGAAAACAAAGACCCCGTTCATGAATAATATTAAAAGTCTTCTTTGATGGCACTTTCTTGTTTGTTTATGGAGCCGAGTAAAACGTTCGTACTGCGAGAAGACAAAACTAAACCCATTAGAGAGTCAGACATAAACATGATAATAAAAGCAGCATGTGGCGGAGTCTTCTCCACTGAAGCATCCTCTCTCTATCAGGCCCATGAACTCAAAAACACAACATAGCATGGCGTCAGCGTGGATCGCCCTCGGTCAGGACACACAGGGTCTTAAACCGATGCGGAGCGGTCATCATCCAATTCTGTCAGTTACCTGGATTTAACGAAACAAAGAGCCATCCAAGCTCTTTAGAAAATCTGTTAGCTAAGCCTTTTCTCTTTTCTTCCTCGTAATAATCCCCCCTGATGGTTTGTTTGGGCTCAATCGGGGCTGGAGGGGAAACAGGGGAAAGGAGAAAGTGAGGAGGTAAAGTGGGGGTCTTTGATGATGACGAGATTAGACGTAGCCCGGCAGACTGTCTCCTTCTGCCGTCGCTGCGAGCTCTGCCTCTCACACACACACACACACACACACACCTATGCCGGTTGCACGTATTTCACACGCACGCACACTTGCGTATAGCTACATACACACGTATACGGTGAGCCACATGCACAAGGCCACCCCCTTCCTCATTGTTGAGGAATTACTTGCTCTTTAGGGTCTTAAGTTACAAGAGCAATTGATCCCTCTGACCCCCTGCAAACCCTTGAGGTTGTGCTGGGAATCCGAGCTCCAATGTATACACACAGGAGACAGCTCAACCCCCAGAGCAGCACTCTTGACACTCCCCGGCACCCCCACAAAACACACACACACACACACACACACACACACACACACACACACACACACACACACACACACACACACACGTGTGCACGTTTTCTCTCTTTTTTTTGTCTACTGTCCCAATGCTGTGGATTTAGCACTGCCTGCTGGTCAAAAGCTGCAGTGCAATGGACAGAGTTCTGCAGGCAAATATATTTTGTACATAAATAAAAGGCTGAAGCCAAGTACTACTTGAAAGTATAGTTTATTGTAAAAGATACATTAGTCATGCCTTGTAGCGGGTTGTATTTTCCACTTTGTGGCAGGCCAACTCTCAAAACAGAGAGTTACTGAAACTGAAAGAAACACGTCTCCACTGTGGTTTATGTAGTTTTTCTTAGATAAAGAGGTCGAAGGCTAATATCATGACAATCTGCTACATCTTTAGCACTCAAAGGCCTGGGCAAAATTAGTCTCCTTTTAAAAATCGAATAAATACATTGACCGGAGTTTTACAAATTGACATTAGGGCAAGAAATTAACGTTTATTTTCATTATCCATTAATCTGCAGATAACTTGTTTTTATTGAGTAACTGTCAGCAAATATTAAGCAAGTTCCCCATAAAAATTCTTGTGTTTTTCCGACGCACATTCCAGACACCAAAAATATTTATTTCACCGTCATAGACGAAGAAAAACAAAAACTAAAAAATGTACTGTCGAGACAATGGAGCCTTTTTGTTTGTTTGTCATTTTTGCTTAAAAAAATGCAAACAAACATTATTATCAAAATAGTCAATTAATTTGTGTTCTATTGGCTAATTGATTAATCGATTAATTATTTCAGCTGTAGATCACATTAAATACTTTAGGTTAGATTCAAGTGTTTGATCTTGGAGGTGCGATAGATGAAGCACATACTAACACTATTTCTCAATGAAACATCTGACATTTGTCTCTACTGTAAGAGACATATTGGAATGGCTGAATGCATAATTTAATTGCTGAAGAAAACTAAAAGATGTCTAATTTGTTCTAACCCGCTGGATCACCCAGGACATTTGGGCTATATTGCCGTAGTTTTATCAATCTTGCAGGAGTTCGCTTCAAAGTTCATTCACTGAGGCACGACATAATGGATAATGTTTTGAAAGACTTTGAACCATAATAAAGGTTCTCTTCTCCCCTGAACCTCCCTCTAAGCCCAACTGCTCTGAACAACAATTAACTCTTGACCTCAAATAATTGTATTATTACAAGGGTCGGCTTGCCTTAACAGCCCTTTCCTGAGTTAGTGCCCCACAGCAGTGACGTACGTCACTGAATTACCTTCTAAACCGAAGAAGGAGTTCAACGTTCATAACAAATTGCTTCGCTCTGTTTGTCTTGACACCTTCTCTCTGCATCGAGAAACATGTCATTTTTTTTAAAACGTCGGCTCAAATAAAACACCTCTTCAGGTTCCCGTGACGCTCGGAACGAATGTTTAGAGACATTATTGGACTGCTGGTGCCAGGTTACCCCCCTTACAGCCAAGGCAATTTGATAATTGAGGTTGTTAGAGTGTAAAAGCTGAAGGCTGAAGACAGTGATGTTATGCTATCAAAATAATCTCCCCTGCTCTGGGGTCGCTGTCACAGTCAAACTCATTGTGTCAGTTTTCAATCCTCAGCCTGTCTGAGTTCTGTCTTCTTCTGGATCCAACAGAGCCCGCTGTGTGCATATTCACACCCACTTGCAGCCTGCCAGCAGAGCTCTGTGGACAGGGAAGCAATTTGGTCTTTTTTAATATTTGACCGAATTACAGGAGCAAATATTGGATTGAACCAAGTTTCCTCTGGTTTGCCTGTGCACACACGCTTTGGACATTTTCTCTGTGATAAATAGTAACCGATCGTGAATTTAAAGCTTATTAGAGATAGCTCTGTCAGTGCTCTGTGTGCCGCCGCTCATGGTTTTATTTATGAGAGCTGTTTTGACGAGGAAATTGCTGGTTTGATTTTTGCATGTCCCTGACTTGATGACTTGTCAAAAGCAAATATTGAGAATTCACAGAGACAGACAGACAGTGGTCGCCTGTCACATCCAATAAATACAAAATGCTGCGTGTACTCTGGCTCTGTCTGAATGTAGTCGGGAGAAAATAGTTTCCTGGTACAAGTCTAAAAAAACTCTTTCTTAAGCCGTGTTGACATGGTTGACATATGTGAAGGGGCATCTGAGGCGTAGCATTTAAAGAGACTCGTTGACACGAAGGTAATCAAGTAATGCTTCTTCTCACTTTATCTCGGCAGATCTCGAACATCACCAAGCTCAAAGACTTTCTGCTACAACACAGGAAAGATTACGTGAGCGCCGGAAGGTAAGCCACGCCAAACAGTCCCAGTAATCCACCACAATCAACAACAGCAGCCGGTAAAACCCTTCAAGGCTGCAGGGGAGGCCGGTAAAGAGACAAACACTTTGATTCTGAGTCAATTCAGAGAAGGTCAGGAGTCAGGGCTACTTGAAGGTATCGTCAAATCTGTCTCGTGTGTGTGTGTGTGTGTGTGTGTGTGTGTGTGTGTGTTGTCTGCTGGCACAAGGTCAGCAGCGAGTAGGGTGGTCTGTGGCGGCAGGCTCCAGTCTAATTGTCTGGAATAATTGAGCTGCAAGCAAGTGAAGAACAAATCACGCCCTGGGACTAATCCAAGGCCCCCTCTGTGTCCTGTAGGTGTGGGTGTGTGTGCAGTAGCCTCTCTTTCGTTAGGTTTGTTGATGAAGCCTCAGCAGAACCGATTAACTAAACATTAGAGATGTCAATGGGTGGAGTGCAGCAGTATTTAGTGGTGGGAAAATCCATGAAGAAACCATCAGTTGTGCTATATGTCTCGTCTGCAGTCAGCCGCTCCTGTCTTCCAATTTTCTTATCAACTTCCTTTTTCCTCCTTTCTTTGACTTTGCCTGACAGAGTAATGAAACACTATGGATTAAACTAAACTCACTTCCAAATGTTTATCAAACTAGTCAATCTTTTCTAGATCAAGTATGGCTCAGGTTAAATGAAAAGCCTAATTGATGGTGCCTTGATTGATTAGAATATAATGTTTTAACATGTTATGAGTGTAACCAAACCTGAAATCCTGCTCTCGGTCACCGTAAGTATGGTAAAGGATGATTTGTTCAGCTTTCATCACTGCATCGTTGTTTATTCATGTTTGTTTTATTTAGATGAATCTTCATTATCAATTAATCTGTTGATTATTTTTGTCTGTAAGATGTCATTAAATAGCGACAAATGTCCATCGCAATTTCCCAGAATCCAATGCCATTGTTATGTCCAACCAACTGTCCAATTCAAAAAGTTATGAAGATGTAAACCAGAAACTGTTGGTATTCATGCTAATTTATAAAAAAGCAATTCATCTCTGGTTTTATCATACGTATATATTCCTAATTCAAGTTCTTCCAGTTTTATTAAACCAATCAAAGTAATTAAAAATCCATCTTTACACCAGAATAGATTATCACAAGCCCTTTACAAATGTTATGTATGGATACAACATATGTTTGTTCTTAAGGAGTATTGTTGTGTGTCTGAAGTCCACTAGAGGGAGACAGTAAGTCTCAACACTGTCTGACAGCGAGGTCCTCTGTTTGTGGAAGCTTTAATGTTCAGAGGTGGGCCTGCCGTCCACCCAGTGCATGATGGGATTGGTCTCTGTTCCACATGGATGTGGGGGGTGCAGAACGTGGTTGAAGTTAGACATGAATAGTAGGGAGGGGCAAGGCATCTGTAAGTATTTAGGCTACTTATAGTAAAGCTGTGCTCTAAATAGTCTTTGTTTGGATAACAGTCAAATGTTGAGCTTTGGATACATGCCCACAAAGTATTTAAACTTACTGTGATTGTTCTTGTGTGTTTTACAGTCTCATCTCGTCAGATCTAACCCGTATGACGGACAATGAACGAGACCAGATTGACCAGGATGCTCAGATCTTCATGAGGACCTGCTCTGAGGCCATCAAGCAGCTACGCAATGAAGGTGCATGCTTGTTTAAACGTGTAGTACTAAGTGGAGAGCAGGGCTGCCTTTCAATCAGAGGGTTGGTGGTTCGATTCCTAGCTCCTGCTCTGCTAGTCTCATGTCAATGTGTCCTTGAGCAAGACACTTAACCCCAAAATTGCTCCCGTAGCTGCGTCTACAGTGTATAGATAGATACTGAATTGTCAGTCGCTTTGGACCAAAAGCGTCTGCTAAATGACTGTAATGTAATGTAATGTACTAGTTTAGAGAGATCATTAGAAATGTAAAGTATGCTTACAGGTGATAGTTTTGTCTTGCATTGACTTTCAAAACACCAGCAGGTGGCTGGAAACACACGTTTTTGTCTGTAATAAGAGAATGTTTTAATGTCACAATAGCGGCGAAGCAAGTGACATCAGCCCAGATAAAGGAGCACAGAGGGGCAGTGCTGGACCTCATTGAAATGTATCTGAGAGGTAAGTTTATGCAACTCATTACAATTTAAACCGTGTGCTCCTATGGAGTGTTTCGTATGCATCCATTGACTGCATGGCAACATCACGTGTATCTATGTTTGTTTTTAAGGAGTATGTAAGCTGTACTCTGAACAGAGAGCCATCCGAGTCAAGAGAATGGTGGACAAGAAGAGGCTGTGAGTGTGTGTGTGTGTGTGTGTGTGTGTGTGTATATATATATATATATATATATATATATATATATATATATATATATATATATATATATGCATGCATACTTCATTCACAACATTTATTATTTACTTTTAACAACTTCCTCCTGATTCACATGACTCTGTGTTTTCAGGTCGAGACTGGCACCAGAGCACCGCAGTAAGATGCAGAAAACGCCACTGGTGGAGCCCACAGAGGAGAAGAATGTCAAGGAGGAAAGTCCTGGTGAGTCAGTAAGTCCCCTGAGACACTGGGCTTTATTTCTGTGGCGGCACAAGCAACCCTGCTACTTCATGTCCGTGCTGTACTGACTTCTTCTCTGCTGCTTTGGTATTTTTGTGTATTTAGCTATATTCTGTTCCCTATAAAGTAAAGTGCATTCTGTGCACGACAAGAAAATCAAATGATAAAGAGAATATGGGACGAGTGATGGAAATGCACTATGTAAATATAAAATGAAACACTTAGGCTAAACATAGTTAACCCAGTAAATACATTTGCTCATGAATGCAATTTTAAATAAAGCAGTCTGTACTGCATTAAGGATGGGTGGGTGAGTGAGTTCTTTACATTGTATTTAAGTTCTTCCCTTCGTTATTTACATTTCTACAGACAGCTGAAGGCAGCAGGGCCGATCTTTCATCTGCAGCGTCTAATTTAAAAAGTTCCATGCTGCAGCTCTGCACCATTAAGCCTGAAGATTCATTGTGGGTCCTTGATTAAAGCACAGCCAGTAACTTTTAATATGCAGGTTTATGCAGTCCGAACCATCAGGTGTTGGGAATTCAAATGTAGAGATGTACTTCACATTTCACGGTAAAAAGTTTAAGATAAGATTTCTCAATATAAAAGTTCCAGGTCCTCTCGACATCACTTCACATCCTCATCTATATCTTCATCCAAAAACCACTGGAACAGCTGCATGTGTCCTCAACTTCGTTCCAACTCTTCTGGCAACATTAGCGTTACACTTTTAATTATAAAATGGCATTATGATGTCCTACAGCTTGATTATGACAGAAAAGATTTTGGTTAACTTTGACAGTAGTGTGTCAAAAAGTCTTCATTGTCATTATCTCGTTAATAGGATTATTAAGTGAACCCTGAATGCTGCTTTGAGGCATTACTTCCTCAATCTTATTATCAAATTAAGCGACAAAAACTGAAGGATCAACTTTTGCTGTACTCATTTTCTACAAAATGTAAATGCACATAATTGCAGTTGCATTAATGCTTTGTAATATTGTGCAATGTTTTCCTACTTTGAGAAGTCCATCTAAATAAATCCATCTAAATAACTGCTCAGGGTTATATTTTCCCTTTCAAAGAGAATTAGCAACTTCATGAGTGGTTCAGATGAACAAAGTGAACGACTGAGTAAGTGGTGACAGACACATTGTGACCTTTTCCTTCCTGCAGAGAAGAGTGTGTCGGAGGTCCTGGACAACCCTGTCAACCTGTGGGAGGAGGGCCGAGTGGAGGACGAGCTGTCTCCTGAGGAGATCCAGATGGTGAGGTGTCATCATTATTCATAATTCATGTCGTACTGTATATGTAGATTTGTGTGATTCGTGCGTGTCTCATGAGAGTACAGCTATACTTAGACAACTTCTAAATGCACAGGGACTCTTTAAAGCACACATTCATTGCTTCAATGAGAAGGTTTTCAATGAGAATGACATTTTTTGATGTCCAAATTACAATCTAATTTGGACCTTTTGAATTAGCCAATTCAGCTGATTTTCTAGAGGGGACCCCCCCTCAGAAGTTTGTGGTTAAGGTATAGTGTAACATGCAGTGTATTGTAACGTCTAATTGTCCCATGTCATGTTTAAATGCTAGGCATCTCAACATAGCCATACACAATTGATGAAGATGTTTCATTATTGTGTGTTTCTGTCTAGTTTGAGCAGGAGAACCAGAGGTTGGTGAGTGAGATGAACAGCCTGGTGGATGAAGTGAGGTGAGTCCAACTCAGCACACACACACACACACACACACACACACACAGACGTTACTTTCACTTTTTTCCTAAACCTGTCACACATCTGTATTGTGAATACAGATGTGTGACAGTGGTGATTACTGGTGGTGATCCAGAGATCCATTACACCGCCCTAGTGATTGAGATGCCAGGTCAGCAACACAACAATTTTGTGAAATAGCACACATCCATCCATTCAGGATTATAGTAACCCACGGACAGGTGTTTGCAGGTGAAATTGCTACCGTGGCCAGAGAAAACTAGCTTGTTAGTTCCAGATGGGACAAAAATGGTTCGATGGTGACAATTGCATGCCCCTGTAATACTAATACCACCTGAAAGTGCTTAAATAAGCTAGACACTCTATTGTAATGGGATATGTCGCGCATTTCTTTTGTGCATTTCAGGCAAATCGAGGGGAAGGTGGTGGAGATCTCTCGACTGCAAGAGATCTTTGCCGAGAAAGTCTTGCAACAAGTGAGCGGAGTTCCTTCCATTGCATTCACTTGGATACTTCATTTGGAGAAGAGCTTTGATTTAAACTCATTGTCCGTTTCACTTTCCGTTACAGGAAACCGAGATAGACAGTATTCATCAGCTGGTTGTGGGTGCTACAGAAAATGTCAAAGAAGGCAATGAGGATATACGAGAGGTACCATCACTAATCTATTCTCCATGTGGTGTTCAAACTTTATATTATGTTTTCCATTGGTTCATGTTAATAAATCTGTAATGAGCAACTTTGTTTATTTGACAAGGCAATCAAAAACAACGCTGGCTTCCGGGTGTGGATCCTGTTCTTCCTGGTCATGTGCTCCTTCTCGCTCCTCTTCCTGGACTGGTACGACAGCTAACACAACTAGCCAGAATGGACTCTCTATTCGACAGGAAACCGTCTGGCTCTGGCACATATTGGTTATCTCATAAAGAGGTGATGATGCCAACACTGAGACTGAATGTACAGTTTACCATGATGGAGCTGGTGTGCAAAGTGCTCTTCGTGAAGATTCTGTGTTCAGGTGGACATGGCAGTTCGTCCTTCCCCTGATGCTAACTATCCAAATAGTGTTTATCCAGTGCTTTCAGGGCTTCAGTGTTTAATTTGTCCTCTTTTAAGTGTTTTTATAGCTGGACAGTCAGTCTTTCTTTGCCACTAAAAGCAGCGATGATGGTTTGATTGACTGAAAAAAACATTAATTTCTCGTCCCCTTTGGAACAGACTGAAGGATACTGTTTAGACTGGCATTACCATTACTTGCGGTCTCATGCACACTATTTGAATAGATTATACATTTGTGTACATAAATGACACGATGATAAATTATACTTCACTGTCAAATCCTGATGAATGTTTTGCTTTACAGGCAATTATGGGCAGCAGAGCAATTTATTCGATATATCTATCACAGCATAACTGTACTGACACACCATTCACATTCTAGTAAAACTAAGCAATTGTCTTAATTTAATTCTGTGTGTTCTTGCTTTACTTGAGGGTATCGATTTATAACAGTTGTTTCATATTCATGTCAAGCTTTCCGATAACATCAAGAGCAGCAGAAAGGCACGGTCTGCCCTGGTTCATGTCAGCTAACGAAAGAAGCTGTCGACAGGAGATTTGATTCACACAGCCTCCTGATGTTTCTGCTAATCTGTTTATTAGGATTAACCTATATCCTAGTTAAAGCATTACAGCGCTTTGAATTTTTTCCTTTGAGCTCAACTCAAGGGAGCTGGAGCTGTTAACTGCATTTATTTTCTGCACTGAGGGGGTTTCAGCATCACTGACAAGATTTACTCTTGGAATAGTTCTAGAAAATGTTCTTATTCATATATGCAATTCACTTGGGACATAGGTGTGAAATGTGGGCACTTTATTTCAGTTTTTCATTTAACATTTTTTTTATGTAGCAAATGCACTTCAATGGTAATCGTTACATTGTTTGAAAAAGGTACATCATTCGTGACAGTTTTAAGTTTCATGACAAACGCAGAAAAAAAAGCAACAGGACAAGCGACTACTGTCAGATTGTTCCACTACATCAACCTAAGTCTAGTGTCTGTGATGGCTACCAACAGCCATCTATGGTGACATTAATCAATGCAAAGCATTGCACAATACAGTGTCTTCACTAGCAATGCAAAAAACATTCAATACAGTAGCATAAAAAGTATGCTATGAAAAGTAACCATTAAGTGGCCAGCAAAGAAAAGCACACGGTGTTCACAAAGAGTTCAAATGAATGGAGACAATCATTAATGCTGGTTGAAAAGACTTGATGCATCAAATACTAAAAACTCCTTAACAGCACTATATGCAGAGAGCCGTATGGGCTGCGTCAAAACAACACAATTAAAATAGTTATTTTTTTCGCTGGTTAAAAGGTTTCCTCCATGTCGAACCTCATTTATTCACAATATCATGACGGTAAAATATTCTGCACAGATGACCTTTGTGGGCAAATTTGCTGCAAACTTTGTCGCTTCATGGGTAATGTACCACTGGACCTCATGAGGTCTGACATGCAATATCAGTACTTGATCTATTTGAAAGGAAATAGGTTCAAAGCCAACTGAGGAGTTGTGCGTGCATGTGCGTTAAAACAAGCAACGCAGACACAAGATGGTTCACAGTCATTTCACAAATGTGAGTACTAAAGTGAGTTCTGTTACATGTATACATGTGTATGTACAAAGAGTGTGTGTGTGTGTGTGTGTGTGTGTGTGTGTGTGTGTGTGTGTGTGTGTGTGTGTGTGTGTGTGTGTGCGTGTGTGTGTGTGCGTGTGCGTGTGCGTATATATATGTACATGTACAAAGACTGTGTGTGTGTGTTTGTGTTTGTCTTCCTGTGGCTTTTTCTACACATTAGCCACACAGTTTTAAAGTGTAAATAAATAACAACACATGCGATTCAAACAAACCATGAATCCACCCGTCGGTGAGGCTTGCTTTGCTGACAATATGTTCAAAATTTCCTGCTACAGTACACATCAGCTCCCCAAACTACATCAACAAGCCTGCAGAGCATCTCAGGCAAGAGAAGTTGATTTTTCACCAACAGAAAGCCCCAGGACTCTTGAGGTTTGCTTGAATGGCACAACCATATTATTTATTTATTTCTGAAGCAGGTGAGTCCACCTCCTGATCCCAGGTTGGTTAAGCCAGTTTCTGGGCGGTCTCCGTCTCCTGCTGGGTGACCTTTTCCTCAGACATGATGGTCATCCATGGTGATACTGACCGGGTGATGGTCTGCTTGGCTATGTTGTAGTGGTTGATGAGGGTAAAGAGGCGCCCGCGGCCCCCAGGGCCCTGAGGGGGATAGTTGCCATACATCCCAGCCGGCATGCAGCGACCTTGCTGCTCCAAAGAGAGAGGGAACGACATTAAAAGTGCAGAGATGAGACGATGTGGAAAAAAAGAACACGCAAGGTGACCAAATTATTATTCAGGAAAGTATAATGGAATTCTGAGAATCAAACTGTGATTCACAGTTCACAGATACATGAGATAAAGAAGGTTAGATGACTGTCAACACAGAGCTGTGCTGTTTGTACTAGAGGAAAAGATCTAAGGAAAATGAAAAGCCAGAAAAACATCCATCCATTATCTTTAACCGCTCATTCTCACAGGTCGCCAGACTATCGCAGGGCCCCAGAAACCACTCAATAACAACTACGCTGCATTACCTAATCTATACTGGTGCTTGTGAAAATGGAATATGTACGTGTGTACAAGAATTGAGTCAACACTTTTACACAGGTTTTACAGCAAGGCTATATAACTTTTGCTGAACAGCGACCACTGTCTGTGGCTTTAAGCTAAAATGCTACGCTACTGTAACGCAAGTGGTAAGGAGTCATAAAGTCAGCAAACTCAATGGTAACTCAATACACAATAATGTTTATCCAAAGTTTGCTAACATTAGCTCGAATTAGCCACCGCACAGTCCATCTGAAGCAAGGCTGTAGCCGCAAAACCCCTGAATGTATTGAACTGAGCAATGGTGTGTTTTATTGCTTATTAATTCAACGTTTCATTTGTAAGAGGAGATTATGTTATTAGTTATCTTGAAAGTCACATAGCCTTGCTTTAATTTAATTTAAAACCCAGATAGATTAATTCATTCAGAATCATTTAAAAATCAAAAGCTGGTAACGTCTGGCAGTAGTGAAAAAGTACATTAATATCAAACTCGATCATAGATCATGCTTACAAATAGAAAACCATGAGATTGTTTCCAAACTATTCAGAGAAATTGAAAGGACAGATTTGTTGGTAAATGAAAGGTAAATCAAACTTGAATTTCTTCAATTGTGAGACAGATTCTTGGTAAATTCAGAAAAACATGGGCCTGCAAATGCTTAGTATCATTCTGACATCTATTATGTCAGCCTGACTGTCCATATGGTTTATGTACAGTATACAGCACACTTATTGCAGGATGGTTGTATCACTCTTTAAAAAAAATGCTAAAAAACATCAGAAAGTAAAGATTGTTGGTTTACCCAGCTAACAATAAAATTAAAATGATTGTCTCTCATGCAGGGTCACAAACAATGATGCTCATAAGTGTTTACCGTGTAAACAAAGCTGTCGGGGCAAGGCTGCTCGTACTGGTAGACCTTGTAGACGACCAGGAACACCACACACACCAGGAAGGCCAGGGCACAGATCACCAGCAAAGTCACCTAAAGAAGATGCACAACAGCTCCATCGTCAGACCAATGTGACAGGAACAGCTCAGCTAAAGGACACATTATTATAAAATAGGTATAGCATTGAAATAAACCTCATGGAAGAGTTGCCCATTGGTGTATTAAGTGTACACTATGTTATATGTCTAACAGTAACACACAGCCAGCCAGGTCTATACAGAGTATTCTGCATACAATGGCTCCACAGGAAAATGGCTTGTGTGACCATCTGTAAAGCCCAGCTCTCACCTCTCAGGGGAGTTATGTAACAGCTACTGGTGTTTCAAGGAAGTGGGAGGGGGATAAGTCAAGGTGTGGGAGAAATGGGCTCATTAACGGCAAAGATTTTAAGGCCCAACATGTGCGCAGGCTATTTTTTACAAGTCCAGATTTTATTTTGCTTGTGGAGAAATTTGATTATTTCAGCAAGTGCAGAGAAATTGAAACTCCAACTACCTTTTTGTACTGTTCCCCAGCACGTTTGGCACAAGTTTGATGAGACTTTAAACAGCGTGTATCAATGTGAATGAAATAATATACTTTTTATCTGTCTGTATGAATCTCGCAGTCACACACACAGAGCAGAACAGACAGTAGGACATGTACGAGGCAAAGCAACAGGAGATTATAAAAGAGACTATCTGCAATGAAAGGGATAAAAAGGCTGCCTGAAACATTTCAAAGCATGCTGATCAGAGGATGTGAGCTGTGTTCTCGGAGACAGTGATGTGTCTCCTTGCCTTTCAGATGTTCGGGGATTAAAGCAATATTACCAAAGGAAGGGTGACACTGAAGCGGTTTCATCTGTTGCTTTTGGACGTGGAGGAAGAGTATTGCATAGTCTGCATGCAGAACACATATTTCATGAATTTTAAAGTATGCAAGGAAGTCTTCAGGCACCCAGGATTGTGGTTGGACCTTTTCTTTTACAAAAGCATATGTTTTAATCGTTCTATATCATGTGTCACATAGTGCCACGCAGCCGGGGGGGGCGTTTAGGGAGGTGGGAGAGATGCTGCCATTTGGAGGCCATCGCCATGGCAGCAGCTGAATTAATGAGAGTTTCAGGGCGGGGTTAAGTGAATCATTGTGCATTATGTCTCCCTGTGTAGCCCAACAACATGACAGGCTGCACAGGATGCAGGAACATGAAGGTGGCCTGAGCGAAAGAAGTATCACTTGGATTGGTTAGGGATTATTATGACGGCGGTGACAAATGTAGGGAGTTCCAGGGAGACAGCTGTCTGCTCTCAGGGCATATGCATGCGTAGGAGTGTGAGAAATATTGGAAATGGGATGATGTATGAAACGCAGTCGATGGCTGCGACATCATTCTTACTTTGAGTCGCTCAGATACACCTTCAATGATGCTTATTGAGAATTCTGCAATTTTAGGAGATCGTAGTTTTCCCTTCTTGCTCTCAATATAGTCTGCCTTTGTCTTCACCACCACCTGGTAGAAACACATAATGACATGTACATGAGAGAAGATCCAATCAGATGGCAGTTATACATTCAGGACGAAAATGAGAGTTCCCAGAAGCAGGATGGGTCAAATTGTTAGTATTGTACTATGGAAATAATCTGTGAGGTAATGTGGTAACGTGGTTTCCTTTATTTTCAACACTCTAATTGGACTAATTGGTTAGCAATACATAAATAAAGGGCCACTCACTGTGGCTCTTCAAATCAATGGAAACATATCACACACACACAAAAGAATCTTACCTTATCTGGTGGAGGAAACTGCAGCTGACTGGCATCTAATGGTGTTATGAGAGGGATGGTGTCAAACCCGTCTTCAGACACCACCTTCCCGTTATTTTTCTCGCTGAAATTATTCCCCAGTTTCACCATTTTCTCTGCACAAAATAATACCAACCTGAGGTTAGTACACATGTGCGTATTACTTCTGAACGAGAGGCATTATGGATTATGTTCTGCTCCTGTGTAATTGACGTTTCATAGAAATCATATCCATAATTATGCTGGCGTTTTTTTACACATGCATACAGCAGTACAAATCAAACTAAATGACGTGAGGCGCTTTGTGGCCCATGAGAAAGCCTGTTAAGCACAAAAGCGCAGGAGAGGACATGCAAGGCTTCGACATAAAGGGACCGATGTATCACCGTGAAAAAAAATATATTGGATTTACCGTATCAAAATACTTACCAGCTCAGCCGAGAAGCGTTTTGAGTACAGCGTATTTCTCCTGATGGGGTGAATTTATTGCTCCAGAGCCGCTATATGTTTTTTTAGGTGTGACGCAGCCGATTTGCGGAGAGCTGGTGCACAATATGGCCAGTCGGGTTTGAGCGCCGCGTTACCTCCGAGCTGGATGCTGCTGCTGGCGTCTGGCTGCACTGCAAGTGATGTAACATCCACATCACATCCATCCATACACATCTGATCAGTGGCAGTGAAACTAGGATCTGAAGCTCATCACTGACTAATGTTAACAGTCACAACCTAAATGCACATGTTTGCAATGTTTTTTTTTTAATGTGTCAATTGATAAGGGGAATTAAGGTTACAATGGTGTGTGTGTGTGTGTGTGTGTGTGGGGGGGTAGCTGTAATAGGGTAAAAAGCAGAGTGTACATATAGAGCATTTCAATTTGTGGTTTGCGTAGAGTTACTAGGTTACATTAGGTGTAGTGTCTCCTGCAAAAGACATGCTTTCATACAAATTATGTTGATACGTGAAATTCACGAAAACTTGGCTTCAAAACTTAAATGACTTCTTCACCCTTAAAATCACCATATCTAGGCCAGTTACCTTGAATTCTTGAGGAAAACTTTTTTTTATTGCATGTCTCCACGCCAAAATCTTTATGCTTCTTCTACTACGGTCTTCATGTGTGCGCATGCGTGCTGCGAGTCCGCGTCAACGTTTTCTTCAAGAATTCAAGCTAACACGCGGTGAGTTCACTTAATTTGATACAAATTGTTGCTTTGTTGGCGAAATATTCCTTTAAAGTGGTTGCTATTTACATAATGCTGTATCACAGAAATGAGAACGTGAAAACAATGTGAATGTGTGAAAAATCTGGTAAAATCCCTCTGTACACTAACTACCAGGTAGGGATTAAATCAGAGCCAAAATACAGTGGAAATTGGATTTACATTCACCATGTGGACACAATCAAATGAATGATTACGAATGATAATGTTGCTTCATAACTTAACATGTAAAAAGGCTACTGTTTGCTAACGAGTTCACTGTGTCAACTTAAAAAGTTATAATATGCCATTGTTGTGTTGAATTGTGGCCAAAAAAACATTTATTATTAAGATTTAAGGCTGTTTTTGCTGCATAAACACAAGAAATAAGATATATGAACATTATTTGTGAAGGTCATTTAGGCTGACACAGGGGTCACTATCACATGCAATTTAAAATCGTTAGGACACTAACCTGCCATCTGTAGTGGTGCAAGAACCCCTGACAGATCATGTGACATGGGATAGGGGAAATATGACCCATCGAGTCACAGCAGCCTTCTAAACTATTTCTCTTGGTGCTCTCTCTTTATACTCTGTCTCGATTGATAATTACATCCAAACAAAGGTTTTCTGCCAATGAGGTTTATTCGCAGCTTTTTTACAGTGAAAGTGACATGAAGGAGAATGTGTCAGGGACCACAGATAATGTTGAGGAGGATTATGAGGCGTCCTCCTTTGATAAGAACGAGACCTTTGGGGTCCTGTTGTCTCTCAACCACCTTCAGATTCTGTTCTCTCTTGGCCTCCACCGCACATATTACTTCCAAAAATGGAACGTTTTTGTGGTTCCTCTCCTCACTTGTATGGGGACAGTTGGAAAGACAAGTATGTAACCCACTTGCAAGATTTCATTGCGTTGCTCATTTTGGTGTCATTTTGGCAATTTGGAGTGCCCATGTCAAACATCAAAACAACAGAAAGCCTTTGCAACGCTGACACTGGAAGGGCAATATTTCCAGCCACCATGTCTCTGAAGAGACACTTTGTGACAGACTTGCAGCTATGCAGTATGTATTGGACAAGTTGGTCCAGCGGATATCTTTTCTTTACAAATCCAGGCTCCAACATGACTTTGGATGGACGTCAGGTTGCATTTCGTGGGCGCTGTCCCATAAAGGCCCTCTCTCGATATTCGATAGTGTGGATGTTATTTGATCAGATTTGATGGACGGTAGTATTGAAACCTATCGGTTATCGGTCTGATGACGGATAAGCTTCTGGGGGCAAGGGACTATATTTCAGGGGGTTCTGGTGGAGCCAGCAAATATCTGGGCCAAGACTTTTCCGTGCACTGCTTGTTGTTTGCATTTGAATGGAAAATCTGTTTTTTAAATAAATTGATCTGGATATGAGCAGTTTTTATGTGTTGTTCCAGTTCATTCAGCCTCTCTTTCATCATTCCTGATGAGAAAAGCTGAGCATCCCCTCTGTTTATCAGCATGCAGGGAAGACTTTACTGAGAGAGAAACCCCTCTAGTGTAATTCGACCAGCTGTTTCCCCCGCCACAAACCTGTGAGAAGAGCTCAGAGAAAAAGGTCAAACAGAAATCTCTCAAGTGAAATAATAACCAAAACTGGTCTCGCCATGAAATAGTGTGTTCTGGATACCATATCAATCTGTAAAAAAGCTGCTAAAGGAAATCTCTTTCCACTAATTTCACACAGCATTGACTTTGTGGACTAAATGCTTATGTATATGTCCAAATGGGTATATTTCCCATGCTTGGTTATATATAGTAAGTCTGTTACTGTGACAATGAGTCTTAGATCTTCAAGATATAATGTAGCTATACCTAAAAAGTCACCTTGAATTATTAACAAACGCACTGCCCAGCATATAGTATGTAATCATTGTGAGAAACACGTGACATTTTGATGTTTACCAAGTCCTTTCACCTCGTTGCGTACCTAGAAGTGGGGAAATGAAGCTGTGTCTGTGCTCAGTATCCAGTAGCCTGTTGCCAGGCTACAGTGTGAATGAAAGGGGGTTAGGAAAGGATGCATAAAAGATCAAGACCGGCCTGTTAATCCATATTGAAAAAGGAAGCAGCAGAAGAGAAAATGATCTCATCACATGTTGAGATGGAAACCACAGCTCTTTAGTGGCCTGGTGGCTTGTGACAGCTGCTTGCTGCTGGACGTCTGATGAAGAGTCTGATGAAGAGTCTGACGAAGAGTCCGTAATGAGTCTGCGGTACTAATTCATTAGCTATCACATTTCCCTCCCTGGGGCCAGAGAGGGGAGGTCATGTGTTTCTTGAACATTATAATGGTTATTGTAACAATTGGACTTTTTGAGAAGTTTCACCCTTGTTTCTTTTATATATCATTTTTACATGACATAGGCCAGTCAACAACAGTGCATGTGTTGTCAATGGGCTATCAGACCTTTAGTTTGAGCCTCTGAAGGACAGTTCTACACTACTTGTCTTGGCCTCATTTGTTGATGCTGGTTCTGATTCATAGCTTTCAGAATGGCAAAAAGCACATGGAAAACACATGAAATGTACATAGAAAATACAATCTTGTATGATAATGGGAACGTGTTTCTTTATCTATTTTTTTTGTCTGGACACTGTATGCTGCACAGAGTATCTGGTAGCAGCAGTGGACAGATGTGTAGCCGGGGTTTCTGCTGCAGTTGCCTTCTCAGCACTAACCACTAGAGGGAGACGTTCACTTATTTACAACTCAAGACTGTTTTCGTTATGCATAGTTTTCCAAATAAAAGTAGATTGACAAAACTGTAAAATTATGACACTAAAATGTGTTATTCTGTAAACAGGCACATTACAAAAAGGCAAACTTAAAATCAAATTTTCAGTGGGGTTTTGATTAATTACTAAATTCGCAGATAGCCGAGATGAGTAGAGAAAGCACTGAAGATGACAGTGGTGGAAGAAGTACTCTGAAGTAAAAGTAGCAATACCACAGTGTTCAAATACTCTAAGATCTACATTCAAAAATATATGTATTTTAAAGTTACTGTGAGGAACTTCTAACTGGTTATTAAAGTCTCAATTTAATACTGATGCCTCTAAACCTACATAAGTACACAAGACCATCAAACTTTAAGTAAAAATAAAAGTAGTATACGCATCAAAATGTTAATGCAGAATGGCCCATTTGAGAATAATGTATATTATACTGATTATATATATATTGCTGGGTAGCTTGTGAATTTACAAGTAGCATTTAAATGAATGTAGACTTTAGCTACTAAAGCTGCTAGTGTGAAGCTATGATATTAGTTTAAATGCCGATGATATGACCATGCATTTAAATGTTCAGTGTGAAGCAGTGGAAATAAAGCAGTGTGCATGAAGTTGATAAATACAGCAGCTGACAATGTCTCACCTTATTTCACACAGTAAAGTGTGACCAAACCTTATATAGCTCTGCAACTGCTGTGCCTTTAAAACCTACACTGTTCTTGGCTCTTTGCCCAGAAAGTTAATTTCCCATCCAGCCACATGGACTATGCTCCGCCACGCAGAGAGAACAAGTATTTCCCCTCAGAGAGCGGCACCTCCAACAAGCAGTCGGAGCTCAGACTCCCCTCAGGACCTCTGTCACTCATCCAGGACTTTTCCATCCGCCGTGTTGTGAAGGACACAAACCTCCCAGCAGATCCGTCACAGCCCGTCAGTCCTCTGAGAAGCCGAGGTATGGTTTACTCTCTGCCTGTCAGGTGCCCTGTTATTCATAGCATCGAGTGCTTTGAGCACAATATATGTTTGTTGTGTGTTTTCTGCTTGTGATCGGCTGACTTTTGGACAGAATGCCAGATGACTCATTTAATGTGCTTAGTCTGGGTTAAAAGTCCTGCTGCCATGTGGGAGCTATTGTCTTTTTGCATGAGCACAAAGCCTCTTTTCACGAATGTATAATTCCCCTCGCTAGTCGACCCAGCAGTTTGTGGCGGGTATGATGTGCTGTACCTCTGTTCATTAACGCTGTTCTTGTGAAGACTTACAGTAACAGGCAGCTTCCTGAAAGAGGTTTGTCCTAAGAATGAGGCACAGAGATTTGAATGGAAAGAACTTCAGCAACAACAATAAGGTTCAGACTGAAAGTTTGGGTTTGTACAAGTTGTCACAGCAGGCAGCAGTGACCAGGCTGTATAAACAGGATGCTAGTCAGCACACACACACACACACACACACACACACACACACACAGGTTGATGCTCTGGTTGAATGAACAGTCTGGGGGCACCGGCACTACCACCAGTGCTGTTGGTGTCATAAGCAAAGTGAGATGTTGTTTCTTTAAACTGACCGGTTTGTTCTTGTAAACATGGAGGCTGCATCATGTGAGCAGTTGTGCTGCTGAGGTTTCTGGAAGGATTTTCTGGGAAGATGAAGTCACAGGGAGACACACCCAGAGGCTCCGGGCTCCGAGCAGGAAAGGCCAGCAGTGGAAGACGTTCAGCAGCAGGCTCCGACTGAGTCACTCGTCGGGAGGAAGCCGTAGCTTCGTTGGAATTTCCATTCAGTTTGGACTACAAGAATTTTGGTCTGGATGTGGTATTTATTCTGAGACACGTGGGGTGACGTACATGGCAAGAGCCATTTCCCCCTCAAGTCCACAAACAGAAGACCAGTTTTGATAGGATTACATAATGCTCTTTAGCTTCACACAAAAAATGATTGTGCAAGAGGCTTTTTTTTCCAAATAGTGTAATCTAATTTCCTAACATGAAAAGGATCGCTTTGAAGAAGGGTGCTTTATTAAGAATAAAACATATTCACACTGGAATGTGGTTGGAATGAGGATCATTTCCTCTTTGCTAAAAAAGATCAAGTTGGATGACCTGTGAACTCTTGGAGGCATTTAAACCCCCGCTTCCTGATATCTCCTCTCCTCACATGAGCATTCACATCCAACAAGTGCATTTTGTCTGCTCTAATCTCTTTTGACTGCCTTCCAGACATGTTTTAAAATAGAGCAATCTTGTGTGTTTTGAGGGTGTGTGTGCTCTGTTCTGATTTATAGAGAGGCTCAGTCACCGGTGCAGACGGACGTGGCTGGAGGGGGCTGAGCCGGAAGTGGAGTGTGTGGGGGGGGAAGTTGAGTCAACACAGGACTGTTTCTCAGACTTGTGTGGCTTCTGGTCTCATGCCTCTCAATGGAATCACGGGCACAGACTGAGATTGCAATAACACAGAGTTGCAGAGGCAGGCAGAAAGACGTGGTCTGGCTAACATGAAATGAAAGTGTGTCGGGTCATTTTCTGCTTCTGTCTGGGTCAAAGACAGGGGGAGGAAACAAGATGGAAGAAGCATTCAGATCTTTTACTAAAGTAGCCTAAGTGTAAAAATATTACAAGTAAAAGTCCCGCATTCAAACACTTATTTAACCAAAAGTATAAAAGTATTAGCATCGAAATATACTTGAAGTCCCAAAAGTACTCATAATGCAGAATGGCCCATTTCACAATCAAATATATTGTATTGCTGTACTATAATTAGTGATGTATTAATATGTTCATCACTTTAAGGTTGGTAAAAGTAGAGCTAGTTTTAATAACTTTACATACAGCTGGGTAGCTTAACCCATAATAACACATCATCATTTATTATCTTATTAATAATCTTAATTTAGTAACCAGTAGCTAAAGATGTAAATTAAATTTAGTGGGGTAAAAAGCACAATATTTGCCTCCAAAATGTTGTGAAGTAGACATAAATAGTACCCTATAACGGAAATACTCAAGTAATGTACAAGTGCCTCCAAAGTTACAATCGACCACCGGAAAGAAGTGCAACTGAAGCACACATTATTAATGCTCTTTATGAATAATTACCAGTGGAATATGTAAAGTTTTGCATTAACAGTGTCATCTAAAAGAGCACAAAGGCATCAACGTTTTGTTTAAAAATCGCTGGGTCCTTACAATTAAAAGCATGCTTGTGTCATCTTTCATTGGGAATGCCATTTATCCAGGATTGTTTTTTCATACTACACTGATCTGTGCACCAGATGCATGCGCTCTACTTGGCTGTAGTGAACCATCACATGCCGTAGTGGAGTGGATTACAAAAGAGGACTCCCATCTGTCCGTAGAGGTATTGTCTTCATTTTGTGGCTGTCATCACTCACGTGACCCCCGTGACTGTTTATGTGTACACTGTATATTACACAAGAAGCACATTCTGCTGCACAGCTGTCTGACTCGCTCTGATAAACACAATGTGACCAGCATTTCAAAGTAACAACAGGCTGTGGTCTGCTCTGAGCAACACAATACACCAGATAAGCTCCAAATGGATGCAAACAGCAATTCAAGTCTTTTAAATGAGGCCGTCACTTACTGAACTGTATTTATGAGGAGCATTTCCCTAAATTACAGACTCCAGGGAGCCGAGCCTTTGACCATTGTGGAAATGAATGACATCCTGCCCCCTGTGTAGGGAAACTATGAATGATGATGATGAAGGCGTCGCTCTCTTACTATTACTGTGTGGTCGCTCTAACACAAAGTGGGGGAAGTCGACAGTGCAAAGATTCTAGTAGCAGTGTTCAGAGTCTACCAGTTGATGTCAGGCTTCCCTCCATGACAGATCAGGATAACTGCATGTCTGGACAACAGTTTCCACAGGGTGGCAGAGTGATGTGACAGATCACTGTGTACAGTGACTCTGTACTAAATCCGTTCACCAACAAGTTGTAACAATCCAATAACACCGGAGGTTATGGTTTGCACAACTCTCCACTTCCTGGATGCTGGAAGAATGCACTTTGCAGTGCGGATGAACCTAAAATATCCCAGCTGTCTTATCCAACATGCGCTCTTCTGATCCAAATCTCTTTGACGATTGTGTACATTAAATAACTAAATGTGATTTAATTTTATATAATTCAATTTAATGTAATTTAATTAGTTTTATTTAATTAACAGTAATTCAACAAATGTATTTTAATTCAGTATATTTTGTGTAATTTAATGTAATTAAATGTATTTTATTAATTTAAGGTATTTAATGTAATTCAACTTGTATAAATGCATCTAATCTTAAAGATAGAGCTATATTGTAATCATCATTTTATTTAAGAATGACGATATGTGACATTTCATTTGATATGAATTTAACCTTGCACAAGAAAAATAAGCAAATAACGTCAAGAAAATCCTTCACCTATAACTTCTGATGCATCTTAACTATCAAGATTGGGAGTGAGGATGTGAACTTCATCTGAATACCTGAAACATTTTACTCACAGTTGAAACATACCTCTGTTATCTGCAGACCGACGTTCCCTTCTTCTTTGTCTAATCTTATTTAAAAATGTACCACACAGCAGTGTTTTTTTTACAAGTCTGTGTGATTGGGTGTATGTGATGAAGAAGGATGACCTTTTCTCGCTCCTTGATCTTTGACCTGTGTGCAGCCTAAAGAAGGGGTGGAAAACAAGGCGTCATGAGAGCCAGACATTGTAATGGCAGGTTTTAGCGACTTTGTAAAAATCCTAGTTGGTTATAAAAAATAGTACGTTTCTCATCACACCTGTGGCTTTTTTAGTTCAGTTTGGTTAAACCAATCAGCTTTCATAGCACCACTTGAACAGCTAACTTCCTTTCTTCACGCCAACATATCGAGATTTGTTTTGTTGCTGTCCAAAGTTGAGGATTAAAAACACAGTTTCTTGTCTGTCACATAACCCAGAATCCGTTTTAGGTCTAGACTTAAAGACAACTTGTCTCCACTTGCCTGTGAGAGTCTAATACCAGGAAAAACAAGTTGCCCCAGGAGCATTCACATTTTCCCACTGTGACAGAAGTGAAAGTGTATTATTTCTGCAAGATTAATATGAACTGGCACTGCTTTCACAACCTGTGTACTAAGGGTTGGGGGAAGTTGTTATTGCTATTTTATTTGATAAAATATTAATATTGCAAATACAAAATAAACCTTTTGGTAACAGTTGCTTTTTTTCAGTCCATTTGATGGTGCTGAGTATTTCCTGGTGTGGTCATGGGTAAAGTCAGCGGAATTGGCAGGAAGTCAAAACAATGATGGATGGTTGATCAGTCTGTCTGCTTAACTGACAAACGATTGATGTGAGATGAATCGGGTGAAAAACAGACAAACTGCATAATAATAAAAAAGGTAATAGATCTCAATTTAATTCATCAGCATATCGCAATTTTTTTAAAATCACTATAAGATTGTATCGGGACTTTAGTATCGTGATAATATTGTATCACGGGACCACCGGTGATCTCCTCCCCTACTGTGTGCACTCCAGCATTCAGCTGAGCAGTTGGGAAAATGTGCTTCAATATGGCCGGCAAAACAGAAGAGATTAAATAACTGTATGATCATTATTATCATTATGACAACACACCTGTCCATAGATAGAACACAGAGCTGGTGATTTTGCCCTAAATGACATACTGTAGAATCACTTCACATTTTGCATAATAACTTCTGAATAACCTAAAAGAACAGTGGCTTAGTGTTCCTCTGAACGCTCTCAGTGGCAGGAACTGGTCAAGCCAGATCTCTCAAAAGCCTTGAGCCACATCCTCACAGAAGAATGAATTCACACTTTATCTCATGACTCACCACATCTTTTTTTTATGGCTGAGACTTTTCTACTCAATACAAGCCGGGACAATGTTGGCACAATCTGATCCCTCCCTGTTTTATTACACTACAGTATCATCTGTACAGTGTTTACCTCCAGTTAAGTTGAGGGAGGAGATTTGAGGAGGAGCCACCTGTCAACAGAGAAGAAGAAACCTGACAGAACTGCACACTGAACCGTCTCAGAGGAGAGTATGGCTTCTATCTAAAGGAAACAACACCAGCAAAGTCTACCCATCGACAGGAGACAAGGGAGATCAAAATGGGTGGTAATATAAGTCAGAAGAAGGGCGGCAAGCGAGCCAGTGCAAGGAGTCACACCAGCAGCGTCATGTGAGTCTAATTACTCACCTGTTAAATGCTGACTTCCTACTGAGAAAGTTCTTTCTTTGAGAATTGTGTTGTTTACAGCTGAACCGGTGTTGAATGAGGCGTCTAGCAGTGAGGATAAGAAACATGCTGCTATGTTTTACTGTGGCGTAAACTACAACTCATTTTCCTTTCCATTTGGTGTGAGAGCGTCCTCTGTTACAGCGTACACTTGCACACACATGCAAATATTCACACACCCTCACAATGAACCCACAGATAAGACTGCATACTGACGGACTGTTTGCTCACCGGCTTTACATAAGTACGTGGATGTGTGTGTGTCCATGTGTTTTTTGGTAAACACACGAATGTCAATAATACTCAAAGAATCAAACGGAACCAAAAGGTTGAGCATGTTCACATATTTATGTGCAGCACTTTTGTTTTGTTTTGTGGAGACACTTGACACCAAGCAGTTGTGCGTGGTTTAACATGATCAGTTACAGTGTTGTCTGAACGGATCCAGTTGTTGAATCGCAGCATGATCTGATTGTGACAAATATAGCTCATTGTGACAATATTTGCTCGAGGCGATCCGTGTCCTCCTTGATCTGGGAGGCGTAGCAGCAGCTCTGCCCTCTGTAGGTCGGACTACGGACACATTGGACCGTGAAACAAACACTGCTGGTCTTCAGAGGTTTTTTGGACTGTAAACATTCCACACAGTTCACTTAAGAAAAACAAAACAAAAAAACATTCTACAACCACAGATAGCAACATTTACAAATTATGCAGTGTTGTACAAACTGACAGACTAATCATGGTGACATATGAGGAAACCAGCTCATTTGATTGGTTGCTGGAGTCTTCAGCGATGCTTTCTTTTGTGGAAAATAGTTCCGGCAGTAGAGAGATACACATCAAACTCAGTTATTCCTAACTTTGGTGGTTTGTATCAACACTTGCTTGTGCGTCTGTCGTCTCAGTCTCTTCTTCTTTGACCCAGACTTTGGGTGATTTGTTCTTCTGAGTTTTAGGTGACAGCATGTCAGGCTGGCATGAGTCAGCAAATCTCTCGCGCGCTTTCTCCCAGTTCTTCTGGGACTTTGATTTGGTCACAGAGGCGCAGTCTAGAGACACAGCGGCACCCGCCCCCAAACCTGACTGGGACTTTCTGATTTTCAATTGAATCTGTGGAGAAAGGAATGAAAAAGAAACCAAATCATTGTGTTGCTTTGCGATACATTTTATTCAATACAGAATCTGCAGACAACAGATTGTCTTACCGGGTCTTTCATTCCAGTTCCCTCTTTACCCAGTCCCTCTCCTTTCTTCCAGCCCATCTTCTCCAGCATCTTCCGTCCTTTATTGACTTCGCTGATCTCCCTTTGAGAAGACAAATAAGACATATGATATGGTTACTAATCCATCCATTATTTTCCTTCTTTAGCGATTAGTCTAGGACAATATACTTACTGATGAACAGAAGCGGGTGCATCGTCTCGTTGAAAAACGCCCTCGCTGCCCACCGTCTGCCGTCGAGACTGTGCTCGATCCTGGTATCGGGGGTTCCTCAGAGCTTTGGCCTCCTCATACTCACTGCTCTGTTTACGCAAAAACACAGAGAATCGAAAGGTGAGAGACATAAAGAGAAGAAGAGTTTAACTGGCGGCTGCTAGTCCTGATAACACTCACCTGCAGGCCATATTTTGCCTTCATCTGCTTCAGCTCTTTTTGTCTCAGGGCTTCTTTATCCTCTTTGGTGAGAGCAGGGCCTTTGGGAAAAGACAGAGTAAAACTCTAATTTAAACAATAAAAAAGCATATCAGGCTTTTCAAAAATGTTTTAACAAGTTTAGACTCAGAATATCACTGCGGTTTCATGACTCTATAAAAACAAAAAGTGTAGTTCTGTGGATGTGGCTTCTCTTGCGTTGGCTCACCTGTAGTCTCCTCTCTCCTGTGCTTGCTGAGGTGAGCCATCACCTGACCGGGCTCACAGCCATCACAAGTATCTGTCCCCGAGTGGATATGGAACGACAGCACCGTCTCTCCCATCTTCACCTCATCGCCGTGCATCAGTGCATGGGGCTCACATTTGGTTTTGGGCTGCAGAAGGAACATAGCATTGATAACGTCACTGCTCAGTTGAAGTTTTACTGTTTTATTTAGAGGCAACAGACGAGAGACAATGTGTTGACCTGCAGGATCCTGTTGCCGTTAATGACGGTTCCATTCTGGCTTCCCTGGTCCACCAGCATGTAGCTCTGCTGCTCCTGGTCAAAGTACACCTCTGCGTGGAACTGGAACCAAACACAGTTCAGTTAGGGAAATCAAATACGCAAATGAATGATGAAGATCACTGGACAAAAATAAAATTGGAGAAGGGGTACCTTGCTGACTCCCATTTCTGGTATTCGGACTGCATGGTCCATATTCTTCTCTCTGCAACAGAAAGACAGCAGGTTGTCTTCTTTATGACTTACTGAGAGATTCTTTCCTCATATTTTCACTAAGTGAGACATCACTTATAGTCTCTTATAAGGGGGTATTTCTCAGTTCTTATTTAAAGCCATATCATTCTGTCTTTGGTACTGCACCCTCAGGAATATCGAACCCTTCTACCACAACATGCACTCACTTTTTCTTGGTACGAACATTTCAAACCGTGTGAAGATGTAAGTCATGTTTTCCATGACGAGAAAGAAATATCACAAACCTGCCAATGGTGGCTGGAGAGTCGGCTGTGATGATGAACAGAGTGCCCACCTGCAGCACTGGGGATCTGACCACTGTCACTCGTACACAGGGCGGCCAAATGTCTTTTCCTGCAAGAAAAATAAACCTGTTGCATTATGAAAGGAACATGGCAGCCTCGAAAGGCTAAAGTGTTCGGAACAAATGACAGGTGATGATCTAAAAAGCTTCAAGTTACTAACAGATTAAACAAATTTACCCAAGATTTTCTTTTTTTAGACGTGTGCCTTGAACAACCTCTAAATTGGGCTCTTTTTCCTCCTACCTTCATGACTCTGAGTCTCCATCTCTGACTCTGGGCTTTCCTTGGAGCTGGAGCTAGAAGACGATGAGACTGAGGGAGTGGACTCCCACTCCTCTCTCTCCGACTCTGTGATCTCACCCTCTTCTGGTTCACTGTTCCCCTCAGAGCCATCGCTCTGAGCCGGACTCTTTTTCTTCTTTGTTTTTTTTGACTTGGACTTCTTCCTCTTCCTCCTCGATCTATTCTTATCATCGTCGTGTGAATCGGTTTTCTGCTTTTTCCTCTTTGATGAAGTTTTGACACTCTCCTCTCTGCGTTTGGAGGAGTGTTTTCTACGCGGAGCCACATCTGGACTGCGAGACTTTCGTTTCAATGTTGTGGTCCTCTTAGTTGATTGCCTTTCAACCCATTCGGTTTCTTCGTCTTCCAACTTTACCTCATCAAATATGAGTTCCTGCCATCAGACAGTCAACAGTGAGATTACCATCTCCAGTGAAGTTCACTGACAGGGCATGCTGGCTTTGTAGATCCCATTCTGCTGGTCATGTCTGCCACTGATTGTGTGGTTTCAGTCTTCAAAGACAATTCACTATAGACCTCCACCAAATGACACTAGTGTAATCTTTAGTAGTAGGGTATGTTTCACTACCATTACATTATTGTGTTAAAATCTCCTCACTCACTTTAGAGCTTGATATAGACACAACAAGACTGTGAATCATCACAGTCAATATCTTTCAACTGTATTGTTGTGACTAACCGAACCTGCCACTTTCATTGGAACTGTATGAGTGGTGTATTAGTAATGATTCCTCTTATTAAATATGAATTGTTTTCTAGTTGGATTTAAAGGCGTACCTCTGTGGGAAGCAGTATTCCAGTAAGAAGAAATCTTCATTTTAGCCAATGAGTTAGCCACCTCTTGCACCTAGGTCAGAGGATAATCTTTCAGTCATCTAACCTCAACTTAATACAAAAAAAAAACAAGCATTTGAAGACTGAGACCGAGTCATGACTATTTGAAACATCAAGGTTTTTAAGGGGGAACTACAAAGTCAAAAGCCAGCTGTCAGCCACTAAGATGTATTCATGTTATGCATCAGTAACAGATCCAGGTGTTACATACCTTATCATCCTGGTGTGATGTTTTCTTGGACCCTTTCTTAAGCTTTCGACTCTTCTTTTCACCAGTGCTCTTGTCTTGACAAGGCTCTACAGCAGTTTGTACAGCAGCCACCTCAATCCTGGAATGAAATTGGTATCGTCCGCTCTCTGCATCAAAGTAGTAGTAAATGCCCGTGTTGGCATCATAGTACAACTGACTGGCCTGCGGAAGAGAAAAAAAACAAAAAAAAAACGTTGTACACAATGCTGCTGAATTAATTATGCTATAGACAACTTCATTTTACTAAAAAAGTGTGTTTGACGAACCGAGTCGTAGTAGAAGCATGTGCTGTGGTCATAGTACATCCCAGTAGTCTCATCAAAGACAAACCCAGTTTGTGTCATAGCCTCTTCAGCAGTGGCCCTCAACATATCGGCTATGGATCCTCCATTACCCTCCTGAAAGAGACAATGCCATTTATTAGTCATAATTTAATGTATAAATTCAATTTATCCATGCATATCAACATCACAATACAGGATTTGGGATTAGGGTTGATACAATTAGTTCATTAATCGATTAGTTGAACCATCCATTCTCATTCTGAATAATGATTTTTCATTCATGAAGAAAGAAACCATTACTTCTACTTTAACCAACTTTTTAATAACACAAACCTCTGTTGTGACTGCAACGCTGTCGTCAGAGTTAAGGTTAGCATCAACAGTTGCTGCTTCAATTGGTGTTGAAACCTCTGTTGCCTCACTGCCATTAGCTTCATCCACGGCTGCTACTGTGTTCAGGCCGTCCTTAGTGTCTGAAGCCTCTGGGTTCTGAGAGTGGCCTCCATAGTAGTAGTTGTAATAATCTGAGGAATATTGAAAAATGTTTTATTAGTTTACTTGTTTTCTGACAAACGGAAATGATCGTGTAATTCATTTAATGTAAAATACTAAATTAACACACCTGTTTCTGTCCATACATATTCTTCAGTCTGAGTTTCACTGTCGACTCTGTCTTTATTTTTCTTCTTCCGCTCATGAATCTCTGCACTCAGCTGGTCAACCTGAACAAATACATTAAAAATCAATTCAAGTGGCAGACATTCTTTAATAACTTAAGGGGGCTGTTTAAACATGATAACGGGGCTATGATGATTAACAAAATCAGGGTGATTTAATTGTTTGTTTTTTTACGGTGCTTTACATCGGATATAAAGATCACCTGTACATCAGATCAGTGGACGACCTTAAATAAAGACCACCTGTACACAGGTCATAATGGTCATTGTGATGCACTGACCTGTTTCCTCAGGTCCTCGTTGTAGCTCTCGGTGCTCCTCTGCAGTCTGTCGGACTGGTTCAGTTGTTTCTGTAACTTCACCAGCTCGGCTCTGCAGTCGTGGAGCTCCCGCTTCAACGACTCCACTTTGAGACGGAGCTCAGTCTCTTCAGACTCCGTGTCATTTTCTCCATTTTCGTTCTCCATTAGTTCAACTAAAAGACGTTAACAATCAACTTTGTTTAAGGAAAGCCGCCTCCGAATATTAGCTTATTAGCTATAGTTGAAGATAGCGCTAGCTCATCTAGCTTATCTGTTTCTGGATGTTGCTAGTTATTTTTTCCCAAAAGTACACAGTACGGTGTACTACCTATATATTGTTCAAAACCGCACTACTGCTAAGCAAGCACACACAACTGTCAATGTTGACTAACTGATGATCCTAACTGTGCTAACCTAGCCTTATAGCTCGCGTTGTAGCTAGAGTTAGCTCTGTCTTCATAGGTGCACTTACCGTTCGCGTTGTTTTCGTCTCTTTTTTAGTGACTTTCCTGTCAGCACGACACATGAACCGATCTGAAAGTTGAAAATAGACATTTTGTAACTATCCCGTGTTTCCGACACACTCGAGTACATGTTTTTGATGATAATGAGACAGTTACAGTTATAACCGTGGTAATGTTTACTGTCCACCCTGTTCACAACCGCCATTTACTACTAGCTAACTATGTCGTGACAACGGAAGTACTTCTTCTTCGGGTTTGGAGGACTTCTACTTTTTTCAAATCTGACCACGTATCTGGAAGAACTTTACTGCCACCCATCGACAAACTAATTTCATAGCTTAACGTTACCAGTAAAAACTTATATATATATATATATATATATATATATATATATATATATATATATATATATATATATATCAAATGATCATATCTTAACATCTTTTGCAATCTCTGATTTATGGTCTTTACAGCAACATATTTTACTTCGAGAAAACAGCATACAGTCCTCCATCTGCTCTCAGTGTTCATGTTAGTGCAGTCTACAATAATAAATATAAAGGATTGGACAGTTTTCCTCCAGCTGATATAAGAGAACAGCAGACTCTAGAAAGTAGAAAATGCCTGTAATGTATGCTGACATGTTAATTATCTTGATTTTGGTGCAGCATGTTAAACATTTAAATGTCACTGACTTAAAATGTTTAGATTTTTAAATTTGAGAGGTTCTTGTTATGAGGTTGTTCAGTGTCTCAGGGAATTTTCAGGAATATATATTTATTTATACTGTAATAATAACTAAAGGGGAGTAATGTTACATGGAAAATAACCTGGATTACCAGCTAGGCAAAGGATGTTCTGGTAGTTTATGAGAGCAGTTTGTGGTAATTTAATAGAAAAGTTATTTGAATAATTATAATTTAAATTGATGAAATTTATTGCTATCGGTGTGTAAACGGTGTGTAAACAGCATTTTCAGCAATGTTTTTACGTATTGAAGTGCACTGTCCTGGTGCCACTATGCACTTTTACCACTAGATATCGCTGCAACATACTGATTCTGCTGTTTGACAGCTCAGCGTGAAACTGGGGGAAATAATGTGACGCATGAGCAGTAGCCTAGTTTTCTGACCTGAGAAGGTAGTTACTCATCTCTGGCAGGATGTGGTCACAACTTTAAGTCAAAGCCAAACGTTTTCAGCAAGTATTCTAGCTGCTATTTGATGAAGGTTCCTCTCACACTGTTTAGTTTACCACTGTTCATGTTTGCTTTTAGAGCCATTTCAGTTTCCCTCACAGTTGCGACAAGGAAAAAGTCAGGAATACTGTATGCTAACTTGGGCTAATTGTTGCACACATTCCCTCTGTCAATGGCTCTATTTGTCCTTCCTCTTCCTAATCTGTTACTCAAACACACACACAATTATTCTTCGAGTCGCATTTTGATTCACTTCCTTCCTCCATGTATGACTGCACTTATCCCCCCATTGTCCTCTGCAAGTTAAATTGTCTCTATTTATGGCGAGTGTGTATTTAAAGTATGATACTGTGCAAATATTATCTCTGAATTCTTTCAGACATTTGAGCTGTGAAGTTACAGGGAAACTTTGTCAGAAAAATATTGTTACTGGATTCATTCTTTAAGCTTCACATGGAGACATAAATATGTCATTAGTCACATTTGTACAGAGTGCAGGCAGAATTTGTGTTGCTGAGAAAAAAGTCCACAATGGGCTCGGAAGGCCTGAGTTGTTTTCCTTCTTTCTGTTTTCTCAAAATTGCTTTTGGGTTCCTCCCACTGTGTTTGAAATCTGAGCTCTTTGAGTTCTATTTGGATTTTGGTGGAGTGTCGGGCTCCTTGGCAGGACCTCTAATGGCTGTGGTGGTGGTAGAATGGGGTAGGCTTTTATCTGGAGACGCACAGCTGCCTCATGCTACCTACTGATGTTTATTGGTCCCATTTTTAGACTAGAAAACAGGCATAAAGCTGTCTATTGTGACTACTAGCTTGTTTTTAAAGGAGTGAAAACGATGGCGGTGCTCAGCTCAAGTTTCTGTAGTGTGTTTGTTAAAAAGCCCTGGCAATGAAAAGTTATGAGTTTATGTTCATATAACCCACTTATCCCTGGCTACCATGAGTTTTTACTGGCCCCTCACTATGGTGCAGGGAGCAATTTAGAATAAACTGATAATCCATAAAAACTGAGTTTAATGTCCTTTTCAATTTAAATTTATTGTCAAAATAACCTCCACGCATGCAGAAAACACACCACGATAACACCTTCTCTTTTTTCTCATGTGTTGTAGCTCTGTCTATTAGTCAGATAGACAAGGACAACATCTGGGAACAGTAATATTCTCTTCTAATGAGTCTGAGCTACTGAGGGGCTCCACTGTGGCTCAGTGGCTTCAAAAATAGGACCGCCTGGTGCTTTTATTTCTTTTTCTATAGTGACCATAGAATAAAGGCATGATTGATCCTTGTGCTCTAGTGATTATCTATTTGTACTACTCCATAACTATCCTACAACTTGCACGTGATCAATGCAGGCAGGGGTCCCCTTCATCCTCACATCAGCCTCGAGCCGCTCCAGACCCAGACATAAATACGTGGGCAGAGGACAAACTCCTCCCTTTCTGGTCCAATGTGGAAACTCTGAGCCTGACTGAGGCACGTGTGTCTCTGCTCCTCCATTGGAATTTGGGAGGAGTTTAGCTGCTGCGTGGCCAAACCAAACCCTGAGGGAGGAGTACAGTATTAGAAAACAATACACAGAGGATGCATCCGCATGTTATATGACAAGGCAAGCAAAACATAAAAAACATAAAATATACCATACATGGGTTCTTGAAAAAGCCCAGAAGCTGAGGCCACATTGAAGCTCTGACGTGTTTCATTTTGGTTTGAAAACTCACATGACAACTGCTGCTTATTGTCGTTTGCTCAAAAACAAATACACTTTATTAATAATGACAAGAAGAAGAATAATAAACTTAGTTTATAATTCACTTTTCAAAACAGAGTAACAAAGTGCTTTACATAGTAAAATAAAGATAAAACTATTCAGCACAACATAATTAAATACAATCAGGCCACTAAAAGTAAAGAAAATTAAATAGCATTAAATACCCAACAACCAAATAATAAGATTACAAAATGTGAAATAAACAAATAGAATGGATAAAACATGTTAGAACTCAAATTATTTTTAAAAGGTAGGTTTTAGGAAGATTTACAAAATGTGTCTGATTCTCCAAGCCTTGGATTCTCTGACAAGAAGTTCCAAAGTTGAGTGACGCTGAACTCAAAAGCCCGGTCGCCTTAAGTTTTGAGTCAGGGCTCAGGAACAGCCAGCAGAGCCCTGCTTGAGGATCTGAAGCTGGCTCATATAGGGGAGCAGCAATCAGGCAACAAAACTGAGAGCAAGTCCTTAAAGTGCTTTTAACATAATCAGCACAATCTTAAAACCAATTCTAAAACTGAATAAAAACCAGTGGAGGGAGGCCAGAGCACGGCTTAAGTGATCTTGTATTTTCTGAATTTGTTAAAAGGCAAGCGGCTGAGTCTTGACGTGAGACTTTGTTTTGGCTTAACTTTGAATACAGTGAATTACAATAATCAAGACATGACAATATAAATGCATGTATGACCTTCTTGAAATGCTACTTTGGAAAACACATGTGACAGGAGAGGTCATCGTCTAACACCCTGGCATTTGATTTCTGATAGACGATACATTAGGTGGACTTCAGTGGTTCTAAACAATGATCTGAGGCTTATCTATAAACTTGGTCTCTTGGTCTACACAGAGAGTCCTCTGTTGATGTGGCGAGTGGCTTTAGCAGCATCAGTTATTTCAGAGAACACTGTAATACTGTTGAGGTATTTCATACACATATCCTGAGTCATGTGATGCTTTCTTTTCCTCAACAACATGTACCTGTGTCAGATGCAATAATGTTTTTACCATCAATTAATGAGTGCACAGAAGGCCATTGTTTCCCTGTGTGTTGTGAACTGTTACCGCAGACACATTGAATCCAGCCAGGTAGATCTCCTGGGGCTATGCAACAGAACTGGTTCCCCTGGTCGTGCATGCCTGCCGTTGGATGAGAGGAACAGTTAACTGTTCAACAGCCTGGAGGAACGGAGTAGGCTTAAAGATCTAGCCCAACATTCCTAACCTCTCTCTGGGCTATAAAATGTGGAGCCCCAACAGTCCAGCTCCTCCTCCACCTTCTGTGTTTGTTTTTTGACTCCCTCCTTCTGCTTCAGAGTGGAAGAGCGGCCTGACAGGATCGTACCATTCTCCAACCACAGGGGAACTCATTTAGTTGAGTAACAGTAGCTGCGTTCGCTTCTAGGGCTTCACGCTTCCTGCCTCCCCCGCTGTGCTTTTTGTCCATGGACGGGCCCGAGGTGGAGGGGAGAGGTTGGGAGGGGGTGTTCAGCAGAGGAGAGAGGGAGAACAGCATTTTGAAACCCAGCTGATCAGAGCTGTGGTATTCTGCCACAGAGGCAGGGGGACAAGGAGCGTGACTGGAGACATTAAAAGAGAGGATAAGAGAAAGCAGCTGAAGCCTTTGTGATTTTAAGACAGAAAATATACAAATAGAAGAGCGGAAAAGAAATGTCTCCTTCCTTTCATGGGGAAATAGCAACTCGTGTGACGAGAGCGTCTCTGTGGAAAGATGTGAGAGCTGTTGGCAGACTGGAAATCTGAGGAAGAAACACACAGAAAAGGTTCAGTCGGGCTCTGGAAACCATTCCAGCGAGTCTTTGAGTCAGAAGAGGGCTGAAGAACCCCCCCCTCCCAGTGGAAAGAGGAGCGATGTCTTGGCTGTCACCTGTGTCATGGGCCAAATGGACGTGGACGGCGGTGAGAGGGGGAGAGGGAGAGGAGGATGAAGAGGGGCAGGAGGCCAGCGAGGAGAGGGAACAACGTGGAGAGGAGGAAGAAGAGGAGAGATCTCAAGGCTGCAGGCAAGTGTTGTGCTGGAGCCCTGAGACTGTCACAGTGTGCTTCACATTGTCTGAACAGGAGGAGGGGGCATTTTCACACGTGTTGTCATGTGTATCCACCTGTCGGGTTGAGGAATCTCTAATTATGTGAAGGAAAAGAGGGGGAAAATAAACACTTTTTGGTTTATCTGCATCAACATTTTTTGTTTACATGCAGATCTATCAATTGTGTTATGTTGTTCAGCGCTGACACATGTTTGGTGTGGCTGTGGTTGAGGCCATCACAATGTTTTTCTCAGCCTCACTGACACTACATCCTCATTTCTGTGGCTTCACAGAAACAACACTCCACTCCAGCACTGCAGTCAGGATCGGTTTAGTTTAATGATGTAATCGTTGCTCACAAACGTGACACATGCTCAAGGCATCATGGCCTTATTATTCTCTCTGCTCCTCATGTCTGCTTTGATATTATCCTCGGTATTGTTCCAAGTAAAGTTTGTGCTGTCTTCCACACTTGAACATTTTATTACCCAAATAATGTATCACCTTTCTACCTTAAATGCCAAAATCCTTGTTTGTTTACTATCCAAGCAGTTATCCAACCAGAGTCACATCAATATCTAACTGCGCTGTGATGTATGTGGCTTACAGAAACGATCAGGTCAAATTGATTTGTTGAGTTGTTGCTGCTCTACAATTTTGAAATCACAAGCCAGTGTTGAAAGTTGTCTGTGTAAAGTACATTGCAACTGTATTCAGTTGCAATGTACTGTATTCAGTTGTAGTGTACACATCTTATTTTATAAATACATACATATACCTATAGTTTGTATGGTGCAGTCTCATGCAGTATAGTGCGAAAGATGTGACAGGAAAGAGCGGGCTGCCCTACTTCCTCTTTCTTTTACTTAATCTTTTTCTTTCTCTTTAGTGCCATCATGAATAGTGCTGAATGTTGCCGAAGCACAATGCAATATCAGAGGAAAGAGTATTAGGTGTAATATAGATGGATTTGGGACAGTAGAGACTTGTAAAAGGCACAATAAAGTCCTCTTTGTACATGATTCTACAATATTGAAATGTGTATATATTCAAGATTATGTTCAGTACACTTCAGATCTGTATCCAAAACAGCATAGGCTCTTTTGTGGTGTCATCCTTACGTTCATTTTTCTTTGATCTTTTACCCCTTTAGGTCTCTAAAATAGAACGTCAGAAGGGAACATCACTCTTTAGTTGAACTGCAGTGATGAGGGTTCATGTGTTGGCAGGAGGCATGAAACACAAATACAGAATTGCATTTGTCCTTATACTTACACATATTGTACATATTTTAATGCAGTAGTGCAGTTGTTTCACAGTCCTGATTAAGCCATTTGCTTTTGAGTCCCAGTAGTTATGAGCACTGCTCTTCAGTTTTCTCCTCCTGCTTCCACATGTTTTGAATGTTTTGTAAAGTTCACGCTCTCTCTCTGTCTCTGGCTTCCACAGCTCTGACTCAGAGGGTCAATTCGACACTCCTGAAGCAGTAACTCCTGTCCGCGCCCCTCCAACCTTCCCAGGAGAGCTGGAGAACAACAACACTGATGCAGACAAAACAGGTGAGGCCACTGCTGAGCCAACAACAGAGAGAGAGAGAGAGAGAGAGCGAGAGAGAGAGAGAGAGGGAGGAAGTTGTTCAAGACGTAAAAACTCTGCAGTCACAACACCACAGTGAAGCTGAAGGTTCTCATTAACGTTACAAATATCTAACAGACCAGAAGAAATGTCGTTTCAAGCGCACATTAAAGGCAGAGTGTCCCTCCTTGAAGTTGCCATGGAAACTAGAGTCTTTTGATGGCGCTTCTAATGTTCAGCCATCACGTGTCTGCACATGTGTTTGTCTTTATAGTCAACAAAAGAAAAAACGTTTCTAAAATGGTATATATGGGTAAATATGAACTTCACCACTGTGTGTGAACTGTCTGCATGTTTCCTCAGGTTCACCACACCACAGTCATTGGATACACATGCAGTCTCGTATTTTTAGGAATTTACCTACCTACAACATTGTAGCTTTAAATTGTAAAAACAAAAAACAAAAAAATTAACTATGAGCACTATCTCAAGTTCTGGCAATATTCAAGTTTTTTAATGGATCATATAAATGTGTTTTATTGTAATGTTTTTATTACAGGTACCTAAGGTTACTAATGCCTAAGTAGTGAAACATGTTCTGCATGCTTGGTGTGATGATGGCAGAAGCACTGTCCTTGTCATTTGAGTCACTGAGAGGAGGAGCCTATAGCGGAGTGTGAGAATGACCCTTGCTCTGGTATTCAACAGGTTGAACAAAAGGATTTGGTTTGCCCCGTTTTGTATTGGTAACTGATTGAGGTCACAATGAGGGGAGTGACAAAACAAAGCTTGGTGTCAGGATGAAACCATCATGTAGGTCGTGCTTCGAAGAGGGTTGTAGAAGACCATGTAATTCTCATTTTGGTAGCAATAAATCCTTCCTTTAAAGCAGCTCCAACAACATTTTCCTGAAGTGTACTTTGTGAAGGTCAACCAGTATGGAGCGAGGAGGCAGTTCCTTTTTGTTTCAACCACAAACATCCCGTCCTGCAGCTGTGAACGAGGAAGTTTGAATCCTGGCAGACAGGAGTTGAAGGGCCTCTAGAAACTTCTTTGAATGTAAACATACTGATGGCAGTGTTTGTCTGTGCCCATCCAACGTTTCCATTACTATATCAGCCTCAGTCTATATGCTGTAACAGTTTCTAAATATTTAACAGATAGGTAAAAAGGCACTTAACGTTACATTGATTACATTAACAGATTGACACTTGAGGATTACTTTGTCTGTCTCCTGAATGGACGCATACATTTGTGATGAAATGCATGATCTACTTGAGTTAAAACATGAATAATTAATGATCAATACTATTTGTTATAACTATATGAATACTATGTTGCATTGTTTTAGTTTGAATAAAATTGGAAAAAATGCTTTGAGTTCAGAGATAATCATTTATATTATATAGATGTGTGTTTGACTGGAAACAACTACTGTGCACAAGTGCATATGTATAGCACTTTCTACACATATTAAACTCTGAAGTATATCATGACAAAATGGTAAACAAATGCAAAATAACTAATTTCATTAATTCAATTTGACCACATGTTTAGCTTATTATTGCAAACAGGCAGCGCAGCAGATGTATCTCTACTGTGACATATTCTGCCTTTATAAACAGTGAGAGAACAAAATAGAGTTATACTTTCTATTGAATATGTATGTGGACCTGGATGAGGACATGTTTGTATGGGCATGTTGGACTGCAGGAATACTTTGAAAATAACACTCTGGCAATATGCTAATGCATGTGGAAGTAGGTAGAAACACAGCAGGCTGTGCTCGTCTCCTAGCAACATAATATTACATGATGGCGAGTATGACAGGCATACTGAAATATGTTGGTGTGTCAAAAGGTTCCCTAGAGGCAGTACTTACTCCACAGCGGCCGCTGCCCCTTTAGTCTTTAACACAATGCAAAATAAATCATTGCTCTCTTTTTTTTTTTTACTTGGTTTAAATGTTGTGGGCCTCATGGTAAGACATTGCCTTGGCAACAGCAGCAATAGGAGCAGTTGGCTGGCTAGGAACCAATCAGATGTCATCTACATCTGAGTTTTGGATTTGATTGGAGAGATTGTCAAAGGGAAGAAGTGTGAAGTTTTGTTTTATGCATTATGAATTGTTTTTTGTTAATTCTGGTGTTTTTTCCTCACAATTCTTCTTCAGATGTGGATCAGGAGGAGCAGCTGATAGTGACTGCTCCAGTTTGGGATCAGGATATTTTGCTCAGCCACAACATGGGTCAAGATGAGCCTACAGTCCCCATGGGTGCACCACTGGAGGTAAACATCCAGACCCTAGTAGCAGAACAAACAGAGACTCTTTCACAAGTCTTGGGCTCTGTGCCTGTCCCTGCTCCATCCTCAGTGAAGGAAATTGCTGAAGTGGCTAAATGCACAGCCCCATCCACAGAGCCATCCCAAGCCCCAGTCCCTGTCCTAGTTGCAGATCCTGTCCCGGATGTGGCTCTAGCTCCAGCTCCAGCTCTAGCTTTAACTCTAGCACCAGCTCAAGCTCAAGCTCCAGCTCCAGCTCCAGCTCCAGCTCCAGCTCCAGCTCCTGCTCTAGCCCCAGAACCAGACTCGGTCCATAGCAGTGAACCTGCAGTCAGTCCAGCTCCTGCTCCTGCTCCAGCTCCAGCTCTTGCTCCAGTTCCAGTTCCAGCTCCTACTCCAGCTCCTGCTCTAACCCCAGAACCAGACTCGGTCCTTAGCAGTGAACCTGCAGTCAGTCCAGCTCCAGCTCTTGCTCCAGCTCCTGCTCTTGCTCCAGCTCCTGCTCTTGCTCCAGCTCCTACTCCAGCTCCTGCTCCTGCTCTAACCCCAGAACCAGACTTGGTCCTTAGCAGTGAACCTGCAATCAGTCCAGCTCCAGAGCCCCCTGAGCAGAAACCTCTTGCTGAACCAGAACCACAGTGCAATGGCCTGGACCAGACAGAGCCTACTCAAAAGACTAAAACCAGCAAGTCCAAGCCTCCACCCCTGACGGTAAAGGCCTCACTGAACAAGCTTGTCCAAACAAATGAGGAACAAGAACTTCCTGTTCCCAAGGCCACTTATAAATTTGACCCTGACCAGCTGGATGACAGCTTCAACCCCTTTCAGTGCGGTGGATCCAAAATCCAGAACTCTCCCCCACCGTTTGGTTTAAGCTCTCTCCCCAGACTCGAGCCACTCGGTAGTTCCTTGCCTGTGTGTGAGGCCAGCTCAGTAGCTCCAGTAGAACCAGAGATGAGGGAGTCATCGTCAGAGGCCAAGCCTATGATGCTTGAGTTCTGTCTGGACGAGGGAACGGTCAGCAAGCCGCCTCCGAGGAAATTAGGTGGTAAAAAGTCAATCAGCAAACTCACAGCTAAGAGGCAGAAGGCCAAAGGATCTGAGGCTCCTTGCAAACCTGCACCCGAACCCACAATCTCAGAACCAGTTTCTCAACCAGCATCAGAACCAGTTTTTCAACCAGCATCAGAACCAGTTTCTCAACCAGCATCAGAACCAGTTTCGGATCCTCTTCCAGAAACTTCTTTGCCGGTTTCAGACTCTACCGCACCTCTGAACCTTGATGATATTCCTATTCCTAAGTCAGGAACATATAACTTTGATCCAAGTCAGTGGGACGACCCGAACTTCAATCCCTTTGGAAGCAATAGTGCGTTGAGCGGCTCTCCAGTGCTCCCGAAGAGCTCCTACAGTTTTGATCCAGACAATTTTGATGACTCTGTGGACCCTTTTAAACCCTCAAAACCCATGAGCACCGAGGACGCATCCAGTAGTGCCCCTCAGCCGGAGAAAAAAGTGAAAGACGAAGGCAAACAGAAAGCAGTGCAACCGGCGCGGGAGAAAAAAGTGAGGCAGATTCCCAAGAAAAACAAAGAGAAGACAATCACGTAAGTCTATAGCTAAATTAAAACGTTCTGTCTTGCCCTAGGAGTTTTGAGGTCATAACATTATCACCAATATTAACATTCAGATTTCATTTTATTCAGTTTATATGTCATTTTAGGTTTAGATTCACTCCACTGAGCTTCCTCTTCTTTGGCTGGATATGTTAGCTTTGAACACAAGCCAAACACTTAACACTTCATACTGGCCATTGATGTAAATCCCAAACAGGTTATATACAGTATAAGCTCTTAGAAGTACTTATAGCTGCAGTAGTTTGGACTAATTTCAGCTTTTCCGGGTCTGTCGGCAGCTTCTGTTGATTCTCAAATTTTCAATTAACACTGAATGCCTTCAGTCACTCACAAACTCTCCTTTATCTCTTCCTCCTGATCTGTTTTACATTCCATTAATCAATATTCCCCTCATTCTTCATCGTACCTCCTCTTGTCTGTTACGCAACCCCCAACCGCTGCTTTCGCCTACTACTACTAGCCCCAGGACATCTGAACAAGTCAAGTTTCTCTGTTTTCTGTTGTAAGTACTCTCACTATCAACGCTCTCTTTCTTTCGTGCATGCTTGCTTCCCATTTTACTCTCAACGTGGCATCTGCTTTTCCAGAAAAAAACATTGGTTTATCCTTAACTTCCAAGGCCATATACATCATCAAGTTAATTTGTCCTGTTTTGTGATCCCTCCAGAAGTTGGGCAACACTAGAAGAGTTATGCTAGTCATGTATGTAGCTGTACCTCACTTGTTATGAGGCTATGAAAATAGCTCAAAAGGCACAGAAATACTCTGCGGTTGTAGAAACAGGAGGAGGAAGAAGTTTTTAAGGATCATTGCTTTTAGATCTATATATTCTGATCCTTGTATTGTTGCTTTGTGCTTGTTTTGTAGGAATTCCTGTAAAGTTCAGAAATATGATGAGAACCAGGCCTTGGTGCTTGACGTGTACAATCAGGTAATGTGTGTTTTGTGAGCTGAAGTGGTTCACCTTACTGCAGTGACACTGCAATGTCCATTATTCAGCAGCCGGCTAACCTTTTGGCATCACCTCGTTAAACTCACACACACACACACACACACACACACACACACACACACACACACACACACACACACACACACACACATTTTGACACAAGCTGGCAGGAGTATCAGCAGTGGCACCAGCTCTGCAGTGCTGTATCTACATTTGTTCATTAAGAGTTTCAATACACAACAGTACACACTTTCCCATATAGGAAAAGTTTTTGTTAATGCTGCTTAAAGCTGAATGTTTTTCTTCCTGTAAGGAGTTTAATAGTATATTTGTATTGAGTTGTATTTAATATTTGATATCTAAGTATGAAGTGAATCTTATCATGAATCCCATTATAATGTGGATCCTTTCTTCCTCCCTTCTCTCCAGGAGGAGGATGATGAGGTGGTGGCTCACACCCCAGAGATCACTCAGAGGGTTCATCACGCCACTGATGAGGAGAAGCTTGCCTCCACTGGCATTAAGAGCCAGGAAACAGACAGCCAGGAGGAGAGAGGAGAACCTGAATGCCAAAAAGAACCTGTGAAGAAACATTCAATCGATGATATTTCTTTTATGGATGGTATGTTTAGATCATCACCTTTAAGTCAACTTTAGTGGAAGGACCAACTTACCTATCTGTTCACAACGCCATGCTTGTTTTTATTCTGTGAAACAAACAGCACAAATAGACTTAATAATTCTATCGATAGTCCTGAAATCTGGTCTCATTTGTTCCATCTGATCTTCTAAATTGTGATGTATTAACGATAGTAGTATTTTATAGGACATGCACTATGAAAGGTCAGTGTATCCATGAGGCATGGTGTTAAATTTGAGATTATTTAAAACTTGGAAATCACATCCGCGGCCATGTTGTGCCCCCAAAAATCAATTTATCCTATTTTTATTTCAAAATTAAATCTTTTCCTGTAAAACAAATATGAAGTGAGCTTTTAACAACCAATTTCAATCGACAATATCACAACATCCATCCGTCAATCATCTGCAACTAGAGGTGCCAGTTCCAACAGGATGAAATGGAAACTGTGAACAAAGAGAGTGATTCAGTTACATAACTGTCTCAGTTACTCTGTTGGAGTACTAGAATCTGCAATGCCCCACGAAAGTGTCAAACTTAATAAAGGAATAAAATGGAGCATGCAAGCTCAGCAAAACCCTGTCCTAGATATAAGAAAGTTATAAATGTTACACTGGGGAACAAATGTTTCCCATAGTCTGTGTCTGTGGTCAAGTATCGCACCATCTTTTCAGTATGGAAACAAGGAAATCGAATAAAAACTAGACAAATAGTGCCCACATTCTTAATGCCGACGTTCATGTGAGTTTTTGACATGGAGCACCGAAAGACTACTGTGTGGATTCTTTTTTCGTAAAATTATGGGTAATTAGTGCAGTTAACAGTTGTCATTTTCCATTTAATTGTGTGTTTTCTTTTTCCTCAAAGGTCCTGGCAGTAAGATTACAGATCACAAGGAGGAGAAGGACACCTGCTGTCTGAAAGATGATATGGTAAGTAGACGATAGGAACCACAGGGAGGGAGCAGTATGAATATTTAAACATCACCGGCTTGTTTTGCATCTACGTTTTTTTTATCTCATTTAGTAAGAAGATAGTTTAGCCAATAATTGTAATACTGGCTAAACTATTAGCCAGTAGGACATACTTTTTTCAGCTTTTTTAGTTTTTCACACGTGTTGCTCTCTTATATCCTGATAGCTATTTTGCTACAATCATTTAATAGTTTACTCACATAATATTTTTTTAAGATAACCACACTTGCACCTCCAGGTTGTACAATTGTTTGATTAGTAAAATCAACACACATGTGAACAGTTTTCCCAGAATGCACCTTACAAAGACATCATGTGATCTGCAATGAAAAGTTAAAGCAGCAGATGAGGTGATTTGCGTCATGCCTTAAGGGATCCGCTTACAAATTGTAAGGATCATGGGTGTTCTCATCAGATCTTAGACTGATCCCACAGAATATTTTCTGCATGTTCCACAGAGTGAGATATCTATGAACCAAACAACAAAGATGGCCAGCAGTGAGGTCCAGGACACAGCAGCCCTGTCCCAGGACAACATGCCTCTGAGTGAGATGGACAAGGCAGGAGTGCTCACCCTGATCAGAGAAGAGGTATGTCACTGTCAGAAAGAACAGTTCTCCTTTGATTATGTGAATCCAATGATGGTTAAGTTTATAGATCTTAACATTTTCTTAACCTTGTTGTGTCCTGTTGTCCAATCAGATCATCACTAAAGAGATTGAGGTCAATGAGTGGAAGAGGAAGTATGAGGAGAGCAGAGCTGAGGTTTTGGAGATGAGGTATAGAGCTTCACTGTTTCTCTTGAACCTTGCTTCACATTTAAAACAGTGTAAATGTAGACAATGTTCTCGTGGAGAAATAAAGCTGACAAATGTTGCACTTTCTATTTTTATCTTGACAGGAAAATAGTTGCAGAGTATGAGAAAACAGTTGCACAGATGATTGGTAAGTTGCTGCCACCTGGTGGTGGTAAAGTCTACATACACTTCATGGCACCGGAATGTGTGTGTTTTTATGACTGCTCCCCAACATTGTGAGACCTCACTTGAAATGTGCATTGACTTTCCTTGGGTCTGTTGCACTGCATAAGATTTGAAATTAAATTTTGACAATGAGGTTCAAAATGTCAACTCTCAACCTTATGTTGAGAGCGTTTTACATCTAGTGCTGATCTTCTATATTCTACAACGGTCTAAAGTCTGTGGCTCAAAACGTCCAGCAGACACTAGCTTCCCCCATGATGCTCTGCCAAGCCTGTACTGCAGCCAGGTGGTCTTCAGAGATTTAAACACATGAGGCCATGTGTCTGACCTGGTCAGTCAAGTATATTCCGTTGTTTTGGCTGTTGTTTGTATGTTTTGGAGTACTGTTCTGCTAAACTGTCTTAAAAGTTTGAGACTAGAGTAGTATGTATAAAAAGAGTCTCAGACGCTCAAGCAATCACAAGGCTGAGAGTTGGCACTAATCTTGTAGACCATGTCACAGTTGTAAACATAATATTCCAAATGTGTTCCAGTTTATTTCCTGTAGTATTCTACACATTTTTGATTGTTATAGAGAATATTTGTTATCAATAACTAACCAACCATCAAACAGTTAATGATAATTGATAATATTCAGGAAGGCTAACGTTAGCCATCTCTCGATCATGCTTCCTATAATTGTGAGGTGGTGCTAATCTCCAAATTTGATATGCCTCTATAAATCTGGACCTTCATACCGGTACCTTCAGAATAAGAAAGGTGTCACGATGACATAATGACCCTTCCTTCTTTCATGTGTTGCTGGTTGCAGTGTATGTGAATGACATCAGCTGACAGGAAGTAAACATTGACTCAAGCTGTTGCCTAGTAATGCATACATCTAGCCCTTTAAATCTTGTATTTTGACTCCTCTGTTGGTTGCAGAGGACGAGCAGCAGCAGAAGTCCCTATCCTGCAGTAAGTCGGTCAGGCAGTTGACCGTAGAGAGGGATCAGGCCATAGCCGACCTCAACTCTGTGGAGCGCTCCTTCGCTGACCTCTTCAGGAGGTATGAGACCATGAAGGGAGTCCTGGAGGGTTTCAAGAAGGTCAGTAAAGCTTCAGTATGAATGTCATGAGACGCTCTCCAGCCCACTGCCACATATGAGCCAGGTCACTAGATGTTCTCTGCATGTGTCTTTCCAGAATGAGGAGGTACTGAAGAAGTGCGCACAGGACTACCTGATGCGGATCAAGCAGGAGGAGCAACGATACCAAACCCTTAAGGTGCATGCTGAGGAGAAACTGGACAAGTAAGCTTCCATGTCTGCAGTTTGTGATTCCTGGATACAATCGTTCGGCAGGTTTTTAATAATGAAAGCTCTTTTGCATTTCAAGGCTAGACACAGTGTTTCATTGTGACGATTTCTCTTGTCTCCCTCACTTCTGCTCTGACAGGGCTAATGAGGACATAGCACAGGTACGTGCCAAGGCCGACTCTGAGAGTGTCGCACTTAACGCCAGCCTGAGGAAGGAGCAGATGAAGGTGGATTCACTTGAAAGAGCTGTCCTTCAAAAGGTAGGATGCTTACAAACATGATTAAGATTGATTCACTGTGTTAAACTGTTTAAGTGGAAGGCAGGGTATGCTGAAAAAAACACTCTGGATGATTGAAGTTAAAACCCTTTCACTAACACAGTTTTTAGTTTGTGTGTTGGCTCTGAGTTGATAACAAGTAAATGATAAATGTCCTCCTTTCAGCCCTTTACTTGTTGTACCAAAAGTAACTTTTTGTTCTTTTTGCTTTGGAAAGTATCTCCTGTTTTGTACCGTTAGATCGAATAGATTTTATAACAAAATCCCACTCCTGTGGCTTTGTACAATGTAAAAAAAGATGCAGATAAATGGTGTTCAATTACAGTGTTTTCAAAAGTGCTTAATTTACAGCGATCTGCAAAATCATTTTTAAGTACGTTCATCATGTGCAAGCATTCTGCACAGAATTTAGAAATGCTCTTCTCACTGGCGCTTTATCTAACACTAGGGGACAGTGTCTCATATACTAAAACCAGACTGGTGAAAATTTAAAGAGGATTTAAAGACACAGAACCCCATTATCAATCCCTGAACACAAATATAAGGTTTTCACCATTTTGTACAGTTGGATGTTGTAGGTGTGCACATCCAGTCTTCTGCGAGCCATAGAGGAACATCTTTTCTGCGTACATATTCTAAGACTTTTATTGTACCTGTGCAGAATTATGTTTCTGTCCTGACAGCTTTACCCCCAACTTCTAAACACTCTTCCTCTCTCTGTCTCTCACAGAATCAAGAGATCGAGGAGCTCACTAAGATCTGTGATGAACTGATCGCCAAACTGGGAACAGAATAAGAGGCCTTTAATCAAACTCTCACTGCAACATTGATGTAAATACTGTACATGATCACACTTAAGCACACTTCAACCTCTTTCTCTCCCCCTGCTTACAAGTTTTTGAAAAAGCAACAACATTTATACAGATAGTTGCTCTTTTCAGACTGAAATATGAAACCAGAGCAATCATTTTCCATAGTGTTAATCATGTCATGGCAGTTGAAGAAGCACAGAGTTATCATGAGGTATATTTTAATATTTTTGAAGGAGATTTATTGATCTTTGGCGAAGGATTTACAGTAAAGCCTCATTTTATTGTTCAAAGATTCATCCACTTTTAACTGTTGTGTGTGCATTTGTTCTACGACAAAGAATTTCCATTCTCTGTTTTGTTGAGCACAAAACTGTAGGAAATAATATGGGAACTAAGGGAAAGACGATGTGGGCGCACAGCACAGACATCTTTTAGCACAGTGCGTCTACACTGTAATTAAAGGTATAATATGCAACTGATACAAAAATAATGCCTCTCAACCATCACTTATGAACCACTAGAAGTGTGTTGCGGTGGCCATACCTGCAGAAACCCTGTCCTCTGCCTGTATTTTCTCTTTTCGTCTTATTTTGCTCTTCTGGGCGTCAGCAAAGAGCTTTTGGACCCCACATTGGGGATGTGACCCCCAGCCAATAATCAGGGTGTTCTGACCCGTTCTCATTCCCAGTTCCAACACAGCCGCTTGGCGCACCGAGACTCACAGGCCTGACACTGTCAGGCCACAGCAGGATGATTCGTTTAAAATCGGACACCATCCCACAGGTTTGTGAGGAGGTGCGCATGTGTTTATTCGTGCCTCAGAACGTAACTGCCGTGAAACAATCAGAAAACAATGTTTTATTCTTGGTAACGTTGGTCCCTCTCTTCGTTCACTCTCTAGTTTGCTCGACCACCTCTGTCTCTCTCTCTCTGTCTCTCTCTCTCTCTCTCTCTCTCTCTCTCTCTCTCTCTCTGTCTCTGTCTGTCTCTCTCTCTCCCCCCGTTGAGCAAGGGAAAAAGGGGCAAATTTTGAAAGTGACAATTTGACTACATATTATACCTTTAACTGTGTTGATGATACAGTCTTCTCTATTGAGTGATTAAACTGGTCCTTGTGTATTTGTTTTCTGGCCTATAGAAAAATGTCTTGCTGCCATTTTGTTTGTGATACTGACAGTTTAGTTCTGTTGGTTATCTTCTTTCATTAGCAAATTAACTATAAGGTAAGTAATATTACTTATATATTTTATATAGTATTTCTTAAGTTGCCTTTGAGTTTGTCTGTTTCACATTGTAACATATACAAGTGTGTGTGGTGAAGTACTCAGTTATGCAGTTAAACCACAGAGTTTTGACATCATGTACATTTTACCTACCATAAATCTCTGCGATTGTTAAATATGAAGAGCACTTAAGAGAATCTTACATTCTGTTCCATAGTATCTTATTCATTTGATGATAGTTTGACAGTGATGACACTTTGCTCTTATTATACTGTAATATGAAACCATTGTTCTGCGTTAGTCCGAAAGTTAGAAACATTCTGTTGTTGCCATGTTTTTGGACTGTATTCATATTTTGTGTGAGCCCAAATGTTACTGGTGTGCCTTTATTTGGTCTATTTTGTAAAAAAAATATAGTTTGCTTAGTTCCTTCATGCTGTTGTTTCCAAACATTGTGGCCAAAGTGTGCTGTATACAAAGTATAAATATTTTATGATCAAAAACATCCTGAACAGTGAGTTATGAGTTTGCAGTTAAGGTGAAAGTCTGTGATTTGGCAACCAGAGAGTTCATCAGTAATATATAATAATAATAATAATAATATCCTCATTGCTAGCATCAGCATTTTCTTGTCCGATTATACTTGAAGGAACGCACAAGCTCAGTTTCGGTTTCAGATATAAAGGACAGATTCTTCTGTGGAAGCCTTGTTTCACGTCAGCACAATCAATTGCCAAATGTCCTTGTAAAATGACGTGAGTTTCAGTGTGACTCTGTGTCCTATTATAGTGGTGTTGCATTCGTCTGAAGGTGCTTTGCGATGCAAAAACATCGTTACAGTACAATATGTGTACATTTTATACTTTATGAAAAGAATATTGTTCTTAATATTTGTAAAATTGAAGAATTAAGTATACTCAGATTGTATGTGAATGGCTATATTTTGTGAATTCCTGAATAAATGTTTAAAATGTATTATATTTACTTGTATGCCTGAATCATTTAAGCAGAAAACACAACAAGTCGAAAACACATAATGTTGTTCCTGAAGCCACTATCACTGCAGTGATGAACCAAAACCGAAGCAAACTCGGCCATTGTTCATTCCTACAGGCAAGCCAGAAACCAAATTTCATCCCTGTTTTTATGCATGCAGCCAATGTCCTGTTACTTTTTACAGACATGTCATTAGTGGCATTTTGATTGGGAGTCAAGAGGCTGCAGTTTCCTCCAGCAGTCAAATTTAACAATTATAACAATGTAGTCATAAATGTATGTGCAAAACAGTCTCTGGTCATATGGCATGGTCCACAATGGTGATGTGTCAGTGTTTTTGCAAGCAGCCGTCTGTTATTTAACCATTTCAATATTCATTTCTGATGTCAAATTTAAAAAAAAAATCACAAATAGGGTCAAATGCACTGTAAATTAAAAAGAAATCACAACTAAGCTCAGTCACTAACTGGAACCTCTGCCAGCAGTCAACATACAGTTAACTATATAGTGGATCAGTTTAACAGAAGAAAGGACGGGCTGCTGGTATTCTTTAGTTTACAATCCACAACAGGTTAATGATGTTTACTCAGGCAAAACGAGTGGTCATCCTCATTAAATCCCAATTGCTTATTAAAACATGTCTGTGTAGCCAGACCAGTTTGAAGCAGGGTAGTTCACCAAATGTGGCCAGCAAGGTTTTTTTATTATTGTAGCTGCTCAGTGCCACCAGATCCACAAACTGATATCTCCATATAAAACAATGTAAGAATGAATCTAAATCTAGTTGTAAGAGACAAAACAGATGGAGACGAGAAGCAGTCCTCTGGATGGAGAAGACAAAACTTTTTTAAAAACTAACATACGAAACAAACTGAATAAATCATTGCAAATGCATCAACATTTTAAAAAAGATGAAAAGGAAATGATGACGATTGAATAGAAAAGCTACAGATGGTAGAAAGGTTGGATGATGTTAGTCAAAAATGTTCAGGCTAATTCTAGTAATTTCTTTATATTTGGTGTTGCTTTTGTCAGTAAATTATATGGCTGCCACCTTTTAGTCATTTAGTCAACTAATCAGTTGTTTAGGTCTTAGTCCCACTGCGGGACTAATAGAGGATTATCTTATCTTATCTTATCTTAACTTAGTCGACTAAGATTTCTTTTGTCGATTAGTCATTTTTATTATGCAGAATAACTCATTTCTAAGAAACTTATAAGCACATCTTTAGTAAATACAATAATTAAAATGGTGATTTTGTGTGACTCTTAGTGAAAAAAAACTAGGTTTTCCATATCTGTCGATTAAATTAACAAATAAATTAACTGTCAAAATTATATGAGCGTTAATTGACTAAGAATTTCTTTGGTCGAAGACCGCCCTTGTAAATTCAAGAATTGCCTGTTATTACATGGCTTCAATGTTTATGTTCTTAATTGCTTTTACACATTGTACAAATTAGTTGGAACCTCCTCACCACATGGTGGTGTCCTTAAACGCCCTAGTACCACAAACACAGGGCAGGCCCTGATGGGACTCTAAATAGAGTTTATTCTGACAGATCAGTCTGAAAGGTTTAGACATGGCAGTTAGTTAGCATATATAATTTAAATGTCTTGCCTGGTTGCATCTGGGGCTCCCCTACAGCTGAGAAGGTCAAGATCCAGGGTAAAATTGGTTCTCCATTGTGAAAATATAAACATAATTTCTTTATCATTGATTTTATCCACAAACTCTTACGAAAATATCTGTCTATCTGACTTGTTTTATCAGCCACACCTTGTCTGTCCTGTCAGCCATACCATGATAAGAAGAAATCCAGTGGACTTGACTGAGCTTGTTTGCTGGAAATGGTTAACAGTTTATACATACAGTCTATGGACAGGAGAACAAACCCAATGTCTAACAGTAGAATCTAGTGTTGATTTTCAGTTAAATCACAATAGTTATCACAATAACAGTCACTTGATTCAATTTGAATATAAAACATATTTTTGAGTTTATTCTCAAACTTGAAAAATAAGTGTAAAAAGAACATTACATATACATATTCATGACTGAATAACCAAAGTTCCACGGAATCTATTAACTTTTTTTCATTTAACACTAAAAGATAGAGTGCCAGTCTCACTTTTAAAGCATGAGATGCCAGTAAATTTAACTTTACACGTTACATGATAGGTCTCATGCGCTGTGCTTTTGTAACTCTGGTGATTGGGCCAGAGAGGGCGGGTCCAGGATGCTGAGGCGGTCTCTCATTGGCTGCTCTGCGTGGTGAGGAGTGGGACGGTAGCGCGCGGCCAGCTGTGAGGGGAGCAGAGAAGACGGCTAGGAAGAGTACTAAAGGGACAAAGAACCGCTGCTTCACATCTCATCATCTCCAAAAGTGTTGGAAACCTCAACGTCTGTGTCTTGGAAAGTGTGCACCGTTTTTACTTCGTCAGTCAAAGTAAGTGTTTCCTTTCACCTTTCACTAATTGCGTTTTATTTTCCATCCAATGGCTGTTATTTATTTAAGTGTCTTAAAGTTAGATTATTGTGAACACGGGCTACTACAGTGTGTTGGACGTGTCATAATACCTTAACAATAACCCAAATCTAAAAGGAATTAGCATCACTCTGCAGTTTATGCCTTACTCTGGTGCTGACAGTGGACGAAATTCCTGAAGTAGCTGCAGGACTCCTCTGACTCAGGATGAGGTCTTTCTTTTGACACTCCTGTGAATATTTCGATCTGTTCTGCCTAGGGCTTATCATACACGTGATGGTTGATTTGTGCTTCTCTGAATTGAACAATAGACTATTCAAGAGCTCTGGCTCTGCCTGAGAAAGCAATAAATATATGCAGCATGTTGGATTTAGAATTTTCCAGGCAGCTTTCACTTATTGTTTGGCCCTGGTCATTCAAGACTACATGTTTTAAATTTTCTACGATGTCGAACTCTCCATTTGCAATCTGCTGTCAATAAGTCAAGTTTCTGAGAAAGTGTTCCTGTGAACCTCTGTAGGAGATGGGTCTGTCTCCACTGGTCTTGCAGTATAATCCAGAACAAATGTATCAGTGTTGGTTTTTCATACATGGGTATGTTGAGTTGACACATGCTGACTGGAGTAATGTTTATTCAGAAGTGCACTCTGAACTCTGATGGACTAATTTAAAGCGTTGGTTCATTCACTCTTAAGTGCTGTGAGAACGGACACGCTGCCTGTGTAAAGGCCAAATTAAAGTAGCTCCTTCCTCCTGCTGAACTTTCATGAGAAGATAAACCAGATGTTTCGGATGATCACAAGTGACGTCTCTCGCGCAGTCTCACAATTTATTGACGGTGTACTTCAGGAGTGTTTTTTCAAGCCTGTTTGTTTGGCTGTTGCTATGACGTTGACGTGGACCTCCCTCTTCCTCCTCTTAAAACACACTAAAGACGTGGAGGTCTCCTGACTTTCACTGTCTTCCTTCCCTCCCTTTCCTCCAGGAAAATTCCTCCCCAGGGGCTGTTGGTCCCTCCGTTGACACTTTCATGGTTTGCCATGAAATATCAAGGCGGAGTCAGCTTTCCCTCTGAACCTCAGTTGTGCAGCCTCCAGGCACAGATCAGCAGATATAAACGAGCAGGCCAGCACCCCACCCTGCAGGAGCCCACATTTGCTCTCCATTAGGCTGTCAGAGAGAGTGAGAGAGAGAGAGAGAGAGAGAGAGAGAGAGAGAGAGAGAGAGAGAGAGGAATCCTTGTCTCAGCAACATAACCCCTTATTCTCACCCAAAAGTTTAAAAAATTCTCCTTCTCTTATTGGCGGTCAAATGTAGTTTACTTAATACATTGTACAACTGTGGTGGGATGAGGCCAGTGAGGGGTCTCTGGGTGCCTGATGATGGCCAATATAAACTGTTGCTGCACAAGACTTTGTACTGCAACAGCTCACTCGTTCAAATTATGAACAAAACTACCACACATTACTGTCTGCCTCTGCAACGTACAGCCCTCAGTTTAACTCTTTGGAATTTGAAAATGATCAAAAAAAGATCATTCAGTACAGCTTCTATTATTGACGCTTACAGTCTTTTGTCTTATTATCTCCCCTAGATCACTGTTCTTTCCTCCCTTGTCCTGCATCATGCTGCACCCGGTTGCCATCCACTGTCTGTTTTCCACTTTGCTGTGCATGTGGACTCTGTGCAACGGCCAGTCAGACTCCAGCCCACCTACAATCCAGCTACGACTAGCCGGGGAGAAGCGGAAACACTACGAGGGCCGGGTGGAGGTTTTCTACAATGGAGAGTGGGGGACAGTGTGCGATGACGACTTCTCCATATCCGCTGCCCAAGTGGTGTGCAGAGAGCTCGGCTTCATGGATGCCGAGTCCTGGTTGCCCTCGGCCAAGTACGGAAGAGGAGAAGGTAAGAAACTGGAGTTTGTTAGAAGCATCTTTTGGATTCCAGGAATTTATCTTAACATTGTATTATATAATCAAAACCCTCCTAAAAGCATCTCAGAATCATGTTATCCTACTGTCTAAGAGCTGAGGTGAGGGTCAACCACATTCAGAGGCAGTGTATCGCTTCAAACTGTTTCATATGTTCCATGGAAATCTTTGAATGAGGTACACGTTTCCTCCTGCCTGACTGCTAATATCCTCAGGCACTGGTTTCCCCATTAGAGGAGAACTGAGACACGGCAATCACCTCTTAGCATGGCAGGGGGGGGGACTGGAAACACCGGGTGTGTAAACCAGACACGAAGACGTAATCTCATCTTCTCTCACTTTGCCATGTAGGAATTCCTCCATCCCTGTAAAGACGGTGATGAGGTTCCCAACGCTGTGAGTGTGCTGGCTGCTGGTGGTAAATGTCAGTTGGTAGCTGTTAATTAACTCAGTGCCCCTTGTAAAAGTCACATGTTTTCCCACTGGGTTGGGCCACATCCAGCCAGCCACTTCAAACGCAAAGTAATTCACTTTTTTTTTCTTGCTTTCCAAAAGCAACACAACCATTAAAGCAATTTTAAGAATAACATATATGAAGTGATACACCCCATGAATATAATGTTGCACGCATATACTATTTTACAAGAAGTAATCAAGAAGCAGTTTGATGTATATGCCTGCACTGGCTAGTGTGTCAATGTAAACTGCTTTTATCTGTGCTTTTCTTTGTTGTTGGTGGTGGAGACACATGGCTATAAAAGTGATCAAGAGCATTTTCCATTTCCCATCGCGATGACACCAGTGAGAGAAACCACTAAATGTTTTTAATTGAAGACACAACTACATAACAAGTACAAGGACATCCCTTTTGGATGAGAGCGTTTTTCCTGCACGGATGTTGATCAGAACCTCAGCTGCCACAGCTACACGGCTATAATTTGTGTAAAAAAAATAAGAAAAAGGCGAAAGCTACTCTGTTTCAGGTTACAATTCAAAACAGGATGCACAATGATTTATTGAGATCTTCTGATGAACACTGCTCTGCCAGTTTGTTAAGATTTTGAGTCTAGGGTGGCTGGAGGTAAGTTGCTGGCTTTAAGGGCCAATAAAAGTCAAATCAGAAAATGCATGGCTCCCCTGTGCACTGTGCTCGCTGTTTTTTTCATTGGCATGTATAATTACATACCCATAAGGCCTGCAAATGATTGTTTTAACACAGCAATCCAGATTTACCACTACTGGTAATGTGGAAGATTTGTTAAGACAATGGTGTACCGAGACCAAGCTGGTTCTCACTTGGAGACTCCAAAAAGATTTTGGCTGTTATTATGAAAATGTTCCAGAGGTAATCAACTCTCTCTGCCAGGAAGCGGCTACGTGACCGTACAACATGCAGTCACTTTCTTGGTATGATTGCGATGTTCCTCAGCAACGTGTTGAGACTGTCCGAATGATGAGCGGTCCATTGGTGGTTTCCATGGTCACAGTTGTGTGGTTTCCCTCACGGCTGATTCAGAACAGCCAGCTGGACAGCAGATGATCTGCTTCAGTGACAACATTTATTTAGCAGGTTTTTGCTGAAAGAATGCGTCGGGTTACTTTTGAAGACCAAACACATCTCCACGTGAGTAGGTTTAATGTCTGTGTGACTAGACTTCAGTGGAAATGCTGAAATGTATGTCAAAAGGGTGTGATACATGGCTGAAGCTGCCAAGGTACAATGTAACAACCACCCAGGGGCGTTTCTAGGATTCAAAGAAAGGGGGGGCTTAGCCCCAAGGGGAGGGGCATGTTTACGAGCACAACACGCTGCAATTTTTTTTGGGGCCGCGGATATCCATTGTTTCAGACAGTTCATATATTGGTTCAATCAGAAAGAGTGATTTTGCTCTGTAGTTTTGCTTGCATTCAGTATATGATATATTGATTGTAATTTGAAGAGAAAACATACAAACCAAAACGCACGCACATATGTAGCATGTTAGAGTTATAAATAACTTGTCCATGTGAGAAACAACAGTTTAATTTAATGACATCACCAAAATAAAAATAAAAAAATTGAATTTAATATTTAACCTTAATTTTAAAGCCAATAATGCCAAATTATTTGGGGGGGCTGACGAAGATTTTAGGGGGGCTTCAGCCCCCCTAAAATAGGCCTAACGACGCCCCTGCAACCACCCATTTATTATTTCTCATGAATTAATTCCTTATAAGGGAAAGTTACTGAGGATTGAAGCTTGTGGCCACATGTAGCTTAGTGAGAAGAGCATGGCACCAGGTTTGATTTGTGATAGCAGGTGTCAACCAAACACTGGATTATATATTAAATGTCCTTATACACAGAATATCAACATGTGTAACTTTAAACTAGGTCGTACATAAAAAACAAAACAAAAGTCCTACCGACCAAGAAAATAGCACACTCAACCAACATTCATTTGTTTAAATCTTTGCCTTTGCCTCTGTTCCAGGTCGTATCTGGTTAGACAACTTGCACTGCTCTGGTGGTGAGAAGAGCCTGGCTCATTGTCACTCCAATGGCTTTGGAGTGTCGGACTGCAAACATTCAGAAGATGTCGGAGTGGTCTGCACCCAGAGGCGCATTCCAGGCTTCAAGTTCATCAGGAACCAGGCCAGCAGTGAAGAGGTACTTACAGGAAATAGATACGTCCATAGAAACACACACAAACGTAAACACTGGGGCGGGGTTGCTTGATCACATAGTTAATAATACTCAAGTAGCATCCACTCGTGGTTCAAGTACACACACGTAGCTTGAACAGACGTTCAGCACAATAACAAAGGGAACAGATCATGGCTTATGATGAAAGAAAACCCTTATCATAGTGCATTGCTCCAAGCAGGTCAAAGTATTTTCTTCAAATCTTTCCAACTTTCCAGACTGAGCCAGACAGGTCATTGGATTGAAGGTAATGTCTGTCTGTAGACGTTAAGAGGAGCAATAATAGTCCTGCATTAAAACACAGTTTTCAGATTGCTGTGGGTTACCGTGATAAAAATGATGATGCATGTCCTAAACAAAATACCCAAAACTTGTTGTGTCGGTTGCAGCAGCTATTTGTGACTCTATCAACTGCCAAAACGTACAGTTTCAGGAGGCCACATGATTATTAAACAACCAATCTCAGTGTTGTATTTATGCAATATGTATGCATATGCATACATGAAGAGATATGTGTGTCAGAGTTTGCAGTATCAGACTGTAGAAATACACTAACCAGCTTACCCAATGTTGTTTGGTCATTTAGTCTAATGATACGACCAAATATTTCCTTGTTGGAGGTATATTGTGTTGTTTTTTCAAGATGTAATTTAAGAATGTCTCTTTATTATTAAACAGCAATTATTAAGTGTCAGGTCAAATGTATCGACCATATACCATTTCCTCTTTTACTCTTCACTCTGTCATGTTACTTTTGTCAGCTAAGCTAACTAGCTATACAGCAGTTACAGCTGGAAGTTTGCAGGTGTAAATATTCTGTAACAACTCATCTCCTTGTGCAACTCGTGGTTATTTTGTGATGCATAAATCTCCACTTCCTAAAACATTATAACGAGGCTAAGCTAATAAGAACTTATGAACTGCTGTTGCAACCGGCTCCAGTATTTTGCGCTCTGTATGATTAAATGGATATAACCAATAATCAAAAATAATGGCCAAATGACTACTGCATCAGTATGTCCAGACGAAATGAGACGGCGGTTATTCCATGGGCGTTGTGGTATCTGCCATGACATGAATCCACAAGTCAGTATGTCATGTCGAGCTGTCCACTCCGTCATTTGAACTAATGACTTTGCCAGGCTCCTATTAGTCTGTCCATGCCCACGCCAGACCCCCACTCGGCAGCCTGGGAGATGTTGGAGATGACTCATAGAGGGGGAAGACCATCCTGTCTGGCTGCAAAGAACGCCTTTGTACCAGATGGAAAGTCAGTGTGGGTTTGTGGACGTGACGGGAGAAAGGGAGGGAGAGAAGAGGATGGAGGTATTACTTCAGCTTGTCTGAGAACACGTTATTAAAAAGACATTGCCACAGAGGGTTTCCCCTGTTAAAACCAGACTGATAGAGACGAAGCAACGTTTTTTTTGGCAGCTTAGAAGTTGATGCTTTAACACTAGTGTATTGTGTGTTCATACTAGAAGTTGGGTGGGAGATTTGGCTGCGTTACCAGACTCTCTCCAGCAGCCAAAACAGTGACTGTGATTTTTACTGGGTTCAGTAAAGGCAACACGCCTGAGGAGATCATCTGAAATCCTTGTGTATCTTTCTCATGCCTAGTTGAGTCATGGGAATGGAGGAATAGAAGACAGCAGAAATTGAAATCTCTATTCACAGACTACTGAACCCTATTCACAATATTCTTATTTTTACAGGTGGTGTACGTTAGCAGCACCCTCTTGTTCCCTGTTTGTCTTGTGTATTGCGGGTCTTAGGGTGTTACTGCAATTCAGTCCCCCCACCCTGCAAATATTTCCTCGGTCTGGCAGTAGCCTTTCAAGTCGCAGGGAGAGGAATGGGAAAAGGTGTAGCTACACCTCTTTAACCATTCTTGAGCTGACGTCAGCAATGGGCACCACTGTTCCCTCAATCTATTTATTCACAGCATGAATTGACATTCTGTGCTCAATCTGGAAAGTTAACACCTTGACCAAGCATGCGCTGCAGTCCATGTAGAGGTCATCGCTAAAAGGATGGAAAAATTGGTCATTTTGCTTCGATGTGAATGCTTTCCAACTTTCAAGATGATACATCTTTATATGTTAGAGATGTGTGTATGTGTGAGATAGTGTAGCTTATCAAGGCATTGTCTGCACTCTTTTAACTTTTAGTGTCTGTTCATGTTGATATGATTTCAGTAAAGATTTGGAATTTGAGTTCACCAGCAATTTGTTCAAGTAGGTATTGAGAAGTCAGAATAAAGCTACACGTCACAAAGTTGCTTCAAACTGAAATTATTTTGTTTTTATGAGCGATACATCATGAGGCTACATTACAGTTTATGGGAATATGTAAAGATAAGACTGTTCGCTCTGGCAAGTTCAGCTTGGAACACAAATAATAGTACACCGAAAACATCAGTCTGTCATTAATAAAAACAGGCGCTCCCACTGGCATGAGTTGCAATTGAAGATGTGGTACACTATAAGCAGAAATACTATGAAGGCATTAGCATTTACAAAATATCAAGTTTAAATATCTGTCACGTTTTGCTAAAAACTAATCTACGAGTGTCTTTCTTTGTCTTGTCAGAGTTCTCATTTAACATCTGAACCTTCCCAACTGCTGCTTGATCTAAGTAATGTCAGTCTTTAATGCCGTCTGCTATCCTCCAGAGACAAAAGACAAGTCTCTTAACATTGCAGCCTTTGTCAGCTAGTTATGCAACACTCATAGCACAACAACAGAACATACATTCCTTTCTGACTGAATCATTGATTCATTTTAAGTATTTTATCATGTAGCACCGAATGCCGATGACCATTGCATTCATCTCTTTTTTACTTTGACTGTCTAACCAAGCACAGTTGCTTTATTTATTAGCCTGTGTTGGTTTGGTCTTTCAGTCAGCAGCGGATTTAATACATTTGTCAACAGAACCAAACATCTAGATGGCAGGACACTTTGTTTATCATCTGTTAGTGGGGAATTTTTAACCAACTCTGCCAGCTCCGGTTGTTGTTCACGTGTGTATGGTGCGCTGCACGTGTCATCAGTGTCAACAGGATCTTTGCTGAGTACTTCCCCTTCATGACAAGATGCCTGAAATTTCAGTCTGTATATGTTAGATGTTTATGAGAGAGGATGATGTGTCATTTAAGCATAATTATAAGTTCATGGTTGAATTTGATAGGAGTTATTCCAGGATGTTTTTTACTCTGTGTGTGCTTTCCAAAACGTTTACATTACATTGTCCCCTTCAGAAGAGAAATGTCCACTGTTGCTTAGGTAAGCTTGAAACACTCTTATTCGTGACTTTTCACAAACCAATGGTAGAGAAAATAAGCAATTTTCAGATTAATCGCACACTTCTGCTTGTAGAACCTTGCACATCATTATTAACAGATTATACAAGTAGAGATTAGTTAATCTTCTTCCTGAAGGGATGAGAAAAAAATCAGCACAGCATGCAGCTGCAGTTGCCCACCACATCACTTAGTGTTTTCACTCCAACCAAACACTTAGATCCAGAATCAACACAAAGACGTCAGAGGCCAGTTGTAATAACAGAATGCGGCAGTTAAAAGCCTTTTGATTGGTGGCACATCCAAACAGGGCAAAGGTTGCTCTTCTTCATCAGGCGTGACTATATTCACTCAAAAGAATTCCAGTTCCTCACATTCGCTGCTATACAACAAAAGGAAACCCGAGCCAAAGTTAGATTTGCCTCCAACATGAGCGAGAGGCTTGTGAGGAGGAGAGTGATCAAGAGGAGAAAAGGTTGATGTGTGTGCTGAAGCCAGCTTCTCTCTTGTGGATAGAGTAGCAGACAAATCGGCCACATGTTCAACAGCTGGATCTCCCTGTGGCCTTACAGTAGATCTCCTTTGGGCTGCAGAGTGCCCAGAGAGACTTTTATTATTCAAACCTGCACTTAATGATTTACCATATACCATTCAGACTCAGTTAATGTGAATGAAAGCATGTGCAGTGCATATATGCATCAAAACTAAAGTTTCATTATTTCAGTATTACGCAATGTAAGTCGCTCAAATGTAAGATAAAGGTGCGCAGACATCAGAGAGAAATGTTATTATAATGCAGTACATTTTTTATTTTTATTGAAGCTGCAGCATACGTGTATGGTGATGTTTCAGCATTTCGATGCAAAGTTTGATATTTTTGGAAGTTGAATGGATTGCTACCATTTAAGCCAAGCTACACCCTGGAGACATTTAGCTTACCATAAAAACTAGAACATTTCCATCACAGCCAGAGATGCTGTTGTCCAGCTAACCAGGTCTTAAGATTTCAGTTATGAAATACGCTCACTGATAGATATTCCAGATGCAAAGCACACAGTTACACACACACACACACAGATACACACTTTTTTATTCAAGTCAGTCAGGCACACTTAGGCCAGTGAGGCAGAGAGTGGGGTGGGGCAGATGTGAAAGTCATTTGAAAGAGCCTTGCTGTTCCCCTGCTTTTCATCTGAACTGTGGAGTGATTATCATTCATACTTGTTTTGTAAGGTGGGGAGGGGGTTGGGTGGGTGTGCTGGTGTCTGGAGGCACATGTAGATAAACGTGCAGCGGGGCTGGAGGACTGAATAAAGCGGAAGAAATGCACAGTAGTGGAGGCATTAGTCATACACTGGCTAGACCACAGTCTCATGTTCACACATCTACATACTGAGGGAGACCCAGTCAGAAAAACAAGTCTACTCTCCATTTGGAAAGAGTTCCGCAATGGTCAAAGCTTACCTCACAGACTAGTAATGAAAAGAACTAAAGAAAAAGCTATTTTCCTTTTTTTGGTAACTCACCACCTACAAACAAGGCCAATACTTATTTTTAATTCAATATTTCCGACACAGACAGACATGCTATAATCAAGTCCAACTAACCAGGTCTAAAGAATTCACTTACGAAATATTGGCGATTTATGAATGTTTGCTTAGAACAGGAAAAGAGTACTTTTGCAAACAGGCCACAGAATATATGAATGAATCGCTACAGTATACACACAGTGTACTGAGTGGCTGTAAGATTGGGCAACCTAGAAATGTTCATTTGACAATTAACCTCAGTATGACCTGCAGATTGACCAAACATATTATGTGTCAATTAGTAAACTTGTGAACTTTAGAGGTGTTAGTTCGGCAGATTTTGTCTAAAATCTGAAGATCTTTTCATGTATTTCAGACAAGTCCAGATTTCCACATTGGTATTATGACATGTTCTTTGTGATGTATAGTTATTTCGCTGAGTTTTTCCACAAAGACTGCTAAAAAAGTGACCAGTGTGTAGATTTGGGCCTCAGCCAAACAGGATTATGCTGAGTTTATGTCTGGTGGTCTGGTTTTGGGGGATAAATGCCTGGACTGGTCCCAGCTGTGGATATCCGTCCTCTTCTCTTTAGTCTCACACGTTCAGACGGCCAGTTTCCTCTCTGTGCCAAATGCAACACTGGCCAGACCCATCTCAGTGCCCCATTTCATACTCACCTCGTACCCCCTGTCCTGTCTGGTATTTGATTACTCTCATTTTGCGTTTCATTCCATGTTCTGTATCAGGTGTACTCCAGTTAGCCATTCATGAGTATGGTTTTCGCGTTTATCAGGTTTCTTTCTTTATCTTGTATTTTGTTACATGTTTTAATGCAGCTTCATGTTTTTGTTTTTTTTATGCCTTAAGGAATGATCTCTACCTCGTCTAGCTTTTTTAAGGTTTTAAATTGAGAACACCGGATCCCTGATCATGATCACGTCTCCTCACCTTCCCACACTGCCAGGCACTGACGGAAAACACTGTGTCATGCTATGGCCAGCAGGAATCTCTTCATGAAAGAGTGTTTTTTACCCGCTCTAACCACTGCGGTCAGTGGGAGGACCGGGGTCACTGTAGAAACAGTCTGACTTAGCCGTGGCTCCTCCTGCATTTCCAGTCTGTAGAGTTTAGATTTGCTGAAGCCTTGAACATTCCCCCAAGCTGACGCCATCTCAGGAAACCACCCTGTGGGCAAACGTTTAATATTTCTGGGAGACATGCCTGGATGTTAGGTATTTTTTGCAGAGTTAAATAAGCGGGCCATTACGAAATTACTGCGATCAGCATTTGCATACCACTGAGCAGCTCAGAGTTTTGGCTCTTTTTCACATCCACAGTGCAACCTCACACCCAACTAGGAACCAACTGCAGAACTTGGCAGAAGGAGGGAAATGAACAATGGCAGAGTTTTAAGGTAGCTGTTTTCTCATGAAGCCCTGGAGGTCAAAGGTTACCATTCCTTCCTGATTAAGGGGTCTTTAGGATACATGATACTAACTGAGTTAGGTGACTCCCGTCTGACCAACAGGCTTTACAGTTCTTTATAGTAGACTGTGGACCAACTGCAGACACTTTCCCAACCTGAACTCTGTCAGTAGCTTCTGTCTTTAGTCTCTCTTTAAAATCCTGATAAGAATTTCATGGAATAAGTTTTTCTGTTTTAACTTCTCCTAGCATTGCTGTCTGTTTCCTGATCGGCCAGGAAATCCAAGATGCTCTGTGAGAAGTCTATGAAGAGAAATTTGGCTAGATTTCTTCCACAGGGCAGTGTTTTTCCTTTTGTGCTTCGGTTCATTTCAGGTTCTTGGCTCACTCACAAGGATATATTTCATTTCAGTGAATAGCCAGTGACCTTTCAGCATTTACATGTAATACTAGTGAACAACAATTTATAGCTTCACCCTTGTTGTTTTTCTGAGGAAAGAAAAACACTGTTAGCTGTTTTTGTTAGATCTGTGCTGTCATATTTGATATATGTTGCCCTCCAACTCCCTTTGGGCCCTTACAGACGCAACAAAGACTGTACAAAAATTCCATACATTCATCCAATCTGCTTAGGCCTCTCGGCAACACTTAACAGGTTTAAACAAAGATTTCATCTTTAGATTTTTCAACTTGACTTACAGTATTTTCAAGCATATGTGCAAACCGTGCAGTCCCTAAAAAGCCACAGTGGGATTTCTTTCTTTTTCTCTGAACCACGTTTGCATTCCCTCACGATGCGTTCTTCATTTATGACTCATAGGCCATATTGTATTTGCAAAATATCAAGTGGAGCAGTACATGCAAAGTCCAGATGATAGATAAAACTGTCCTCTGAATCCGGGGTTTTCAAACTTGTTAGGGCCAGGGACTCCTTTCAGGGGAGAACATTTTCCAAGGACCCCCTTTTAATCGTAACAACAATAAAGCAGTATGCTTACAACCATTTGCTCTCTTAGATGCCATTAGAACTATTTGTATTCTAAAACTTGTCAACCTTAATACTTCAGACCTGTTTCATAGTGATAAGCAAAACACATGTTAAGAGAAGATAATCTTTTATTAGTCCCACTGCAGAGAAATTTGCTGTGTTATTAAATGCTAAATTTGATAGGCAAACAAGGTAAAGTAAAAAAAAAAGGGCAGGTCTTTGGTCAGTGAAAGACTGATGCTAATATGATATTATGAATGACAATAAAAGTATAATTGAATATTCTGTTGAATTAAAAAATGTTCAGCACAGTTGTCTCCTTAAAGAGGTAAAACTTGTTATACATTACCGGTAATATGGCATGCGGTGATGACACATTTTCTCGGCTGTTTCTCAGGGTTTGACGGTGCAGGTGGAGGATGTGAGGCTCAGGGCCACTTACTCTCAGAGGAAAAGGATTCCCATCACGGAGGGCTTTTTGGAGGTGAAAGACGGAGGCAAGTGGAGACAGATCTGTAACGAGGAGTGGACTGAGAAGAACAGCAGAGTCATCTGTGGCATGTACGGCTTCCCTGGGGAGAAACGCTTCAATACCCGACCCTATAAGTAAGTAATGGTGCCTGAGGCCACCAGCAGTTTAAATAGGACCGATTCATATGATGAAAGTCTTTACAGGAGTTGAACTCTAACATGAACATTTAGCTTTTAGTTGAGTTAATTACGGTTTCGGTTATGGGAATATAGTAGTGCTACATATATTATTAATTATTTTAAATCCACACCTGCATCAAGGACACGTTATCATTTGAGGCACACCACAAATTCCTGTTTGTTCCAAACACTTGTAATGTTAAGAATATTGCATTTCCTGGTGCTGTTGATTTACATTGTTAGTCTATTTAGGAATGTTTTATCATAGCAAACTGATGTTAAGAAATGTTACATAACCACGCTTGTTTACAATGGTCATCACTCAACCCTTCATCCGCACACTGAGATTAAACAGATTTCAGTCTGGGGATTCTTGACAAGAAGCCAAACTCTGCCAGAGGAAGTTTTAGAGGAAGAAGGATGAGCCTTGCTGGGAAACCTTTGAGTGCAATACGCTGTGAAACAGTGGCTCTTTTGGCTGCATTTAATTGTTTCCCTCTGAGCAAAATGTCAATATGTAGCATGGCAACTGAAGTTCAAAGGAAAACAGATGTTTACGGCACAATAACCACGAGCAAATCTTCTGATCTTGTAACTGCATGAATGAGAACACCATGTTTGCCTCTTTCACAGCTCCGCCTGAGGTATAAATCTAATATTCAAACGTTTTAGAAACGAATGTGGCTACCTGCCTTCTAATAAGAACATATCTTGATTTGTTTTGTCTTCAGTGAACTTTATGTGTGCATGAGTTTATGTTTTCATGTGTAAGTCTAATCTATTCATTATGCACATACAGTCAGCGTTGGTCTCCACAATCATCTGAAAGGCTCCACTGTCCAACCACAGTCAAATTAGGTCCAGAGAGACATCAGCCATGCATTTATTTACAAATGTTGCGAGTCATCGGAATGATCCCATGTAATCTGGTCAAGTTTTCACCTTGATGTTCAAATTGATGCTTATGGATATAATATAGTAAGATGAAGGCCAAGCAGATGACTTTTATTAAAACAATTTCTATTTTTATGGTGTTGGTAGACATGATCTTATCTGATTTGACACTAATCTTAAATATGGATGCCTTTGAACTGAAGAAAGCACCATATAAAGCGCACTAAACCAGCAAGGAGCTCTTTGTTTTTTCTTTATCTCTTAAGATCACAAAGCCTGTGTAGGTTTTAAAGTGTATGGTCTCACATGGTTCACTCTTTTACAGAGGTGAAAGATCACATTCACTCTGTCTTTTATCTGGAACAACAAAGGACAGCTCTGTTCACCAAACGTGCAAATAACAGCCCAACAAAATGAAAAACTCTCAATCAAATCTAGCATCTCTTCAAATTTCACAGACCACAAATTGTTCAAACCGACTTAGAGCTACATTCTGTTTACAGCATCTGGACAAGCTGTAAAAACCAAAAGGCTGTAAATGAAGCTCATACTGGTTTGATTAAATGGTCTGCTTCTTCCACGACCCGAACCTGCTTCAAGGTCCACTGTTGTTGGGCTCCTCAGTGACCCTTAGTTGATGACTTCCATTCAAGTATGGAGGTCATGAGAGTGTTATGGTACTCTCACAACAATACCCCCATTGAGCTTCACAGCATTGTATGGTTGTTGTTCAGCTCCTCACAATAAATAACTATTATATTTATTGTGTTTATTATATTATAATAAACACTTCCACTTCCCATAAAACAGCTCCTTAATATTTTTGTGAAATGTGAGAGAGAATAGTAAAATAGTTCATGTGCTGCAGATGGTGCTTAAAAAAACCTAAGACTTTTTGAAGGGTTTTTTTCATGGCTGCAATTTTAGTATTTATAACTAATTTCAAAGCTCTTTTTTGCTGTGATTTGCTCGTGGAAATCTCATGACATTTGAATCTTAAGACTGGAATGTGGTTCAGCACCTTATTATTAAGTGTTTGATGTCAGAACCTCTCACCAGCACTTGATCACACCAAGTGAACCACTTTTCGAAACAATCCGCGCAACAGCATTACTATGCTGCGATGACATAACATAAACAAAAAAGAATGGCCATATGTTCGCTGTGAAGGATTACCGTTCTGAATCAGGTTTCAAGTCTGCAGGTTTTGGCATGAACTGATAGCCATGGGTACCTGAAAGGTTGGAAAAATAAAAATGTATAACAAGCTTTCTAATATGTTTGCAGTAATGTAAACATATACAAATCAACAGAAAAAGCAAACAGTATATTTTATAGCAGTTTGTTTTACTGTGTCATTCCTTCTCAGATTGCTGGCCAAGCGTCGTAAGAAGAACTACTGGGGTTTCTCTGTAAACTGCACAGGCAACGAGGCCGACCTGACAGATTGTAAGATGGGCAGAGAGATACAGTTGAAGGGAAACAGCACCTGTGAGCAGGGCATGCCTGTAGTGATCAGCTGTGTGCCTGGACGGGCCTTTGCTCCCACCGTCAGTGCCGGCTACAGGAAGGCCTACCGCGTTGAGGTAGGTCAGATTGTGCACGCTTCAGAAGGTTAGCTCTGTCGCTTCATAGGAAGAACGTTCTGGGTTTGAAACTCAGCTCTCGTCCTTTCTGTGTGGTGTTTGCGTGTGATTTCAGTGTTAAAGTTGACAACAGGGATCTTCAACTGTTTCTGTTTTCATGTGCAAACTTTATTAGAGTTATTGGTCGTTTTAAATAGTTACAGTAAATGTGTGATGAATTGGTCTTGGTGGCATTTGAGAAAGGACAGATAACTTCCTTACTTATTACTTATAAACTGACATTATGAGACAGAAAGGAACTAGAATATATGTCATAGGGTGTGTTTATAATACGTTATAAATTATTTATAGATACATTACTGTCTGAAGGCAGTATGTCATGCAAAGGAGGGCAGTTAAGGTCAATAATTGCATTGTATTTTGGTGATTTTGCAACTGATCAGAATCAGATGTGTGGAAACAAAAGGGTTTTAAATAAGAACAGCATGTATTCGGTTGAGAGTAATCCTCTGAGTCTTCCATTGTGGGAGAAGAACTATAAACTAAAAGATATCAGACTGACACTTCAGTAAGTCGGTTTATGGTACCATATGGGATTAGTTTAGTTTCACACTCTGCAGATGTGAAACTAATCTCTACAGATGTTTGTGACATATCTTGAATAACATCTGAATTTGTCTGAATTAGACTCTCCAATTAATTCAAAAGAAAAACATGCATGTGGTGCTATAGTGCTCATTTGAATGTCCAATTAAAATGTATGCTCTCCAGATATGTTGCTGCATTACATTACAAGAAGAAAATTGTTTCTGTAAGTACAGAGTTGGGTAAGCACATGGTATACTATACAATAATCAATTCTTCATCTGAGTCCTGCACTGGATTTCAACATTTTCTACTTAATCAAGTGGCCCTGTAGTCAAGCATCTGGAAACATTTGAGAGGACGAACGCTAAACATCTGTTGTTTGTACAATTAGATAATCAGTGTTCCCGTGTGGTGTTTATAGTTTATACATTATTACCAAGGAAACACCTATTTTCTATCTACCCTGCAAAACAAGGGACTATGGTAATCCTACATACTGTAGACTAAATAAAACGAGGTTCACAAGAGAATTATTTTTAAACTTTTTTTTTTTTACATTTTTAATGGAAATTGTTAAAGACAGCAATCTAGCTAATCACATGTTGCTGCACGTTGCAATTATGTCCAAATTAAAAGAGTTGACTTACTATGCAGTTAATTTAGATTTCATCAATTTCTGTGTTTTTTGACTGTTGTCATTGTCAGCATTCTCATTCATTTTAATGTAATTTTTTTTTTTGGTGAACTGTTTCCGCAGCAACCCTTGGTGCGTCTAAGAGGCGGAGCTATGATTGGCGAGGGGCGAGTGGAGGTGTTGAAGAACGGGGAGTGGGGTACAGTGTGTGACGACAACTGGAACATTAGAGCTGCCACCGTGGTGTGTCGAGAGCTGGGCTTCGGTAGTGCCAAAGAGGCCTTGACTGGCGCCCGACTTGGACAAGGTATGATCTACAGATTAGTCACTAATATTATTGCTGTCGTACTATAACATATAGTACTATTGTAAATGGTGGTACGTTCATAAAAAGGGTGTGTGCCAGAATGAAATAGAAGAAAAATATATTTTTTAGAAGGGGAAAATCTTACAAATCATCATTTAAATCCAAATGTAATTAATTAATTTATAATGCAATTCTTTTTTTATGTATTAACTTCTATATTGATTATAATTAGAGCTCAACTTAACCCCTGTTTCAGCCTGAACACACCCCCTTCATTAATTAAAAAAAATACTGAATTGTTTTTCTTTCTTTTTTCTTTTTTTTCATTAAAAAAAGTAGATTTAGTGTTAAGTTACTCTTTAAACACAGAAAAATCATGCTAGAATGATACATTTTCTTGCCCAAAATTGGGGTAATTCAGAAAAATTCAGGTAATTTTTCCACTACATAGTTCATGGCATACATTGGTCTTAATTCTTAAATATCCAAATTGAAAGGATCCTATAAAAAGAAAATCTTAATTTAAAAAAATCAGCTGATATATTGTTAGCAGTTTTTTAAAATATGGCCTCAAATATCCAGTTATGTAAGGGGTTTAGAATAAATCATGTAATTATTCTGGTGGCGACTCCATACACTGATAGATAGACACTGATACATAGGCTGCAGTCACAGCCCTCACTCATACAGGTAGACTGTAATAGTTGACTCAACTTCTTTCAGGCTTTTAGCTTTGATGACATGTCAAAGTCCCGGCAGAACTTTTATCAACTCATTCCCAGCTGTGAAAATTAAAGGTGTGGGCTGAAACCAGAGACTCCCATCGGCACCTTATCTTTGGCCTCTGTACCACCACCTGTTTTTGTCTCACTCCAATCAGCCCAGACCTTCAGTCAGCATATAAATACAGTTGGGAATGTATGTAGTAGCACGTTAATGCTTATAACCTGAATTTGTGAAATGCAATATACCACAGCCTTATAAGAATCACATGTGCAATGGATTAGTTGTCCTATCCTCTGCCTTATTCTCACACCAAAACACAAGAGCGCACAAAATGTTCCAGCAAGAAAAACAGCCTTTATGGGTTTCAGAGGAGGAATTCTTTGTTGGAGAGTGCACAAGGTTATTTGAGGGATGGATTTTCTTTATGAGCTGACCACTGGATCCAAAAAGGGTGCCACATACTGACCATAGATTTGAAATAGCTTATTGTGTTTGTTTTCAGAAGTCACTGAAGTGAAATATAGGAGAATGTCAATAAAACTGAAATGGTACTTGTAAGAGATTCCCAGATTCGTATGGGAGATTAGTTTTTAGGTTTAATTCTTTACAATCTATGTATTTCTACGAAAATATTTTTTTATACCTTTTACAAATTTTCAGCTGATAAAGAGTACAAAGTAATTTGTATTTTTGTGTGTTGCATTTGTGAAGTTATAAACATGTCATTTATTTAATCTATTTTAATCATCAGTCAGACCTGAGAACTGACTGACTGATTACAGCAGCACTGTGTTTGTCCTGTTGTGAATTTATTTTTCTCCACTGGCTGCTCGTCCATCGCAGTCTCTGGCTGTAGCTCACATCACTAGAGACATTCCTGCTCAGTCACATGGGAAGAAAACCAGCATGGAGGGAGGACTCACACATGTTATTATGGAAACTCTGCTACACTAAGATGACTTATCTTTTTAAAGAAGCAGAGAGAGAACGTTTTCAATTGCCTCAAGTGTCTCATTTTCATTAGACATAGCTGACTGTTTCCTGTGCGCTTTTATTTCTAGGGAACAGGAAATCGTACCATCTGTCTTTAGATGGACTTGTTGTTCTATGAAAACCCACACGCAGCAAGGCTAACGCTGTTTTATTCAGGAATAGTGGGCAACACAGGCTTGTGTTTCCAAAAAGAATTGTGAAACCCAAAGATCAGTTGTTTATGGAAATAGATAACAGTTTTTCTAAAATACTTTTCCGTAATGTACATGATGCTAATGCTCCAGCTGTTTTTCCAATTTTTAGTGACCCTGAGTTTAGTCTCAAGTTCAACAGAATGACAGTTAAACATGATTTATGTGTTTGTTTCTCCGTAGGAATCGGGCCGGTCCACATGAACGAGGTGGAGTGCTCTGGCTTTGAAAAGTCACTGACTGAGTGCTACTTCAACCGTGACGCTTTGGGCTGCAGCCATGAGGAAGACGCAGCACTCAGGTGTAATATTCCCGCCATGGGCTTCAACAAAAGAGTGAGGACCTCTCTGTATCTCTACAGTATAAAACAATAAAGATTTGTATAGAACTGGAGGACACACCTGTCTATCTTTGTCCTTAGCTCCGGTTAAATGGCGGCCGCAATGCCTTTGAGGGCCGTGTGGAGGTTCTGGCAGAAAGGAACGGCTCTATGGTGTGGGGCGCAGTGTGCAGTGACAGCTGGGGGACCATGGAGGCCATGGTCGTGTGCAGACAGCTCGGCTTGGGCTTTGCCAGCCATGCTTTCCAGGTAAGGTGTAAAATATTTTTAAGATGAATTTGACATAACTTGCTAACACTCATACAATGTATGTACCTTGTGTTTTGAATGCATGGAGAAATTAAACTCACCTGGAGGAAAACATGGATGTTTTTAGTACTATTTAGAACATTGGGTAGTGTTGCACTTCAGCCTCTTGTGGCTGAAATGGGTATTTCAACACAAAACTTTTTTTTTCACCTGTTTTCACAGATTAAAAAAATAATTTAAGGAACATTATCCTGGTAAAAACAGTTTTTCACCTGTTCTTAAGTCAACACAGGAGAGAAAACAATTTAGATCAGACTTAGAAAATGGATTCCCAGAATACAGATTTACCTTAACCACCAGGTAAAATTGGTAAAATGGAAAGAAATATGCACACACATTTAGTGGACAGTTTCCAAACTAAAGAGTGGGGTCTGTCAGCACATCAGGCCAGGCCTCTACTTTTTCAGCGGCCCTTTTCCTCACATTATAGTACAATTGTTAATAACTTATGGTATTTAATATCTTAGATAACATGTTATTAGATCAGATTTGATTAATAGATTGGACGTGCTATGAAAATTACAATCATTTATAATATACATGAGATAAAACCAGCACTACCCATGTTAATGTCCTTACCTGTGTGTGTGTGTGTGTGTGTGTGTGTGTGTGTGTGTGTGTGTGTGTGTGTGTGTGTGCGCGCCTGCGTGTGTGCGTGGATGCCATTAACGCTCATTTTAACAATCTTGGACTTTATTGATCCCAGAGGGCAAAATAAGGTTGTAACTGTCCTAAAAACTTCAAAAACACAACGTCAGAGCAGAAAGCTGACCTGGAGTGATAAACCTAAAACACAGATGAGCTTTAAACTCTTCAGCAGGAGTGATGGCGAAACTTTCGTTTGCTGTTTGAAGTTAAGTTGAGCTTTCCACCGCTAAAGCCTGCGGCATGACTTAGCAGCGTTATAGTGCTGTCCTGCTTACTTGAATGTCTTTATTTTTAAAGGAGACCCCCAGTGGTTTCTTTATGTCATAAGGTGAGAGGCCGGTTAAGTTACACCCCCCTTGTGCTCTTTATATATTTCTATTTTGAAACCAGGGGTGTATTTGGGGTTTCAGATGATATTGGTCTGGAAAGTATGTGTGACTCACAGGGACATTTGTTGACAGCAGCAGAGGAGTGGAACATGGACTGGATATGTTGCAGGCTGATTATCTCACTAAAGTGTGTTTTGGACGATTAAGACAATGCACTTCTAATGAGACAACACATCAACATGTCATCATCTGTTTGCAGTCACTGCTTGAGTACTCGTCCTTTAGTCAAGTACAGTTCAACATTGGGTTATTCCAGTGTGAAATAAAGGGTCTACTTGGATTACAAGTAGTTATTTCGCTTCATAAAAAAACATAATACAGTGCCAAGTCAAATAATCAGGTCAAGTTTTCATAATAACGTGTCTCTTTATCACATACAGTAAGTTGCCATTACATAAGACTTCTCATATTGTAGGTTTAGAATTAATAAATGTCTGCTCTTTGTTATTGTAGCAGAGCAGGGACTCAGCCTCTCTAGACACTAGACACGCAAACCCCACCACCAGATGGAACAAATGACACCAACCACAAACTATACTGCTGTCGACCCCTCTCCTCAGCCCACCAGCAACTACTCCCACATCCATATCCCTCAGCTCAATATCTTTCTCATGAATCCTCCACTTTCTTGAAAGATGAAGGAAAGTATGAGTCGTTTCTTTCACAGGTGGTTTCCTCGTAGTCTGCAAAATGTTGTAATAAGGCTGAGTCAGGACTGTGAGGACAGCAGAGCGCCCCTTGCTGTGTGTGATGGACCCTTTGATTAGATTTGCCCTGTGGGACAACTGGGATAATGTCTGCAAATTAAATGCAGGAGGAAAATTAAGATAATGTTTCTGCTTAAAACATTCCCACACAAACAGCTTACGCAACATGATCTTCATCTGTTTGAGTCCAGCTGACTCAAGCATAAATAGATGAACCTATGGAACAAAGATATAGACTTGACTCGGTATTAAGTCAGATTTAAATGAGTAGTTTGACATTTTGGAAAATACATTTATTCACTTTATAGCCACAATAATTGTGAAGCTACAGCCAACAGCTAGTTAGCCTAGCTTAGCACAAAGACAGAGAACCGGGGAAACCTCGCTCTGTCCAGAAGATAACAAAATCTCTGTCATGTATTATGATATATTACATGAGAGGCACAAACTACAACTAGGTTACACTTCAGTTTCTGTACGGATTAGAGAAATTTGATATTTTAATCAACAAACTTTTTAGGTGATGATAGGTGGATTTTGTTACCTTAGGACAGAACCAGGCTAGACTTGACTGCCTAAAGGCTTGACTAGTCCTCAGACCTGAAAGCAAAAACTTTAAAAAGTCGTATATGACCTGGGAAAATCCCAGATCATATAATGTTACATTACAGGTCTGTCCAAACAAACTAAGCTTGATGGACTCATTTTCTGTTCTTCTCTTTAATCAGGAAACATGGTACTGGGAAGGAGATTCCTCAGCTGATACAGTCTTGATGAGTGGAGTGCGATGTTCAGGAACTGAGCTTACTCTGGACCAGTGTCTACATCACGGGAAACACGTTCACTGTCCCAAAGGAGGTGGACGCTTCGCTGCGGGGGTCTCCTGTACTCAGAGTAAGAAACTGTAGAATACAATCACTGTTTACATTCACAATCTTACAGGTTTTTTATATGGAAGACATGATGATATGTCACAGTAGGAAAAGCACATAAAAAATGAATGCTTAAGCTGCTTCAGTTGTGCTGCTTCAGTTTCAGGGTCCTGGTGTTGTGCGTGTTGGCTCACTGTCACTCTGTCATGACTTAATAGGACACTTTACTGAGCCATCATTGGTGTTATTAGTAGTATCTGCACTTTCCTATTATGGCAAGTTGAAATGTCTGCTGTGAAGAAGGCTGTGAACTGGACAAAAATATGCTTTGAAACAAAATTAAATATGTGGTAAATACTGTATTGTGCTGTTGGATAGGAAGTTTATAAAACTATTTCTTTTAAACCTTTTTATCAAAGACTATCTTGAAACTCTGCAGCTAATTGGGGAATTTTGAGTTTCTGTGATACATGCTGGTCTTAACCACTTTGTACCTTGTTGCTCTCACCCTCCCAGCGGCCCCAGACCTGGTCCTCAGCTCGCAGGCTGTGGAGCAGACCACCTACCTGGAGGACAGACCCATGTATGCGTTGCAGTGTGCCCACGAGGAGCACTGTCTGTCCAAAAGTGCTGACACAGCTGACTCCAACTCCTACCGCCGCCTTCTCCGCTTCTCCTCCCAGATCCACAACAACGGCCAGTCAGACTTCAGGCCGCGGGCGGCACACCACTCCTGGGTTTGGCATGAGTGTCACAGGTGAGACCTCAACGAGAGCTACAGTTTGTAGTTTGCTTTTATAATATTGACTGTATGAAACCTGATCTGTTAATCTCAAATGATGACAGGGGTTACTGTTCATTTTAATGTTGGATGTCAAAGTGTCATGAATCGTTTGGAGGGGAAAAAGCAGAGAAAAATACAATGTATTGAATACTGCATTTGTGAAACTGAATGAAATCATATGGAATGAATCTTTAATATTTAATTACCAACATTAACTGCCCTGGAAATCCCTATATTCCACTGGCGATTTGGCTTTTCCCCCATAAGGTCTACTCCTTCTGTAAATGTTCGGAGTGGGTCATCAGGGATCAGAGCATGTGTGTTATTGAGGAGTTTCTAAATAATGACATATATAGGATGTTTCAACATTAAGTTTTGTCTCGTCTTTTCCAGACATTACCACAGTATGGAGGTTTTCACCCATTATGACCTGCTGAGTCTAAACGGCACTAAAGTTGCAGAGGGACACAAAGCCAGCTTCTGTCTGGAGGACACTCACTGTGACGAGGGTAAATAGTCTTCCTTCCTCTCCTTTCTGTTTTTGTCACATACTGTGGCACACTGTGGCTTTCTGTAGAATTGTGCTACTGAATTCTGGTTTAACATGATTTTGTTTTCATAAGAAGAGAATATTGTTTAAAAAAAAAAATCTGCAGTATAAAATATTCATGGTGTTTTTAATATGAATTTATGTTGTTGAAAGTTCTGAAAGGCTTGATACTAAAACTGTTCTGAATGCTGACAGGTATCCAGAAGAGGTATGAATGTGCAAACTTTGGGGCACAAGGCATCACATTGGGCTGCTGGGATACTTACAGGCACGACATTGACTGCCAGTGGATTGACATCACAGACGTGAAGCCTGGCGACTACATCTTCCAGGTGAAACATTTGGTCTGTCAGTCTAGCCAGTCGTTAGCGGCAGATAAATAGTAGATAACGGCACATCTGCATCTGGAATGATTGTCTAATCTCCAGCCAGCGTAGTCTTATAAACCAAACACATACCAAGACTTTCCACATCTCTTCATCTGCTTGTGCTCGGCAGTCAGCCTGAGTATACTTGGACTTAGCTGAGGTTGTTGAAGGACACGGAAACTTCTGAAAGACACTTTGGCTGCCGCTGAAACAAAATTTATAATAACTAGATTGAGAGACTAACGCTGACATACTTTCTAAATCAGTTGCAGCAATAAAACTCACTAAAGCTGTATTATTCAGTCCTTTGTAGCACTTAAAAATGACTTTGTATGAAGGAAAGAGAATGTTTCTTTCAGACTTTTAACAAACATGGTTTGTTTTGTTCTCCCAGGTTGTGATAAACCCCAACTATGAGGTTGCAGAATCAGATTACACCAACAACATTATGAAGTGCCGCTCCCGGTACGATGGACAACGCATATGGACATACAACTGTCATATAGGTGAGACCCTTACCTTATAGAGAACCACCATCCCTTCTGCACTTGGGTTAAAATGGTATTAACTAAGATGGCAAGAGTTCAGTTGCGGGGTTTGAAGCAAAATATTAAATATGATGATTTTATGTTTCTGAAATATATTAAATCAAATTTGTTTACAACTTTTATACTATAACCTGATGTAGATATAAACATCCTTGTATTAAAGGTTAGTCAGACCACACACTTCATTTCAAACGTACCAAAGTAGAGCCACTGAAACACACATTAACTGTCCGTTTTGGCTGCACCTTTTGTTTATTACAACTTTTACATCACTGAAACTTTTATACAACAAATCAAGTTAAACCATGTGTGGTTTTCATATTTTCATGGGATTGTGGAGTATTAAACGCTATAATTAAGTCTTCTTTTCCCTGAAATGACTCAAGGGATGCAGTTAAATTCTACAATTAGTCGACATTGGTAATGTATAGAGACATACTGTACCACAGAACAAGTCCTGTCACTCCCGCTTCAGGCACAAAAGATAATTTCAGGGAAACCTCTCATTTCAGTATGACAAAAAATAAAACGCTCAACATCTTTCTTTTACTAAATACAGTAACATTAACATTCCAAGTTTCCAAACTCAAGCTTTAGTTCTGTAATGTGGAGTGAGAAACAACACTTTGCCTCTGAGGCAACAATCCTACGGTAGTTCTTTAGAGGAAAATAAAAAATATGAAAAACAACTGAACATCTTGTAACTTGTTTACAACAATTTAAAGAAAGTTTGAAAATGAACTAAAACATTATAAAACATTGATTCAGCATTAAGTCCAGCATAACATTGTTGGTACATGTTTTTTTCTTTACGACTGTGTTCGTACTGGCTTTTAAAAACAATACTTAGTGTTGTCTTTTTAAAAGATCTGATTCATGTTAATGGGTCTACATTACGTTTGTCAGTTGGAATTGTGCACTCTATATAAAAACCTGGCTGTAACGACAGCTTCAACCAAATCCTGAGAATTAATGTGTGGAGGATTTCAACATTTAGTTTTAAAAGATATGTAGAATTATGCAACCAATCCTGCTTCACTTGGGCATGGAGGAAATAAACCTAATCCCTGTCTGGAAATTAAAGATACTTGAAACACACTTTACTTTGAAGACTTCATGCATTCAAATCAAAACAAGCTAAGAGCTTCTCCAGCTTTGAATCCACTGTTTGCATTGGACTCTACTTACTGTATTGATCTTAACAGTGAACAACTGGAACCACATCAATAATGTCCAAAAGGGATCAGATTCAGCTTTAGAGCTGCAACTTTGAGACTGTGAGGCCGGTTGTGATTCAGCGTCTTAATCAAGGACACTTCAGCAGTGTGGATGTTGCTGATGTGAGGCAGTCAACTCTTGCCCGTCCCATTCTTCACCATGCAAACCTGCTGTACCAAGCATTGAAGCAGGCAAACAGTGCTTGGACGGTAGTCATACTCTTCTTTATCAGCTGGCTGTTTGCGGCCACTGTGGAGCCTCTAGAGGCCCAATGAATGGAGGCAGACCTCCGCTGGACCTTTCTGTAGAAAATAGAACACAGTGCTTGATGGTATTTTACAGTAGAAGGTATATTACAACATGCTTCAAAATGCATGGTGGAATTCAAAAAGAGTGGTACACTCTTACGTTAAGACTTCTTTTTTATCATGTTTCTGTGTTGTGTTACATGGTTAGCTCTTGTCTCCATCATCTTTTCCCTGTCTGACTTCACAGGTGGCTCAAGGAGTTCAGAAACAGAGGAAACATTCCCTGGACTGCTGACCAACCAGGTTTCACATCGGTAGACCAAAGGTAGACGAGGCAGACGGACTTTAGGGAACCATATATTGATATTTGACAACCACTAGAGGGAGCTGTGCTGTTTTCCTTCCTTGGAGCCGCGCTGGTTTGTTTTTGGTCTCAGGGTCCAACCGGTACAACGGACAACGATTCAATGAGAAAATGAACTGCTTGCTTATTAAATCTATTAACCATATTCAGCTGTACAAAAAAATGTCCTTGTCTTTTAATGTTGTAGTGCCTTTGCCATCAGTGAAATGTAGGTTTCGACCTGGTGCTTACTGGGAGACATGTCAGGGAAGGATGCAGCCACATAATTTATTAAATGAACTGTGCCAACAGTTGTTTTCGAAGCCAAAAGTTTGGGAAAAGCCTCAAACCAACATCCATTAGATGACACCTTCACCCTTATGTTGTGTTTGCTTAGGATGGATGAAAATAGTGAACTGTTAATCCTGGTGCTACAACCGAATCTTGCACTGTGTGTTTCCCACCCAAAACAGATGAATCCACAGTATTGGATGGTTAAAGAACAAATACAGTACATGATTATAATTACTGTAGAGCAACATGGCACAATCAATGGCAACAACAAAACTGACAAGTAATTCCTGTTTTTATAAAGACCGTATTTACCTTTCTACAAAAGGATGACAACTTGTAACCGTAACTGTAATTTAGGCCTACATTTAGATTTATTTTTACATTTTCTGTAATGGCTCCTTTAGTGCTGAACACGGTAAATTGTATTGGATTCGTTTCCTGCAGTGTTTCTGTCAACCTGTAAACATTTTCAGTCATAAATTGTAAGAATTAAGCATGAATAGGCTTTTTTCTATCAGGATTTTGTGTTCCACATACTTGAGCTCGCTTTTGAAAATGTTTTATTTATTGAATTTTTTTTCTTGGTTGTTTAAGTCAACACATTTTCATCTTCATGATCTGTGCATCCCCTCAGCTTATTTCTCAATGTCTGAGTTTTGTTACATTATTCTAGTCAGGGACTATGACAACATTGTGGACGGACATACTGAAAAGCTACAAATGTATGTGAAAATGCCTCTTCATTGTTTTGTGAATTACGTTTCTTTTTGTTTTTTATTTTTTATTTTAAAAGAGTACTTGTTGCTTGCTGCCTGACTGGTTACATTTTATATGAAAGGGTGAATGTGGAAAAGAATTTTACATTTTTAAAATAAATATTGGTGAATGCAGATCCAAATCTAAATGATGAAACTTTTTTATAAGGTCTTAGTGTATAGAAATGGAACCTCATATGCAAATTAAGAGACGCGTTGCAGAATGTGACATTCAAGAATTGTATATTTAACAGTTAACAGCTATCCAAGTTTAGTGTTCTGCTTACTAGCAATCAAATCACTATGGCCGTTATAGTTGGACAAACATTAATTTAAATTCTTAGCAAACTCCACAATTCTGCCTGCGTAGTAATGCTTAGAACTTCCTTTGTCACTTGTGTTAGTCTGTTCACCTGTTTAAGCCGACAGTGTTTGCAATTCCCTTCAATATCGCTGCCCTCTTCTGCCTCGTCCCTGCATCCCCAGGGCTCTGGTCACCATCCGCCTGGCAACAGCACAGTCTGTCCGAGGACGCTCCTTTACCGGCTGGATAAACTCTGGAAGATGGCATAGAAACAACCATCTGATCCACATCATCCAGTGTTGAAACAGAAGATAATTTCCAGACTTAAATACTAGATACCACAGAAGGGCTATGTTATTTATTCCAAGTAGCTCTGGGGCTTATACATGGTCAATGAATCACCTACCTGCTCGTCTACTGGCCTTTCCTTTGGCTTTTTTACTCCCTTCATTCAACGCTCTTGCCTTCAGCAGTGGATGGCAAATGGAGAGTGCCTGTATTGCTGCACATGGCATTGCTATATGTTAGTACAAGCTTTTGAGTCATTCATCTTTTAACCTCAACGTCAGCACGACATTCATTGTGCAGCGAGGACTCTATACCTGCCATCTCATTGGAGAAAACCCCCAGGGCGTGCGTGTCGTCAACCCACTCGATCTTCATTCCACCATCACTGTGACAGACAGGAAAGCACAGGTTTGGTAGCTGGAACAATTGTCTGAGATCTTAAATTAGGACATACAGGATGTTTTCAAAGTCTCAAACTTTTTGTAGTAGAGTTTTTTTCCCTGTACTTACAGAAAATATCTAAAGCCACAGTTGAATAAACTTAAACCCAGCAGCCTCCTGAACTAGAAAAGAAAAGCTGACGGAGTAGATCCTAAAAAGATTTAGGATCTAAACTCTCTGTTCGTACCTGTAGTCTGTAAAAGCATCCATGAGGTCATCTGTTTTGAAACAAACTGGGAAGTCATAGATCTCGATCACGTGGCATAACCTTTCCAGGCTGTAACCCACATTCTCATAAATGGAGTAGTCATTGTGAACGTGCTCAATGGAAATGGTCTCTGGCTCTTTCAGATGTCCCTTGATCTGATAGGACAAACAAGATTACAATTTATGATGCTAATGTGGCCTCAACATTAAAGAGTTAAACCAAAGAACATAAAGTACAGAGCAATGAGATGATGCTAATATTAATATATATGTATGTCAGTAAAATGAATAAAGTAAGTAAGAAAAACAAAAGCAGGCTTACCTCTTCAGTTACATCATCTGCGTCTGTGCATACGTCTCCCTCGCCCTTCTCATCGTCCTCCAGAGTCATGTCATTGAAGCAGGACACTGTCTGTTGCCAGACGAGGGGCTCAGCTTCATTCGGCGTCAGCAACAACTTTGTTTTCTCTTCCCGAGGACAAACTGCTGAGCTGTCAGCAACATGGTTAGGGATACACTCCGCTACCCTGAGGACACACTCCTCGCTGGATGTGATTGAGGACTTTGTTTTTTCTGTTGTTTCGGGAGAGAAACAAGAGTCACATGAACTGCCAATGCAGCTACAGCTACCTGAGGCTGGACTGGGCAACCCTGGGTCTCCTGACTCTTCATTTTGTAAGGAGAGTCTCTCCCGAGCAGCTCGTGGCATGTAGAGGGGTTTGTCCGGCCTCTTGGGTCCTCGGCCTCGCGATGGGATAGAAGATTTACGCTTGGCGTTGCTACCTTTCTCCTTCCTGTTTCTTAGGGGCTGTTCACACAAGCTGGTGTTGCTCTCCTCGTCACTGACTTCCTCTTCCACACCCCTACAGGAAAACACAAATGTTTTATCTTAACTTATTCTACAAAAATTGAAAAGTAATTTAAACTGTAAAAAAAAAAAAACAGCAATGTGTAACAAAAAAACAAGAAATACATAGCTTTGTTACAACCTGTGCATACTAAGCAATACAGTCAGGTTAATTACACATCAAATAACCGAGATCTTGTCTATATTTCGGACCTTAGCTCAGAATGGCAGACCACCACCCTACGGAACCAGCTCTCCCCTACTGAGAAGGTGGTGAGCTCTGGCAGGTCCTCTATGGTCCTGTGGATCAGGTATCGCAGTCTGCTCGGTAGAGGGGGGAACAGGAGCACACTGACAGGGACACATGTCAACAGAGAAAGACAGTACGGTCAGTTTCTTTTGACAGTTTAAAAGCAACTTCATTGTTACAAATTTTCAAGCTGGACTTGGTTTTGAGGATTTAATGTCAATGAGACCACCTGATTAAATAAAGGTTATAAACAATGAAACCAGGACGTCTTTCGAAACAACAGAAGAAGAAATTACAGTATGAAGACAAACAACAAACACAGCCAGTCACACACAAACGCACGTTAAACACAAAGCAATCACAGATGTCTCTTTAAAGACGCCTAAAATTAACAATTCAAATGTATTCAACAGGAGGAGACATTCAGGTTTTAAAGCCCTTTGTAATTAATAACATATAGTGTTCAGTACTAAAAAGGGAGTCTCTCAGTTTACTATTTCCATATAGTAAAAAAAAGTTCAAAACAAGTATTATAAATAAGTAATAAAACAGTAAAGAATATTAAATAAGTAAAAAACAAGAAAATCTACAATAACTAAAATATATATACAGACTGAATAATTGTTGTATTGCAATATTACAGGGTACATTCATTAATAAGAAAAGTGTGTGTAGTTCTTTTGTTGTTGCTGTTGAGGACCTGGCCTACATTTTAATAAATTACACAATGAGTACTAAATACAATATTCATCTCCTTAATAAAACACTGTTTCTGTGCCACATGTTCTCTCCCACAATGTTTGGAAGGTAAGACTGTCTAAATAAATTCACAAGTTTACAAGATCGGGTTCTCAAGTATAAAAGACATTTTCTCTGACCAGTAAAACGTATAACTGAGTTTAAAACAGCCGCATTACGAACGCTAAATGGTACAAATGTTGTATTTTCTTCACCTCTTGTGGTTGCTCTTCTGTTGGTATGTTTCCAGCTCATCCTTGACATGATGCAGGAACACCATCTCTTGCTTTGGGAGGTAGATGCCATCGATACAGGAAAACGCCAGGGTGGCCAGAGGGGGACGGGTCCTGTGGACAGTGTGGATAAGTTCATGTATTACCGATCTAACCGAACGTTAGCTGCAATGGTAACAAAAAAAAAACATGCAAATTTACCGTGGCGAGTAACGTTAGCTAGCAACCGTGGTTGGAAAGGTCAATGTATTAATAGCTATGTTAGTTTAAGCTAACTAGAGCAGAACACTAGCTGGTTATGGTGCGTTTTAATTTACCTAAATCACACATAAAGAAGTCAAAACAAAGCTAGCAGACTCTGGTTAACGCACATGAGGTAAGTTAGGTTTACGTTGACTGACAATCTACCAGACGTTAGCTTAAGCTTTTAGTAATTAGAGCGTGCTTACCGTTGTGGTTGAAGTGTGATTTATTGTTTTGACTTGTTTCAGTGAGATGCTGTACACCTAGCGTTAAATAAGTCACAGGTAGCAGCAGTAGATCAGGAGTTATCCGTACTATTTCTCTACCGGAAGCAGATGTTATTTGGTGTTCTTCAGAAGCAGCTGAATATCCGGTCTGACCTCTTCACAATAAAAGCGACGGTAATAGATATTCAATGTGTTTTGAACCCATTGCGCACACAAAATACTGATTATTCTTTTCAAAGTCTTATGCACGCTGGCATTTGAAATAAAATCAAAAACACATGGAGCTATATATATTTCGGGCAGGATATTTTATTTAGATAAAACAGAACAATATTTGTTAGAAAAGTAAACCAGCTGCATCAAACACCAACAATAGCAATCATCTGTGGTGTTGAGAGTGTTTAAGGTTTCTGTGGTGTTTGGTGATTATGAATAAGGGGGAGGACATTCGTAATATAGATGGTGTATCTCGTAGGAAACATGTAACAGGACTTGACTATGATTTGGTATATTTAGTGATGTTGTACTATAACACAGATGGAAATATCTCACAATCTACCAGGTCACGCTGTTATATGATGATGGACGTATAAACAGTATACATGCTCCATCTTCAGTCACAAAAATCCAGTTCAGAACTTCCAAGTGCATATTTCACAAGACACGACTCCCCCCCAAAAAAGTCACATTCATGCACTGATAAGAAACCATTTGCCTCAACAAAGGCTACAACCAGCATGTCAACACAGTGGCGCACTGCCCAAAACAGGATTATAGTTTACGGACCAGGCCAACAACTCTCTTAACAGTTCTTGATGACTACATACAGAATTTTACTTTATATTATTTGCAAAAAACATACACAAGTGAAATCACTTATATTTACCATGGTCAAAAAGTGGCATTTAATACAATGGCACTGTTCATAAAGACCTGTCTTGATTAACTAGGACATGATTTACACATCACTGCATGTATCAAAAGACATGGAAACACATTTACAAACATGTAAGGATAGGCAGACAGTAGAGTACTCATAAATAACAGAGAAGAGGACCAGATCTAAATTATATACATCCATTCAGGTGAAGCAGACATCTGAATATTTGCTGCCAGACAGATGAGTTTCTGGTCAGGGTCAGCGGAATATACTGAGAGGTAGAAAGAAAGAATATTCTGTCATGAAGAATAGTCAATGGATACAGACAATGAAGATTGTAGTGTTATGACTATTAGACCACTAGATAGTAGTAAATGTCCTTAAGTGATCACACATTTAATTAAATTAAAAGTGGTCAGTGATCCGTTTGACTGTGGCTAAAAAGAACAAGCTTCACGGCTGACATTAAGCAAAATCCCGTAATAAAATCCAGATATCTTAAGTTAAGAGCTCAAATGTGGTGATACAGTGGTGATAATGATTTTTCATTAAAAATACACCAGAAAGACTTCATACCAAAGGTTCTTTATCTTCCAGAACCAATACTTCTGTCTTCGAAGATGGTAATTTCAACCTAGAAGACAGCAAGTTAAGGGAAATACACAACGCTAGCTGCACATTTTCTAATATAGTTAAAGCTAGGGTTGATAATGTTGTTAAAAAATTTTTTATATTTATAGAAATTCTCCTTTCACTCCAACATAAATCAATAATTCAAATGTACTGAAAAAAAGCTATCCTCTGTGGCTGTTACAGGACTGTAATAAGCTGCATACCTGCATGTCTACCTACTTACATACCGTGCTCTCTGTCAGTGCACTCGTTATCACCCGAGTCTTTCATAAGCTGCTAGCTCAACAGCTGTGTGTGCTACCAATAGCCACGGATCATTTAGGGGAAGTGGCTTTCGAGGGTGGCCTGAAGGGACAGACCGTCAGTGCTGCTGACCTGGCAACTTTTCGCTAAATTTGGGACTGTTGGAGCTAGTGCTGCTGGCTGGTTTCATTGGAAATAAGTTGGTAACACTGGGCTATGTATTTCATATGGATAACTCTTAAAATCTAGCTTATTCTTCTCAACATAACCAACCCTCGCTTCAACCAATATTTACTTTTTCTTCACACGGTTTTGCCAGCTTTGTTTGAATTTACTACCTAATTTATGGAGCCACACATCGTACTTCTCTGACGTCGATAGTTTTAGAATTAGTGAGTAAAATTAGGCGCATGTCAAAGAATAACCAGGCGAAGCATGTAGATGTAAATATTAATAGAGGAGTCAAGCAACCTCGCCAAAACCTAGCGGTTAGCCTAATTTGACATCAGTATAACTTCAATACTTTTCTACCCTGCTGTATACTGCTATATGACAGGTGAAGGATACGACTCTGAGGCCTCTCTCTATGGGGTCAGTCAACAGCAAGCCCCTGGGACCATAAATCTTCTCATTCTGGTCCTTAATGTACCTCGAAATCTTCTTCAACACCTGCACACAGAGAGACAGAAAGACAGCACGCAAATGTAAGATATACATTGTTAGGTAGATCTGTCCAACACAGTATAACATTGAAACTGTTTTACCTTTTCATAGTGTGTTTCCATACAGAGGAATACTGTGTAGGCAGTTAGACAAGCCAGGCAGCCCTCCAAATAAGACTTCCCCCCTAGTTTCTCTGCCTCTGCATACAAGTTGTTGAGAGTCTGGATGGTTTCCTCAAACTGCTGCTTATCAAGCTGAAAACAAACAGTTTAGATATCATACACCAGCTTTTAAACATTCAGTCAACAATCACAGCATCCATGTAAACACTATACACACCCTTGACTCGAGCTCAGAGGGGAACTTGGTCTGGAACTTGGAGATGGTTCCTGAGCCGTAGTCTCTCTGGACAAACACCTTGGAGGACACAGCTGGCTGCTGGAGGTCCTGTAAACTGTGGGTCTGGACCAACAATCAACATTTAGTCGGCTGTCTTTCATGGAAAAATACCCGTCTGAAGGGTTGACTCAGTGGCACCTGCTGTACAGCTAACTACACAAACTATGGGGGGAAATCGTGACGCCCAATACTATCAGTTAACTTTAACTTTAAAGACTTTAGACGTTACACAAGCTAACATTGTTAGCACGCTAATAGCTACGACAACATCCTATATTTTGTCGACGACAACTACCACATGTGTGATGTTGACACTGTTGATGTGGGCTACTGTGTGACATTATGAAACAATAGTACAATATAATATGATCAAATTGAATACTATGATCCGCCTATGAGGTAACGTTAGTTGGCTAATAACACGTTAGCCTACGTTTGCTGAGCCATCAGCGGCGCTGGAAAGTACGGCATGTTAGCCTTTAACACCATCCAAATCAATAAACCACCGTAAACACGTTAATGTCAAACATGAAGGCATCCAATTACATGTAGCTCTTCAAAAAACGAAAAACTCCCCCAGCCCACCTGAAGAAAAACCCCTTACCTCAGCCATTATGGACGTTTCCTTGTAGCTGCTGCGCATCTACGCTCCAGCTCCACCGACCCAATGCCACTTCCGGTCCTTGGTTTTCAGAATAAAAGTGTCTTTTGCACAAATATATTGATGAGTGATATCGAAGTATATAGTATGTCCAAAAAAAGTCAGTATATAGTATCTTGAATGTGGAATAAAGAAGTCATAGTATAGTATGTTAAACATCTTTTTACAAGTATGACTAAAGACAAATGTAAATATGTTTTCTTTAATTGTATGCACTCCTGTCGTGATCATGTATTGATTCATTAAAACTTTTTAAAAGTCAACGGTATGTCTGAATTTTCTATGATTTGTTTGGAGAAAAAATCAGAATAGAATATCTTGAGGAACTATTAAGACATGTAATTCTTTGGCACAATTCTGAAGTAAACTTACTGATGCTTATATCCAAAGCAACTTCAAATGAGTGCCTTCAACATGTGGGTCCAAGTCCATCAACCTGTGTAAACATACTGATATGCTTCAATTTCTAAATTTAGGAGACAAAGATATGAATTTATGTATTTTTTTATTTTTTTATTTTACAGTTTTTGTAACAAGGTCACAAACAGCTTTTCAGAAAGAAACTGCAGATAAAACCAAAAACAGGAACATAATAAAATAAAACTAACAGCAAGATAGGCCGATGCCTCGAAACACTGAAGTAAAATGGTCAAATCCAGGCAGTAATGTGGACAACAAATCTTAGAACGAAGAAATTAATTGTGAATTTCAGAAATAGCTCACCAAGATAAGGTGCTGATACAAATGATACTTGACAAGCTGAGCTAAAAGAACAAAAACCCAGCTCTGCTTCAGGAAGGTCCTTTCCGTTTCTACAAAAAATGTGAAACACTAAAAACTGAAGCTTTATAGATTTTTTTTTTATATCTGTAATGTGCAGAATAATCTGTCATTCTGCAAGGTTGAGCAGATGTTTAGTTATCCCAGATGCGTGTGAGCTGAGTAGAAATGGTATGACCAAGTAGCTCTGGTAGTGGACTGCTCAGAAGATCTGAGGTTGTGGGTTAGATGTGATGCAGTGAATTGTAAGGTCTATCACCCAAAGTGAAGTCAAACATGCTACTAAACAGCAGTTATATGCATCAGACCAGATGGCTCAGGGGATAGAAGTCTGGAGGTTGTGGGTCGAACCGTAAGTGGTGCAGTTAATTTTGAGGTCAAATACACAGATATTTCTAAGTGCGTGCGGCATTGGAGGTGTGGTTGGTTAGTTCCTGGTTTGGAAGGCACCAGCACCGGGTTTGAGTCCTCACGGTTGAGAGACCAGTATTCAGAGCACCACTGGAGGTGGACAAGTGAGTATGAGACTATCTCCTGTTTATGAGAGGTTATGGAACAGAAAAACACTGCACTCATCTGGGGGAGAAAACTATTTGCATCACATAAATCTGTGCCTAAGATTACTCCAAACAGCTGGCTTTCATAAAGTTTTGGTGAATGAGTGCCAATTCAAGGAGACAGCATATTGAGGGTCACACTATAAAAGTGTACTATATGACATTTACGAATACTGGTCTGATGTACTACATTGACTTAAGACTCAGTAAACTATATTACTTTAGAGCTATACTATTAACACTACTATACATTTATACTTTAAAATGGTAGTCCAGACCAAGACTTAAATTAGTTTTTGGATTAAGTCCAATGACTGAAGTTTTGAACAGTTTACCCTGACACACTTTTTGATTTTATGATATACCAAGACTGTCAGCATACTGTACAATGATTGGCATACAGACTTTTGACTGACATGTTTCACTTTTAATTATACCATAAGTTGGTTTTTGACATACCATCCTGGATACCTTCAGTTATGTCAATAAGCATCACGTGTAGTATTTTTCCAGTAATTACAATATAATGAAACTGGTTAAGACTAAACAGGGGTTAGGTAGCCAGCGGAAATTAGTAATTTTTTTTAGAAAACTGAGACTTTCATATAGAAACTATGCAAGATAGTTGTACTTTCATACTAAAAAAAAATACTCCTGGTTCACTTTACCAAACTAGATTTTAATCCATTCTGGCATGTCAATAAAAATGCAGCTTCATTAAATTGCCATAGCTTACTTAATTCTCAACCACGTGTCAGTTGATGCAACAGAGCACTGCATTTACACAACCTTTCAATTTAAAAGCAAAAGAAACTCAAAAACCAGGGGATTTTAAGAGACTTTATTGAATCATAGTGTAATGACTCAAATCTGGATGTTTGTTGAATTTACTTAGTCGAATAGACCAAAGCCCATGTCGTCATCTGATCCCTCAGACTCCTCCTTGACCTCCTCCTTAGCAGCTGGAGCTGCGGCAGCAGTCTCTGCAGCTGCTACAGGCGCTGCTACAGCAGCAAAAGCAGACGGGTCAGCCAGGAAGGCCTTGACCTGTGAGGACAAAGGTACACTTTAAGTTTCCATTTACAGGGTTAGGGTTGTGAGGCAGAAGCCTATCAAATTATGGAATTAACTGTGCAAATGATCCTTTCTACAAACACATTGTCTGAAACCATACGTGCCTGGCAGTCAAGAGATGGTGACCGACAGGTATAGCAAGGAAACAAGTTATTGTTTGCAGGGGGAACGACAAAGCAGTACTACACAAGCTGCATTGTAACTTATCCTGCTTTATAAAAACCAATGGCTTAGTTTATATAAAAAATAAAATAAAAAGTTTGATACCAGACTCTTTTCTAGGTACATTTTAAGTTTTCCCATTTACAGAGTTTCCTAATTATGCAAAACACACTGCAATAGCACTAAAGCTCATCTGCGTGCCAACTAAAGGGACATGGACTGATTTAGCGAGCATACCTTGTCTGCCAGGGGGAAGGAGTAATCCGTCTCAACAGCGACAGCCAGGACTCTCTTGTAGCCATTGATGACAGAGTGGGGGACAGAGGCCAGAGTGGGGTAGCCGATCTCCAGGCACACACTTGCGATGTTCCTCACACCCTAAAAATAAACAAATTGTTAAATTTCATACACTGCTGTCCTAAAACAAAGAATATTTCCAGCACCAAATATATTTACATATAATTAGTTCAGGCCCCAAATAACCTTTGGTTCTTAAAGGGCAGAATATCATAAGTGACCCTTTTGTCAGTATATGCCAAACAAATATGACTACTTGGTTTTAAGTGGTTCTTCATTGCACGGACTGATTTTTAAATTTTTTTAACGCAGCCTCTCACCTCCAGGAACTTGGCATGCAGAGAAGCCTCAGTGATGTCGAGCACCTCAGGACTGTAAACACTGCCATTGTCATACACCTGCTGGATGATGAGTCCATAGGAGAAGGGCGAGATGTTCAGCATGTTGAGGAGTGTGGCCTCGCTGGCACCAACCTTGTCGCCGGGTTTGATCAGACCGACGTCACTCTGGGGACAGAGATAATTTAGTTACTGATGCAAGCATTTTGATGTTCATCATTTGGTTTGACATCCATGCTCTTCATTAGCTTTCCAAATACTGTAATCATTTTCAAACTTACCAAGATTTCAATGCTTCCCTTTGAGATCTTTGTGGTGATACCCAGAGCCTGGAAGAAAGAGGTCTTCTCAGGACCCAGACCAGTGTTTTGGGCTGGCACAATCACTTCACAAGGGGCGATTGCTCCAGCACGGGCAGCTGCAGGTACCTGGAGTATTGATGACAGTTTAGCATGCTGCTCTACTGGGGCTGAATTTAAACCTCAAGAATAGGTTTGAACATTGTTGGCTGGAGCGCAACTTAAAGTTTAAATCAGTGTCTGAAACCATACGTGCCTGGCAGTCAAGGGATGGTGACTGACAGGTATAGCGTGGAAACAGTTACTGTTTGCAGGGGGAACGACAAAGCAGTACCAAACAAGCTGCATTGTAACTTATCCTGCATCTCAACAGGGTCTTGAGTACCAGCCTTAGCAATAAACCAGGTCTCTCTACAGTGTTCCTGTATATTTTTCTGTTCAACAGTTAAGTGCTAGAACCAACTGCCGAACACGGGTGAACTTAATAAGTTGGTATTTATATGCAACAGTGTAAAACATAGTTCGTCAAATACAATACAACTAAAGACTCTGGATCCATGTCACACAAAAGAGTTCTTAAACTCAATGTCTGAAACAATCCTTAGTCCATGTAACATTTAGTTAAAACAAATTCAGTCAATAAACAGTATTGCAATAGTTCTACCATTATGAAGGTTGTAATTTTTGGTTTATTGAGATGCTTGCTCAATTGTTAGTCAGCCTGAGGAATTTTTTGGCAATTCTGTTGATCGCATTACCTTGTTGGTCAGCAGCATGTCCCGGACCTCAGCCAGATCCTCCTTGGTGAAGACAAAGCCCACATTTCCTTTAATGTGAGGCAGAAGCCTATCAAATTACAGAATTAACTGTTACAATATGTGTGCAAATGATCCTTTCTACAAACAAATTAAGCGTTTAATTGTCTGAAACCATACGTGCCTGGCAGTCTAGGGATACTGACTGACAGGTATAGCGTGGAAACAAGTTATTGTTTGCAGGGGGAACGACAAAGCAGTACTACACAAGCTGCATTGTAACTTATCCTGCTACATAAAACCCGATGGCTTAAGTTCAAAAAAAGTCAAATACCAGACTCACTTCTCCAGGGCAGCATTGTTCTCCAGGTGGCCACGGATGGCTTTGCGCATCATGGTGTTTTTACCCATCAGCACCACAGCCTTGCCACGCAGGGACAGACGGATGGTCTGCATCTGCTTGGAGCCCACGTTGTCGGCACCCACAATGAAGCATTTTGGATAGTCATCCAAAAGTTGCTACAAAGAGGACAAAGTGAATTTAATTCAATACACACACACAAATATAGGTAACGTTGCAGAATATAAATTAACTTATACTTCCAATACAAACTTACATCAACTAGGTTAAGTCCTACTTACGATTATTTTCATAAAATAGTTGGACTTCCACGTGGCCCTGTCTTCCCTGGGCATCTTTGCAGTGCTTCCAAGGATCGCTTAAACAGCTGGTTTAAAGACAAGGTAATACCTGCACACAAAAATAATGAAACCGTTAATAAACTAGAAACACAACAAACTATAAAATCTACATATAGGCCCTGCCATGAGGTTGACAGCTAGCGTTTAACGTTAGCTGGCTAGCAACAAGCTAGCACTATATTAGCAGCGCGGCCTGCTAATATAATGCTAGCTTGCTGCTAGCCGTTAGGCCTCACCGCCGTACTGTTATATATCACAAAACATTAAGCGTTAGGTACTACAAGCGTCTATCTCATGAAGCAATAAATTAAACATTAAATAATTCTACTACATTTTAGGTTTTTCTTTTTTCTGAAAGAGCGAAGCCAAGTCCTTACCTCTGACAGTAGGGTCGCGTGAAAGAAAGAGAAATAGGAAATGCGCGAGGAGACTATATAGCAATCAACTGTCCAATCACAAAGTAGGCATGGGCGTCAGCTACCCAGCTATTGGATGGCTGCCCTGTCAATCACATCTTTTGTCACACTGTCACCGATAAGAGTACTTCCACTACAAGCAACGTCTCACTCCGTGTCAACTTTAAGCCAGAAACGTGGTGTAACGTTTATGATGTTTCTACCTTTCGAACTGGCCAATGGTTAACGGTTCCTCTTAAAATGAACGTTGGTATTAGCCAACTAGCTAACGATAGCAGAGAAAAACGATGGCACAGCCGACCAGTTCTACAGCTTCCGTCAGAGATCTGGATCCATGTTTTTGGGTATCTGTCACCGGCAGACAAGTTTAGCGCACGGGCGTCCTGCAAGTACTTCAGAAAACTCGTGGACCACGGATCGCTTTGGAAAGACTGGTCAGTAATTCTGGGGTTTCAGAACGGAACTTACAACAGTCGATTCTGGGCCACTCTTCGCCGCAGAAAAGTCACCAGTGTGGTGATGAGGAGCACCAAAGCTAAGGACTGGAAACAACTGTCCCTGTCCCTTCCTTCTCTCACCACAGTGGTAATGGACCAAAGCTCCCATGCGAGCCTCGACTGCATAAAGGACTTTCCACATCTGAAACGTTTGGCCATTAGAAGCAGTAGCTTAGACCTTTTGCTAAATGCTTCTACAGTGTGTCGACCCCAGCAGCTGACCCAACTTAGCATGTGTGATGTTACATTCCCCACTGCAGGAATGGGTGACTTCATGTCTGCTGTTTCCCAGTTTACAAATCTCACATCTCTGGTCTGTCATCAGATGGAGATCTTTCAAGAAACTATTTGGATGGTTCACTCCATACTTAACTGCCTGCCTAAGCTGAAGCATCTCTCATTGTCCTTCGTGCAAACACGGTGCGCCTTTCACAATATTTCCAGACCCACACCGTGTCCCTTAGGAGGACCAGTCTTGTCCAGTTTGGAGCTTATCGACTGCATAGATCATTCATTACCAGAAGATGCAATGAGGCTGATGCCTGGCCTGAAGACTCTTGCTGTTTTCTACAGGTGCTCACATCAGAAAACGCCAGAAAGACGTCCATCGCCTGACGGCCATCACCTGAGAACATGGCTGAGTGACCTCCCTCAACTGTCAACCCTGGTCATCGCCAAGGGCCCACCTGTGAAGAAGTACGTCACCTCCATTCCAGCCACAGTGACCGGTCTCACGCTGTGTGTTGCAGGATTGTCCTCGGAGGACATGGCGGCCGTAGCGGTGCAGGTACCACATCTCCTGCACCTTCACATAGACCCCTGGCCCTCACATTTGGGAGCTCACACAGCTCAAATCCCACAACTGTTTCCGAAGCTCAAAAGCCTCAAACTCCGCCACGAACATGTGCCAGAAAGAGATTTCTTACATCTTCACCAGCTGCAGGACTTGGAATATTTGGAGATTCTGGACAGCCGCCCGCAAATCTCTAAACTTGCTGGCAAGCTCCAAGCTCTCACAAAGTACAGACTTCAGGTCACAACCTCTCCTCGAAAGAGAGATGTGTTGTCTTGTCCTTGTGTTCGGCAGGTGTATTGACTTCACTGTCTTCAAGCAGTCCAGTCAGATGGTTGATATGTTGTTTGAACCTGTTGGGATCAAATTAATGTCCAGGGTTTTGATTTTTTAAATATTTTTAACACACATTTTATTCAAACAAATCTACAGACTTCTCACTGAGCTATATCATATAATCTTAGCCTGATTTGGGTGGCTGTAGTGCCTTGTCGTACTCCACACTGTTACCCTAAATCAGGGTTTCCCAACCTAGGGGTTAACCCCTGACAAGGGGTCACAAATTAAATGCAAGAGGTCATGACATTTTCTCTGTGTAACTCTATATATCAAAGGTCCTGTGTTTGATCTACACACAAAGTGCACCTATAATTTACATTTAAAACGGACTGCTAATGTGGGGCTGGCACTTATTTTCTTATGCATCACACTGAAATGAATGTCTGTAAAATATTTGGTACAATCACCCTGATTACTTCCACTCAGTATGTTTTAATATTTTGTGAGAATCTTGTGTACCAAAGATAATGGTTCAATGCAAAACATTGAATAGTAAAAGGTATGAATAAAAAGAAAATCACTTATCAGACAACGCAATGCCAGAAATAAAGTACTTATTTTATTTGCAGCAGTTATAATAATCAGTCAGTAATCAGGACCCACATGGGCTTAAACCCCACCCACACAAAGAGCCAGACAAAAGTGTGGCTCATGAGAAAATTCAAATGGTAAAATTTCACATGAATGTCTCCATTTACAAAGTTCACTTAATGTCATCAACAGTAAAAGGCTTTGATTTTTTTAATGAATTTTTTGACAGGATCAAAAACTATAAGGCAGTAAGTATACTGTAAGCACATACATATACACGGGTCAAAGTTAACTCACAATTCCTGTTTATTTCCCTCTGCTACTTCCTGTAAATCTGAATCAGCTACAAGTGTACGCTTTACTTTCTGCTGAATGCCTCTGTATGGAGCGTTTCTCCTTGGCTCGTCGATTACAGTGTAAACTATTGGGTGTTAAGATGCACCACAGCAGACGAAACCCATTTAGCCCATAAAGAGTCAAATCACATGAAAGGTTGAGAACTCCACAGTGTATAAGACCTTATTGCATTGACACATTTGGCACAAGAGAAACATCTTCTCAAAGTAAAAACAATCTGAATGTAGATGCTGCGCATTCACTCTGTGCGCACACAGTGAATCAAAGTTAAAGACAAGCAATGTTGTCCCAAAAAAAAAAAAAAACACTCACTGTCTCACGTCACAAAACAGAGCTTCAGGTAAAATAAAGATGAAATGAGTCATAACATCTAGATGTAATTGCTAGAGGCTTGGCCATGGCTTGGTGTTGTATTCTGATTCCTGACCAGCTAACACCAACATCCAGCTTCCAACAGCTCAGACAGCAGGATCATAGTTCATGACTCAAAATTAAAATAATGAGGGCTGCGTTTCCTTGGAAGTCTGACGCACTGGAATCAAAGATGGTACTTGTTGTGTGTGAGAACAAGGTCAACTATTGTTAGCCTGCATGCCAATAGAGCCAGCTCTTTGCATATCAGTGTGAGCCCAAACCGCTCAAAAATATATATATTTTCATCAAAACGGTGACAAAACACAGTTCTGTCGCAAAGTCGAGCATATTACAGGTATACAAATTTAGATTCTGATTGTAAAAGCAACTGGCAGCAATTGCTGATGAAAGTCCACATATAAGAAAGCATGCTTTTAATCCACAACCATGTTGTAAATCTTTAACCAGGGTTTTTAATAGATTCAATACAGTGATAAATTCACAACAGTAGCAATTGTAAAACATGGAAAAGATGGTGAACGGAAGAATCATTTATTCTGAATTGAACTACATAAATCACGAAAATCTCTACTTTTAAAGTGGAGTAAAGACAATCAACTTTGTTTTGGCTCGTTTTAAATTGCATCATAAGTTCAACATTATTGACCATAGTACACGTTATTCTTATTGACCTACTTTTTGTCATCATCAGCCACTACCGTTTCATTTCATTTGAACATTATTAATGTAAATGACACAACGCACACTTTGCGGTAGGAAAGTACAAGTTTATCCGGGGAAAGAAGTTCAATATATGTATATAGACTTGCGTTTGATCTCACTCCCAATGGGAAATAATTCACTTACAAGAGCACAAATGTGAATGTAATGTATGCTGAAAACATCTGGGTTCAATTTCATAGTAAAACAGTAGAAAAATAAGGACTAGCTAATATCTTGCCGCCACCTGTAAAATGCACCTTAAGACGGTCTCATCAAGAGATCTGTGGGTGGAGTGTGCAAAGAGTTTGATCTGGTATTTCAAAGAAGTGGAGAAGAAGATGGAGGAGTTCTGTGTATGTGTCTGTGTGCATGTACGTCTGGAGTATTTTCATGGTTAATTTTAAATGGCACCTCAATAGTTTCCAAAGCTAGAAAAATACATCTTTGTCATGGATTATTCCACTCATTGGCCGAGCACTGTGTATTCAACACTCAACATATTCTAAAACTGCTTAAGTCAACTCTCCATGGTCCATGCAATTAAGCAGCTATATCAGCATAGAACCATCATAGGGTGCAAGGTCTTGCCCTGCAATGGGGGAATTAAATCATTTACAAATCAGCGCTCTGAAGAAGTCTTGATTTGACGCTCATATATGTACACACGCACAAGGGGGAAATAAGCGTATTTTCTTCGCTGCACACGGGAGGAAAAACTCTAAATAAAAATCTCTTTGGGCTCTCTTAAAAATGTCTTTAGCAAACGTGTGAAATGCAAAGCCTGAGAGGTTGGACAGCTAGGGAAGTCCCTTCCATGTCATGGGTCAATACTCTGAGACATTTCTCACCCTAGTGATGTGATCCACCAGCGCACCAACTCATTCTCAAAAAACAATTCACTGACTCATACATGCTAGACATGTGAGTGCATTCAGACATGTCAAATTAATGTGTAGACGGGTGTACAAACACATTTATACACAAACACTCTAACTGAAGAGTTTAACAAAGCAGCCCTGGCAGTAGGGCTTGTCGTTCTGCTCCTTGAAGGTGCCTTTGTTGAGCTGCTTAAGGCAGAAAGCGCACACAAAGTGCTCTGGGTGGAACTTCTTGCCCATTGCTGTGATGCAGCGGCCGGTGATGGGCTTCTGGCAGCCGGAGCACAGCGAGCCGCGACGCTCGTGGTAGTGCGACTCGCAGTACGGCTGGCCGTCGTGGTCAAAGAAGCTGCCGTTTATGAATGGCGTGAAGCACTCCTGGAAAATCAGAAGAGAAGAGGTTTTAATATTACGATGATGGGTTTCGGTTGTCACCACATCTGTTGGATATGTTGAGTGGCTCACCCTGCAGACGAAGCATTCAGGGTGCCACAGTGAGTTGAGAGCAGAGATGTAGTTCTCCAGGATGGCACGGGCACAGCCGCCACATTTAGGGGCAAACATGTCAAAGTAGTCCTTTCTGCAGAACGCCTTTCCATCCTTCTCATGGAAACCTAGAGGGCAGCAAAGACACACGGTGATTCACTGCATGCTTCATTTGATAATTCAAATTTTACATTATTCTTTTTTTTTTTTTTTACTCAAGCCAGGTGTTGTGTTAATAATTGATGAGCAGTTGGTACCTTCTGGTCCGAAAAAGGCTCCACACTGGGCACAAAAGAAATGCTCTGGATGCCAAGTCTTGTCCAAAGCGGTCACTACTCTCTGTGAAACAAAGGAGAACCGAGTGGTCAATCATTCAACTCCTGCTAAAAGGTGTGACCCATAAACAAACAGGTTCTAAAAGAAAGTCCACATGCAGTATGAGCATGCGTGTTTGCAATTAAGAAAGAAACAAATATCAGAAAGTCAGATGCCAGGAGAGGGCAGCGAAAGTCCACAGAGGCGGTGTGGGAGGTGCTGGTCTGCTATGACTGTTACCTCATGTTTTCCAGGCCTGATAGCATTTCTCAGTAGCTTCAGCTCCAAGCACACTCATACTGTCACACAAGGTTTTACAACATCCACAGCTGCTGAGTTTGTGCAGCAGGGCAAGAACTGTAAACTACATGTCTGAGCACAAGTGATTCTTGGCTTTACCACCAGGGGGTGCAGTGTTGAAAAGTACATTCAAACCATTACAACAGTACAAAAACACTGCATGTAAATGAGCATCACCAAAGTAAATGCTTTTTTGTTTTTAAAGATTCAGGTTCAAAATTATTAAAGTTGAGCTATTCACAATCAGATTTTTCTCCGATTTTTAAAACAATTAAGTATAAACAAGTATATACAGTCAAGCAAATTCTTTATTTCATTCATAAATTCTAAATCTAGTGGTTCCCCCCCTGATTAAAAAAAACCCCAAAACTAAGATTTGAATGTAAACAATTGAAAGTTAAAAAATGGCTTACCAAAGACAGACAGATAGACAGAAGGAAAAAAAGGGGAGTGAAAGAAAGAAAGAAAGAAAGAAAGGAGTAGTGAATTAGGAAACCTACCTCTGGCACAGTGTGTGTGTATGTTGTGTGTAAGAACATAGGGTGTAAACTGTAAACTCCCGATAGGAGTGTGTCACTATGAGGATAAGACTGAGCGCTGACAAGCAAGAGGAGAGTAGTATGTAGTCTGCATGCACAGGACAAGTAGATGCCCCTTCTCTTCTACAGCCTCTAGGATTGATTGTGTGTGTGTGTGTGTGTGTGTGTGTGTGTGTGTGTGTGTGTGTGTGTGTGTGTGTGTGTGTGTGTGTGTGTGTGTGTGTGTGTGCTTGAGAAATAAAGGCAATTTATGCCATGTAGTGATTTTTCCAGTCAGGCCCTAATCCATTAAGTTATGAATAAATAAATATAAGTATCCACCCATCCATGGTAAATGTGCCAGTGTGTGTGTGTGTGTGTGTGTGTGTGTGTGTGTGTGTGTGTGTGTGTGTGTGTGTGTGTGTGTGTGTGCAATTTAATGTATGCACTACTAACATCCAGTATGGGTCCATTACAGTAGTGGCATCGCGGTGAGAACAGGCTGTGGTAGTCTTTCTCACAGAAAGGCTGCCCCTCACGCTCAAAGAAGTTCCTCGAGCCGATCTCCTCCTGGCAGTGGGTGCACACAAAGTGCTCGGGGTGCCATGTTCTGCCCATGGCAGTCACCACCTGGTGTGGGGAGACACAGTCCATTAAAGTGAAATGAGCTTCTGAGGGAAGGACCTGGCTCAGCAGAGAAAATTTCTGCAGCCTTGCATGCAATAAAACAAAGGGGATTTTGCAAAACAGCAGCAGATATCATAATTCAATGCTTAAAAAATTAACTATTATATATAAAAAATGATGTCAGTCCATTGCAGATGAATCATGATTCACAGAAAAGAATATTATTGCGGTTCTTTAAACAGAAGTCTCTTATTAGGTAAGTAAGTCATGTAATAAAACACAGAATAAAAGCTTTAAATTTATATTGCTCCACTTATTGGTTGCCAATTAAATAAGAGCTGAATTATTGATAGATTGACTGGCTTGGGAGCTCAAGCAATCAGCACAGCCTGAGATATGTGGAACTTGAGTCAACACTACACAAGCTATCCAACATTGAGGGCAATCTTCTTTTCACCACATTCTTAACAAAAACAAAAAGCTAGGATGATGTTTTTATAAGCCTAATGTGCCTCAATGTGTTCTGACTTGTATATGTGTGATTCAGTGTTATCATCACCTGCCCAACAATGGGTTTCTTGCAGGCTCCGCAGACACCTTTAGCCACCGTCTGGACTCCGAGTCTGTTGAGGTCGGACTGCAGGCTTCCAAGCATGTTGTCCAGCTTGTTGGCTGGTTTCGGGGGACCGGTGGGAGAAGTCTTTCCCTGGGACTGGATCTGATGGACATGAAATACCAAAGAAGCTTCACTCTACTGTTCTCATAATTTTGGATGATCTTTTTTTGGACTTACCTTCTTGTCACATCACATCATTTTGTAATATAATGTTTTCATGTAAACTGCCTTCACAAATGTTTGTTACAATTGTCTCTCCCTGGATTGCTGGTAGTGCAACCAGGGAAGAATCTAGACGCTGGTTAGCGGTCTCCTCTTTCCGGTAGACGCAAGATAAAATAAAGACAAGCCATGAACATATCAACCTGGACAAAATCTTATCAATCCTAACCCATGTTTGCAGGCTTTTGATGATAAATCTCTAGCATCAATATCGTGTGTGTGAATGTGTGTCTGGCTAAAGCAATGTACGCAAACACAGACCTTCTCAGATGGTTATTGGAGCTTCATGACTCTTGAATTCCACTGAGAGAGAAAATAGCATCTCTGCTCCACGTAGTCGCTCACACACACACACACACACACACACACACACACACAAATAAAAAAGCCTGGCATCTCACTGAGCCTTCGACCGGTACACACTAATACCACAGCGCTCATATCAATCTCAAGCTCTACAAGTCCTCACCTAAACTACCTCAGTAAAGACACCATGGATTCTTAAAGAAGGGATGGTACATTAAACTTCAACCTGCTGGTATATAACCTAGTGCGAACTGTTGACGGAAGTCCTGTGGGAGCGGCTATAAGTGTGGTGGTAACTGTGCTGTCATGTGGCAGATTAGGTTTCAGTTGCACTGCGAGCCTACCATTCCTGCGCATGGCCGGACAGGGTAACAAGAACATGGGGGGTTACACTCCTCTTGCTTCTAAGCTTGTAAACTCTCCTCTCAATTCTGAACACACAGCCCTTGGCGCCGTCAGATGTCAGAATTAGAAAAGGGTCTCAGTCTCTCCAGCCTGAATGTCAGCAACCACCACAAGCTGGCCTGACTGGATTTCATACAAAGCTTTAAAGCGACTACCTGTTGCAACTTGGCATGAATAGACACCAGGGGTCGAGAAGAGAGCCAATGACCAGACAAATGATATAGCTCACATGAATACAGAGGTTCAACGGCTTGGATTTGAACCAAATAACCCGAAAACACACTTGAGTAAAACAACTCAAAGTTTAAAGGAAGGTCAGAGAAGAGAAAGAAGAAGAATGGTGATCCATGCCTGCATTGGTGGGAAGATGGGGTCATACTCAGTCTGACAGCCCACTGATACAAAGACCTTGGGAGGCGGGGGTGGCGTGACAGGCTTTGGAGGGGGGCTAGGTGATGGAGGGGGCTGGACAGGGGGAGGCGTGGGCTCCCTGGGGGGAGGAGTAGGTTCCTTCGGGGGAGGAGTGGGTTCCTTGGGGGGAGGAGGGGTAGGTTCTCGAGGAGGGGGAGGGGGAGGGTTCGGAGGGGGAGGGGGAGGAGGTAGTGGTGGGGGAGTCTGCTTCACTGGGGGTAGCTTTTTGGGTGCTGGGGGAGATTGCGGAGGGGGGAGGATTTTTCTCTGTGGGGCAGGTGATTCTGGAGGGATGATGATCTGGGGGAAAGAATGAAAAAGGAAACAGCAAAGAGAGGAAACACACAGATCACAAAAACAGAGGTCAGAATGAGGGAAAGGAAATGGTAAAAAAAAAAAAAAAAATGGCACAACAAACTGAATTGTTAAAACTGACTGTCAAAGACAGATAAAATATTTTTGGCAACATGATGAATCATCATAAATATTTAATGTTTGCCAGTCAATGTATTAGCCATAGGCCAAACATAAGCTAAACCATCAGAGTTAAAGATAACTTCCAACTTTTGGTTTAACATGTTCCCGGAGTAGCACTGAACAGCACTGACTCCTGCTGTGCGTCTCTAACGTCTACCTTATCCACAGATGGCTGGACCCTTTCTTCCCGTGTTCGCTGTGGGTTGGACATGACGATGACTCCCTCTGTCATCCAATCATCTGGCAGTTGTTTACGCTTGCGCTCCACTCGCCCAATTCCCAGTTTCCCCTGCAGCTCCTCAATGAGTCGATCTTGCGAGTTGCTCTTATTCACAATGACCGGTCCCATTTTACGTCGCAACATTCCATCCCTGAACATTGGATGCACATTGGAGGTTTCTTTGGTGCGGCGGATAACCGACTTGAGCTAGAGAGTAGATGATATAAGGAGGTTTGGGAAGCTTGGATTGTGCCATTCACCAGAAAGTCCATGTTGGGTTGCAAACACAAGCAGGACAGACCCAGCACAGGATGTCTCATTCAAGTGGCAAAAATGCTCAAGGACCGGCTCCAGAACATACTTTTGTCAAAATGTTCTGGAGGTTTTGTCAAGCACTCATGTATCCAATCAAATTTGCCTGCAGAAGCAAAGCACAGCCCTCCATTCCATTCAAAGTCTGCATAAAACTACTTGGGTATCTGTGGCACGGCATGCTGGATCGCTGAGCTCAAGACAATACAAGTCCATCACAAAATGCTTGCACATAAGTCTGCACGTGCCAAAGCAAGGCCAAAGATCATGTGCACGTTCTTAGTGCATAAATGCATTAAAGATATTCACCCTAGTGTCTTTGTATTGACACCATCAGTGATTGAAAACACATTTTTGCATCAGCCATTGGTTGCATAGAAATGACAGGCCAAGCCCTGTGACTAACACAGCAATGTGGACTGAAGCAAGTAGGGGCGTGCGGAAACATCCTTTTAGCAAAGCTTTCGACATCAGCCACAAATAGTCTCTACAGGGAGATTTCTCCCTCAAGCCATTTTGCAATTGCTATGCAATGACACCACATGCATCACACCACATAGATGGAGGAATTTCTCTTCATCAAGACACACATTATGTTTTTGCGTAGCTCCTTGAGTATTTGTAGGAGCTGCTCTCCCAATATAAGCTTATTTCGGCAACTAGAGATACACACAGCCATTCTGCCACTATTGTCAGAGACAATTAATCTTATCTTAGGCCACATGGCCATGTAATAGAAAGACACGGCCAAATAATAGCTTCTCCAGCTTTTTTGCCAGCAGCTTATTTTGGGAGAGTGAAGTTGAGAGTCCTACTTGGCCAGAAGCAGATAGTCGCTCGACAGCAGAGGGCTGCTGTGTGGGAAGTTCCAGCGTTGCATCTGGTGTCCCAGGGCAGGTAGAGGGGGTGAAACACTCATCAATCCAGCTGGACTCAGTCATGGGCGTCAGGGTTCCGTCTTGGCTGAGATCAGGGTCTATTCCGTCTTCCTCTTCCCAAGATCTGTCTTCATATCCGGGCATAAAGGAAGCAGGTGGCTGGTTGTCACTCATTTGGGAGGAGTCAGGGGCTAAGAGTTTGTCTAAAGCATCATCTAATAAAGGTTCCCGACATGGCCATGTTAAATCCAGCATTTCACCTTCCTGCTTTTCTGTAGGAGGGAGAGACCGGCTATTTGATGGCACAGCTGGAACTGGTGAAGCTCTGGGACTGCTGCTACCTGGAACTGTGTAATGTTTTCTGATGACTGAGGCAGGACTTGAAAGCCTTGGGAGTACTACTGGGCAAGCAGTCATTGGCAATATTTCAGGACTAGAGCTCTTGGATACACTTGCTGAACTAGAGATATCAGGAACTGTCACAGGACTTGCAATCTGTGGAAATGGACTTGAAAGTCTTGGAATTGACACTGGACTAGCACTCTTGGGAACTATTTCTGGACTAACACTTTTTGGAACAGTTACCGGACTAGAAATATTATGGACTGTCACTGGACTCGCACTTTTTGGAACTGGACTTGAAAGCCTTGTAACCGTCACTGGACTAGCAGTCTTTTTATTGTCTTCTGGGGTGTGACTTATAGGAACTGGACTGTAGCTTTTAGGGATTGGGCTTGGATTCTTTAAAGACTGACTTAGATTGGAGCATTTAAGATCAGGTGGATTGGGACTCTTGGCTCTCAGAATGGGACTGGGGTTTATAGACACAGTAACATCACTAGAGCTCTCTGAAACACCTACTGGACTGGATCTGCTGGCAGTGGGTATTGGACTAGAACATCTGCCACTAGTAACTGGGCTTAAGCTTTTTCCAGAAGGACTTGAGACTTTATTCGCAGAGAATTTAGTGATGGACATATGTGTAGGGCTGTCGACTCCCGTTTGACTAGGAGGCTTTGTGGTACTAGAGATACTGAGGCTCTCCTCATGAGTGATCTCACACGCGACACTGCCACCATCATCTATCTGTTCGATTTGGGAGTACTGAAGGCTCTTGGACGATGCAATGACTACAGTGGAACCAGCTGAAGATGTAGGGGTTGAAGTACCATCTTCATCTATGTGGAGTTCCAGTGGAAGAGGGGTACAGGAGGGAGTAGTGAAACTAGAGGGTAGAAGAGTATCCACTGAACCAATATTAGGATTTATAGACGGGGCTGCTCCTGGGGAACCAGCAACCAATGAAGGGTCTCCAGCCTCCTGATTCACAGACGACTGAGAGCCAGACTGAATCAGGTGCATTGATGTAATTATCGCAATGTACAAACAAAGACAAGACATAAACAGTGGTAGAGAAAAGAAAAAGAGACCAGGAAAAACACATTGAGAATGAAGGGAATGAACAGAAAAGTTGTCTCAAACACAAAGCCAAGCAGAGTCTGAGTTCACTCAATTTTTTTCAAATAATCAATCCTGAAATACTACAAAAACTAACTTAAAATAAATCAAATACGTTTAGTTTCTTTTTATTTAACAAATGAAGTCTAGGGGGCAGAAACCAGAAATCTCAAATCTCAAAAATGACAGAAGTAACACTTCTTTAACAAAGTCTCAACGAAAGTTGAACATTTTTATCATCACAGAGATAACATTTATTGTTATGTGTTAATGGGTTTTAATGGGAAATCAGATTGGTTTACATTTTGTTAAGTTGTCAACATGTGTTGATTTTGCTGCGTCAACCCATTAACTTCCTCTATGAATGTGACAAACAAAATTGCACCGTCAAAGAAATGTAGTACAACGAATTTGAATTGTCATCTAGTATGTTTGTTTTGTCAAGTGTGACAACAACTCAAAGTAAATTTGAAACTCAAAGTTGGTTGTCAATTATGGGTCAGTTTTAAAATATTTTGTTGAATTTAAAAAAAGCGGTTCCAAAATAAAGGGTAGGTTAAAAAGTTGAGGTAAAAAAAAAGCACCAGCCACTTCATTTATGCCATTGCAACACTGCAAAAGTTGACGGGATTGAGGGAAATCTATGTAAACAGTAAAACAGCAGAATATCTGTTCAACTTTTCTATTGTGGACACAATTGCAACAGCAATCCATTAAATATTACAAAATGTCAAAACCACATGTACTGAAAAGATACCGAAGAGATGCTAAATAACATTTGTCTGATCCTAGTTTCTACAATTCATTTCACTGTCATGCAAACCCCTAAACTTCTGCAGTGCAGTCCTAAACTGTTACACAATGCCAAAAATAAACATCCTCTATCCAGTATGCAAACCCCCCCATGACTCCAAATCTACCCACTCCCATACTCACATTGCTTTGGACCTTGAAGTCAGATAGGGAGGCCATTAGCTCATCCAGCTCTCGTGTGGCAGAGGAGGCAGACATTCTGGCTTGCTGCTGTGCTGGAGTTTCCTCTAGTCCATCTGCGTGTTCATCTGACACAACCAACGGTGTGGGACTAAAGAAGGAAAGAACACCGTCATTCATGGGACTAATTGTTAATATAACATCCTTGAGCATTAATGTAAACAGCTACATGCAATGGCATGATTTCTATGTTTCTTTAACAGTTTGTGGCTTACATGGGTGAGGGCACAGAATTTTCCAGCTCATCCAGAAGGCTCTCTACACTTGGTCGTACATCCTCTATTCCCCGAGCTGCAGCGCTGCGTTTGGGCTTCTCCAATACAGGTGGAGCAACCTTGCCTGAAGTAGAGACTCCATTCTCCTGAACGTGGTGGATGACACTGCTGGCAGGCAGTGGGGGAGCTGCTTCTTCTATTACAGAAGAAAATGCTAAATAAATGTCCCTTATAGATCCACATTGCATAGTTAATCATATTGTAAATGGCAAACACTAAAATACAGTGGCGAGAAGGGACATTCCTGTGTGGCACCACAAAAACAATTACTAAATGTAGATAGCGTCATCCGAGAAACATAAGAGAGCATTTTCTAAATCGTAAAGTAATCCCTTCATGTACCTTCTGTGGGGAAGGCAGGAGTGCTTTGCTGCACAGCGTTGAGCTCCAACAGCAGGCGGTCCAGCTCAGACAGGTTGCTGCCCAAGGATGAGTTCATGGCAACAGCTGATGACTCACTATTCTTCTGCTTATTAGGGAAACTGTACAGAGAACAGAGAAGAACCAATATTTACTATAAACAGAACCAAGGACTGAGAGTGATGCTATATTTTGACACCGGCATCATTTGGAGAGCGGCTCACAGATGAGTCAACACACAAAAGGAGATTTCTATTTGAATGATGTGTGTGTGTGTGTGTGTGTGTGTGTGTGTGTGTGTGTGTGTGTGTGTGTGTGTGTGTGTGTGTGTGTCAAAAAGATTACACACATCATTATGTTCCCCCTTTTAATGTCCTCCCTATGATTTGCTAAATACTGTAGAGGTTTTCCACAAAAATGCGGCCAAGTAAAGTCATCTATAAGAGTTCCCTAACTTTTGAGGTAATAAGTTATTTTTTTATAGATATTTATACACTGTTGATCCAACTGGTGTGATTCAAAGTCCTACCTGTACACGTGGTCCTCTTCACCAGTGGGTTGAGTTGGACTGCTGCTAGCTCTAGACCATGGGCTTCTTTGAGCTGAGCTGAAGGACTGAGGACATGAAGGGAAGTCACTTTAGAGTATTCAGAAGTAAATTAAACAATGTTTTTAATTGAACAATGTATCTTTCACTTGTCAAACAATAACATGCATGTGAGCTTTTACCTCGGTTTCATCAAGTCCGTTTAGCTCAGAGGGCGTGGGTGGGACTTGGGGTGGAGAGCAGAGGTCTTGCTGGTTCTGACCCCCAACAGGGAAGGAGTAGGCGGTCTCGTCAGACAGGAAGAGCGGACGCTTGGAAATGTGGGATGTTGTGGACTCAAGGTCCGCCAACAAAGCATCTGTGGAAATACAAAACAAAGATTTTCTTCATCACAGGTCTGGAGTTAATTATATTCTCAGACAGGGTTGGGTGAAAGTACAGGATAGAGCAGCAAAAACGTATCACCAGGGCGGTTTGCCTACACACAGGAACAAATAATGACAGCGTCTTTCGCAATCGGTCAAAAGCTCATGTTCACTGACATCAGGGGAGGTGGAGTTGTAAAAGTTGAATCATGCAGACTGTCATGGCCACTCCTTTGGTTACTCATTGACCCTCGTCTGCCTGCAGTCTTGACATGTCTTAAATCCAAGAGTCGCTGTCAAGTCTGCAACCAGGTACACATACTCATATTTACCATCTATACGACAACAACGACCGTCACTGCACGAAGAGGCCAAGAAAACAACTACTAATTTAGAAGTCCTAACCAGCAGGTAGAAGGACACATAACATTATAGGGGATTTAATGAAGAGTTCAGACTGTATTACTGGATACTTGGGCTTATTTTAGCTCACTCACCACAGCAGTGTTTAGTTTCTCTTGCAGAATGTCACAAGTCCGAAAAAATGTAATCCATAATTTAAACAAACTTACTCTAACAATTAGTACAAAATTAATGGTATAAACATTATTGTATATTTTCCTTTACGGCAATATATTTGACGCTGTTAAGGACAATAACGTCAATATCAAATACATAATCTAATGTAAGTTCTTGAAAATAAACAAATAAACCATACTTAGAAACAGCAAATGAATAGCGTAATTACAATAAAGTTGTATTCCTAATCGTAAATAAGCTTGATTGAATGATTCAAACTGCACTTCATTGTTATGCATTTAATATTCTATACGTCATACAGCAATATCACGAGTAATGCTAAATTGATCTAAAAACAAACTACTCCAAAGATCTATCCTAAAATAAAGCAGCGGAGCAAGAAAGACAAAACCACAGCTAAAGTGACATGCAGATGAGACATACCTTAGACTAAAGACAAGAAGTTACACCCAGGGAAGTGAAGAAGAAGAAGAAGAAGAAGAAGAAGAAGAAGAAGAAGAAGAAGTGGAGGGGGAAGAGGGCAACCCAAACAGACAGGCAGGAACTGCCTTTCTTAACTCTACCATCAGCATAAGAGATCAAGAGCCGAAGAGGAGGAGGAGTGGGGGGGTGGGGGGCAACTGAGAGCAGAGGAGAGGGTGAGGTTAAAGAGGAGGAGGGTTTAAAATGAATGGCAGTGGGTTAGGGTCAACCCCTCCACGCTGCTATGCCAGCTCCAACATTGCTGCCTGAAAGCTCAAGTAAAAGATACTACTCACGCAAACGATTACCCTCTGAAAAGTAGTCTGATGAGCGCGTTGCAGCAGGTGAAGGAGAACGTTGTGAAATGAAGAAAAGTGGAGAGCAGGCAGAGCTCTTATCAACGGAGGCATGGCCAACGTAGGGAGTGGTATCACAAAAAAGGTATATAAAGGTGTAATCTGCCCCTCCTTCACCATGTCAGCACACTTTCCGCTTACGTTTCTCATGACTCACACTAACATCTAAGTTCGTCGAAGATTCAACTACAGTTGTACATTTTAATTTGTAAGGTTTGTTAGGTATAGCAGAGTATCATCAGTAGAGAAATAACTTGGACTGAAGTGTTTGCCAGACTCAGAGGAGACACAGAGGAAGCAGAGATCAATACCAGATCCACTTGGCCCAACTTAGCGTTAGCACGGATAGCATGATTAGCTTGGCTAACATGCTGGCTGACTAGGTTTCACAGCAGAGACTCCGTTCAGAAGCCCGAGCACATTCCACAGAGTTTCATTATGGACACAGCACAAGCTCACTGTTTACACTACTGCAGCCAGCTCTGTGTGTGTCTGTGTCCTCATCTCTTACTTGGTAGTAGCAAAAACAACACAGCTGTCAATCTTTATAAATCATACCAAGTATGGTGTATGATATAAAATGAACCAATAAAAGATGTTTCAAACCAACCGATAGACAGACACTGCAGGCTCTACTTCTGGTCCAGTAGAAGGGGAAGTCAACAAGATTGTGAACTCCTTCTAAGGTTGAGGTTTTCTGCAGAGGTTAAGACCACTTCTTCTTTACAACATTTACCCACGATGCAGCTGGGTTTTTATCATAAGATAACAACACAGAGAATGGGTGATATGTTGGGATGTACTATTTCAATCTGCACAGTCTTCCCTAATCTTCATAAAGGTGTACAAATTTACATATTAAGATGCATCTATGATGAAATAAGGACCAAAACATAATTTAGATTTTATCAGAGTCTTCTCTGAAACACGGCATAAATAAATATTGAGCATATCTGAGGGCCTCGCCTGGGTCCATATCTGCTCAGAATAAAGTTTTACTGCAGCTGGTGGAGACCTCAGTCAACAGATGTTCGTCCAGATTGTTTACACAAGAGATGTTAATCAACTTAGCTCTGGAGCTGAACTGGCTTCAACCCTGGTTATAAAGAATCTGCTGCTGCAAAATAGAGTTACGCTAAAACTCTAACCCCCAGGCTATGTGAAACACATATTATGTTGCCTTGCAGGAGAGCTGTATACTAACTTCTAATCTAAGGGAGTTAATTGAAATCAGCAGCTCATTGCTCTTAACAAAACGGTTGGAAAACAGCCCTATAATTTAGAGTATACAGGCAAAGCATAAAATATAGAAGCCAGCAGCTTACGGGTTGCGTTTGTTCACTGAACACTGCATGCTCGGCATGCTCTGATCCATCCACAAGCTACACAAACACACAGAGGTGTGTCAGTGTCCTCTGCCAAGGGAACATACCGGGACACACAGACTCCTGAGTAAAGCACAGACGAGTTCCCCAGTGACCAAAAATGGAACTACAGTAAAATGAGGAACTCATAATGAGACACCCAAGTAAAATGAGCCTCCCGAATCATTCTTATCGTCTGTAAGGAGAGGCCGTAACGTTGAGCATATGTTTGGTAGATGCATGTAAGACTGAACTTGTCTGAATTATTTGGATATGGGATGAAACTTCTGTTTGCTGTGTTATAAGAACAAAACTATATAAAATCTTAAGAGGCCAAAGTTCCAGAGAAGCAGGCTGTTGTGTGAAGGTGACACATCTTCCCCTGCCTCCCAGAAATAGGCTTCATCCATATCTAACAAACTGTCTACATCAATGTAACACAGTCTGCCCTCCTTGAACAACAAAAAAACACCAACATTTGGTTAGCTGCCATGTCCACGACACTAAATGTGACATGGCAGGGCACAGCTGTGCTCAAATAATGAGGAATGGCGGTGGGAGTGCCGGGAGAGATAGCGAGTGAACCTAAGAAGAGTGTGTGTGTGTGTGTGTGTGTGTGTGTGTGTGTGTGTGTGTGTGTGTGTGTGTGTGTGTGTGTGTGTGTGTATGTGTGCGCACGTGGAGCAGCAGGCAAATCCTCAGAGGCGAAAATGTGGGTTGACGCAGATTAAGGAGACTCCCTTCCTCCCAGATGAATGGTGTGCATTTTAATTACACAAACGCTGCTCCGCATGGAGCTTGTTACAGGAAAGAGAGGGAGAAAGATATAAAAGGGGGACTGGGAAGATTGGAGCGGGCAGAGGAAGGGATGGAAAAAAAACAGGAAAATTACAAATGAAGGGAGGGGGATGCAGGAAAATGAGGGTACGGACAGAAAACCATTTGAAGAGTCAAGTGTGTTTACAGCAAAGGGGAAGACATATATTGGATCAGCACTTAACTTGCAACCTTTCAGAGTCAAAATTTAACATAAAATTTAAATGTAAGTGAGTAAAGCAATCCTGGAGACATGCTTTTACTTTCTGATCAATACAAGTCCTGGACGTCAAGAGAAACGAGCCTCCATCATCCCCGACAGGACATCCTGGCTGCTTGGCATCGCACACCCACTGCTTGAGGCTCTATCAGTGCTGACCACGGCAAAGAGTGAATCAATGCTGTCTACTACTCAACACATCTCCTGTTTATTTAGCTGGTGGTGGCGGTTCACTTCAGGAAATGGGGTCCTATCAAATGCAGTGTAACAAAACACAGCCATCAGCAACCTGCAGGGGGTGATGTTGAGTCGTGTGTTAGTGAGACTCGAGCTCACTCCCGGCTTTTTCTTCTGAGGGCTGCGATACAGAGCAGGCTTTATCTGTGAGGTTCATAAATGCAGAGGCATTTCCTGAGATATGCACTGACACCAAAGTGAAACTAACAGGGAGAATAATCATCCGCAAGATTCTGTCTGTGCAGCCGATCTACCTGTGTTCTCTGACCTCCTTTCGGCATCTCCTTGCCCTCATTCCTTTAATTTCTTGCCTCTGTATCTGACGTGTTGCAAGGTGCACAACGGCAGATAGGAATTCCTTACATGCCACAGCTCGTCTTCCAGATACGATAGAAAGAGCAAGAGGTGGAGATAGATGCAAGCTGCACACCAGCAGAGCAAGATAGTGTGACAAGACAAATGAGGACAGATGAGAGAAACCAAAAGACATTTTGTACATAATGTTTTTTTAAATGATGTGTGCATGTAAAAACACTCCAGTGAAAGGAACAACCTTCAGGTACAGGTCTGTGAGTGCACGTCGACATGAAGTGACAGCCTTTCATGTCCTGTTGTGAGAGAGATGGCCTCTCATTGTGACATTTTGACAGACCATCACAGAGATGATGAATCCCACTCTTGGCTTCCATCAGAAGGAAAAAAAAAAAAAAATCAGGACAAAATGGGCACACATACACTTACACTTTACTCCCCTCTGGGCTCGCGCTAGACAACAGAAGGCCAGTGCCCGGGTTCATTTGGTGCGCTTCAGTGCAAAATTAAATCACACGAGAAACACACATACACAAGTGGTGCAACAGTAGAACAACAACAACAACACTGCACACAGGTGCCTCTCGGCTAGGCTTCCCAACACATACCAGAGACAGACTGAGGCATCTAGGCCTACTATAAATACCTTCCTGACCGACCCTGACCTGTGGGAGCAGAGGCACACAGTAGATGATGGATGGCCACGCCGGTCAAAGCAACAGTAGGACATTACAGACCACCCAACCATTTTATACTATGTATTACATTACATTTGCTTTACAGTCTCACCCACTTTGCATGGAATGAAGAAGAGTCTGGTTGGAGTTCCCTTATGTTCAGATCAATGAAGTGCTACCGCTACAAACGCTATTAAATGGAACAGCACGCACGCTCTTGCAATTAAGTCATAGAATACAACTGCTTACACAGCAGCTTGTACTCCACTCTAAATTATTCAATACAATTATAGCAAAGTCTGCTCAGAGACATGCAATCCAACACTTAAATACCGGAATCAGGCCCAAAACTACAATGACCGCCTCGCTGTTGTATTGTTGCATCCATGTCTGTCCATATATCTACATAGACTAGATTCTGAAAAGGGAAAAATACCAGCAGGCAGATGTTTGTAGCAAAAAAAGCTTTGATAAATCAAATGTGTTACCTGCCCTGCAGCAGACAGCAGACAGACAAAGTTAGCTGGTGGGAGTAGTGGAACAATTAGCAGCTCAAGTGCCAGATATTTCCCTCAGGAGTTGGTAGAGACCAAAAACTGAACTAAAAGGAGGGTAAATATTGGACTTACATTCACCTAGTCAGAAACACATTCTAGATTAATGATAATGTTATTTCATAAATCTACTGGATGTGTGAGTAAGCTGCTACTTCTGTTTTGTTGACAGCTTGTTCAGTGGCCAGAGAATCATTCAAAAGGAATAGATCGTCATTTTTGGAAATATGTTTCTTGTAAATTTTCTTCCCGACGGTTAGACGATACCACTTACAGTACGTGTGTTGAGTGTGGGGCTAGAGCCAAAAACGGATTAGTTTATTATAAAGACATGATGCAGGGGGAGGAGCTACCTGTTTGTGTACTGATTAAACAAAGGAGATACAAGGTGTTAATTAGTGAGCCTGAAAGGTGTCTTCTGTTATCTAACTTTAGACAGAGCCAGGCTGGCTGTTGTTGTTTTAACAGTAAGCTAACCACCTCTTCCTGGCTCCTAAGAGGGTTATCAATCTTTCCTAACTCTAGGTAAGAAATGTCTTAACTATTCTTCACATTACAGGGTAACATAGTATTCACATACTTGGAAGTAAGAATTGCATTCACCCAGTTCTTGTCAAATAAAGTTAGCATCAAACAGATGGCACTAAATAACGTTCAGCCTTCTGACGAGGGCGAAGCGACCCCACACCAGTGACAGTTGGCCGCGGAAATATTCACAAGCCTCGACACCTCTTCTCTGTTCATTTCCCGTACAGAAAGAAAACACCCTTTCAGTCTGTGTGATGAGTCTGCTTTCCCAGAAAGTACTGCACGTTTGACCTCAGCAGATATGTATGAAAAAGGCTGCAAAGTCTACAAGGTGTAGTGCAGGAAGTAAGTGCAAAATCCTCATTTCAAGTTATACTCCTGGGTAAAGATCCATTAAGCTCATGCGACTTAAGAGCATCATCTGTATCTCCCCACTGTCTCATCTCTGAGTGCTTTTCATCTGAGAAAATTCGTCTTAGCTTATTAACACTTAACTTACCATCATCTATTGTGAATAACTATCTCTTCTAAAGTAGTCTTGCCTAAAACTTGATAATGCAAGATGTTGGATCATTTCTAAATTTGTATATTTATGTCTTAATTGCTCCTGTGCAGATTCACTGCAAGAGTGAGGACATGCATAATGCAGTGCACACCTAGCTGGCAATATGCTTTCATTTCTTTTAAATTGTTACTTTGTGCAGCTCAACAGCAAAACATACTCACTACAAATTATATCTTTGATTAGCCTGAATAGATTTGTGTAAAATCATCACCACACTGTAGCATTTAAAGTTATTGACATCACTTCTCTGTCTGCTTTTTTAGTAACTGCTTTTATGGCTTATGAGTAGTGTTTTCTACAGTTTTTTTAAACAGATTGTCCACAGAGGTAAAACTATCTAATGAACTGAATCATTAAATGAGTAAAATCTTGAGTTAAAGGTTTCTTAAGTGTGTAAATAATCTCTACCTATGACTATGACAACTGAAATAAAAAAAAATGTAGACAAGAGTATATGTAACTGAAACAAAAGCAGTCAAAAGATAGAAGACAATTTCTTCTTCCTGTTTCCACCTACTCTCCGCTCCCTTATTCCCACAGAGAAAGGCTTACAAAGAAACACAGAGGTAGTTTGTGGGCGCAGAAGCTTTCCTGTGGTTTATGTGTTGCCTCTGTGGTTATTTTGAGCATCTGTGTGCATCAGTGGTGAAAGCACACACAAAAAAAAAATAGTTTTCGCAGTACTGAGGGTGCATTTATTACAGACAGTATGAACCATTTATGTTTAGTTGAATTGCAAACAAAAGATATAATGTTTGTGTGTTCTGGTATTTTGCTTCTGACTGAAGAGAACATCTAACCAAATGCACACGCTAAAAAGCCAAAAGCAAAAGAGTTTTAACACAATATCTTCAGCATTTCAGCTCCAGGTGTGGTGGTAGGATGACATACTGTTCACACCACTTTCAATATTTTTTATTTAATACTTTTATAATGAATGTGTCAAAGTAAATTTAGTTAAAAAAAACACAATTACTATTTATTCTCCAAATAATAATCTAAAGGAGGTCAATTTTCTAGCTTTTTCCAAAGATTTCCACTGAGAATACTCCATCTATTGATTAAGACTATGAGATGCGTTTGGAAAAAAAAGTTTGAGTTAAGATTTCTTTGTCAGATATCTAAATCATAACCCAGACCTGGTAAGATGGAAGAAAATCGATGGCTGGATAGATGCATGGACAGTTTTTCCTTTCCCCCTAATCAGTTCTGTCTGGTTCTGTCTTTTCTAGGTTGAAGTAGGTCACAGCACCAGAAACAAGCTGCTCTTTGTCCTCCTCTCGCAGGACGAGGACAGAGGGAAGAGGATGGAGAGGACGGTTTGTGAGGTCTGCAAAGGAGGCCAAGTCATCCCACTGGAAAACAGTCAGCTCAGCACCCGTGCCAGAACCAGCGTGTGTGTGTGTGTGTGTGTGTGTGTATGTGTGTATGTGTGTGTGTGTGTGTGTGTGTGTGTGTGTAAACTCTTGTTAAGCTAACACCCCTATAAACCTGTGGAGTAGTAATCCTGAGGTAAGCATCACTGACGCTGTCATTAACTCGAGTGGGGTCTAGATTGGGCTTCCTGAATGATCCTCTTTAACAAGCCAGATGCTCATTGTAAAATCCAACTAAAGCACAAGCGATACGAAACACACACATATAATCGTGCTCACTTTCCCGCCAGCCCCCCTCCAACTTCACAATTCATCAAAAGGCCTTCACTTGTGGTGGCTTTATATCCCAAATAGGGCAGTATCAGCGGCGTGTTTGTGACTATTTAAACCTGCGCCAAGGCCAGAGGAAACCTGCAGGGCACAAAGCCATTTCCTAATAAAACAGCAATGTGTTATCTAAGCCTGCAGCCATGCCAAGTATACAACCTCTTAGAAAAATGACATTTAGGAGCCAATTAGGGGAAAGCCTGAAAAACCATGCAGGTGCGTTTGAAAGGCCATCTGACACACTGCAAGAGCTCCGCAATGACAAAAAGTCATTCATTGAACTGAAGCAAAAGGATCACAATGTCTACAGCAGTTAGCTTTTGAAACACTGTGATTAATTCCCTTTTGTTCTGTCGATGTTTTTATCTTCTATGCAAAACTAATACACCAGCTGTTTTCCTGTTGAAGCTCGCATCAAAGGATCAGCAGTGTCGCATCAACCCAGCTGTCAGTCACTGTCAGACTGAGTGTAAGGGATGAGAATCTCACAAAGTAAGCAGGGAACTCAATTCATCAGAGCACAGCAGGATGGAGGATGAGCAGCTTTCAGGATATATACAGTTGTGGTCAAAAGTTTACATACACTTGTAAAGAACATAATGTCATGGCTCTCTTGAGTTTCCAGTTATTTCTACAACTCTGATTTTTCTCCGATAGAGTGATTGGAACAGATACTTCTTTGTCACAAAAAACATTCATGAAGTTTGGTTCTTTCATGACTTTATTATGGGTTAACAGAAAAAGTGACAAAATCTGCTGGGTCAAAAATATACATACAGCAACATGAATTAGCAATTTTGGTGACTTAGAAAGTTGTGTCAATGAAATGAGCTTCATAGCATGGCCTCTTAACTTCTTGTGAGTGATTATGAGTGACTACAGCTGGTGACTTCTCTGAGGCCATTTAAATAGGGCTCATTGGATACAAACGCCCACAAACGCTACAATGGGAAAGTCAAAGGAGCTCAGCATGGATCTGAAAAAGCGAATCATTGACTTGAACAAGTCAGGAAAGTCACTTGGAGCCATTTCAAAGCAGCTGCAGGTCCCAAGAGCAACAGTGCAAACAATTGTTTGTAAGTATAAAATGCATGGCACTGTTTTGTCACTGCCACGATCAGGAAGAAAACGCAAGCTATCACCTGCTGCTGAGAGAAAATTGGTCAGGAGGGTGAAGAGTCAACCGAGAACCACCAAAAAGCAGATCTGCCAAGAATTAGAAGCTGCTGGAACACAGGTGTCAGTGTCCACAGTCAAGCGTGTTTTGCATCTCCATGGACTGAGAGGCTGCCGTGCAAGAAGGAAGCCCTTGCTCCAAAAGCGGCACGTTAAGGCTCGACTGAAGTTTGCTGCTGATCACATGGACAAAGATAAGACCTTCTGGAGGAAAGTTCTGTGGTCAGACAAAACAAAAATCAAGCTGTTTGGCCACAATGCCCAGCAATATGTTTGGAGGAGAAAAGGTGAGGCCTTTAACCCCAAGAACACCATGCCTACCGTCAAGCACGGTGGTGGTAGTATTATGCTGTGGGGCTGTTTTGCTGCCAATGGAACTGGTGCTTTACAGAGAGTAAATGGGATCATGAAGAAGGAGGATTACCTTCAAATTCTTCAAGATAACCTAAAATCATCAGCCCGAAGGTTGGGTCTTGGGCACAGTTGGGTGTTCCAACAGGACAATGACCCCAAACGCACATCAAAAGTGGTAATGGAATGGCTAAATCAGGCTAGAATTAGGGTTTTAGAATGGCCTTCCCAAAGTCCTGACTTAAATCCCATTGAGAACATGTGGACAATGCTGAAGAAACAAGTCCATGTCAGAAAGCCATCAAATTTAACTGAACTGCACCAATTCTGTCAAGAGGAGTGGTCAAAGATTCAACGAGAAGCTTGCCAGAAGCTTGTGGATGGCTACCAAAAGCGCCTAATTGAAGTGAAAATGGCCAAGGGACATGTAACCAAATATTAGCACTGCTGTATGTATATCTTTGACCCAGCAGATTTGATCACTTTTTCTGTTAACCCATAATAGTCATGAAAGAACCAAACTTCATGAATGTTTTTTGTGACAAAGAAGTATCTGTTCCAATCACTCTATCAGAGAAAAATCAGAGTTGTAGAAATAACTGGAAACTCAAGAGAGCCGTGTGTGTGTGTGTGTGTGTGTGTGTGTGTGTGTGTGTGTGTGTGTGTGTGTGTGTGTGTGTGTGTGTGTGTGTGTGTGTGTGTGTGTGTGTGTGTGTGTGTGTGTGTGTGTGTGTGTGTGTACGCGCGCTACAAAATCTGTTAGAACTGCACCTTATTTTCTCCTCATTTTTGCTTCATTTCTTCACTGACAACATGCTAAATGAAGCTAATGAGCTGTTCCAGCTGCCTGGAATCCAAATGGAAAACAGCAAGAAAGAAATACAGGATTTAATGAGACCAAATGCAAACCGGTTCCTTCTGCTCACATTAAGGAAGATGCCCAAAAAAAGCAGAGGCTGAGGCATGTCCACAAGTTAGCATGACTAACATGATGTCTGTGACCTACAATAGGCTATTCTGTTGGTTAGCAGCAAAGGAACCTCATGACAACCAAGAGGTCGCGAAGGGCACTTCCTGTCATGAAACATGCGTCCGGCTGGACGAGAAGCTGCCCAATAAAAAGGGCTGATTGACAAAAAGCAGGAACATGCCAGGCTCATGCAGTAACTATACTGTATGACATGCTTGTCTATAATTAAAACTACACAGATCCAAACCCCGGACAGATTTTTTGCTTGAATTCCTGAGTCTAAATATGTTTTTTGGCTTGAAGGCCTATTTTCACATAAACTGTGGTTCCAAAAAACCTACAGTAGCTGTTCGGATATAGACCCCGCAGGCTGTTGTTATGGTGTGCTGTGCCCATGAGAGATGACATGACGGTTGGCTGAGTGTAGAGCTGTCGCTGCTTAGTCGGCTTCCCCCTCAGAGCTGTCTGTCCACACCAGCGGTCTGTGATCAGGAGCGTGTTTCGTACGAGTGTTTGTGTGTCTGAGTGTGGGTGTGTGCAAACACCATATGTTTCAAAGCCCTGCGGCATTTTAATTTTTAAAGTCAAACAGATGGATAAACCCTGGAGGAGATACAAGAGATTCTCTCAAGCCTTTCGGATGCTACATCGATTGTGTGTGTGATTTATGTGCCACAAACAAGAGACTTATCGGTTTAAGGGAGGCTTGCCCCTTGTTGCATTAAGCCGAGGGTTACTGAAGATGTCATTTGCAACTTGCCAGGTTTTTGAGCTCAAGTGAAGAGGAAGTTAACTGAAAGGGGTTTTTTTTTATCATGGGTACTTCCTAGTCTGGACTGAATTTGGACACTTAAAGCAGTCCTATAGTGATTCAGTATTTAATAATTTAATTCATTTAATTGAAGCGGCAGAGGGAGAGATATCATGATGTCACGCTCCAAAAAAATTCTGGATCATACACTTCCCATAAATCAACGCAACAGCGTCTTTTGTTACAAGCTCCCTGCCTGGTAAATGTTTGGGTCTTTTTAATGTCCACCCTCTGTTTGTAACCTCTAAAGATCACTGATTAACATATATTATATGTTCTATCTTCTTTGTTTCATCCACACAGAAACCAAAGTGTAAAAACGACATGTTTTGTGTGCCGGACTGGAAGCAGCAATTTCCTGGAACTTCCCCCTTTTTGGTCGTCATAAGACTTTGACTTTTGGTCAGCTAAGAGAACAAGCTACTGACTGTGGGTTTATATTTAGTGGGTGAATTTGGGCCAGAAACCCCCCAATCTGCTTCATATTTAGCATACAGACATGAGAGCAGTATCAATAAGGACTGTCCGAGTACAAAGTCCTTCTTAGTCGACTACTACTTTGATTGAAATGGACAGATCTGTAAAACTGGGTTACTCCTCAAAGAATCACATAAAAGCACCACTTTAAATCTTCAAGTTTCTTGGAACTGAAAACATAAGAAGAAATCTTAGACGACTAAGACGAAAACGATCGATTAGTCGACTAATCAGCTAAGAGGGGCAGCCCTAGTATCAATCTTCTCGCCGAGACAGCGAATAAGGGTAAAATATCAAACTATCTATTTAAAGTCGCGAAGGTTGATTATTGCTGAAATCAAACAGTGCAGTACAGCTAGTGGGCAGAATGGAAACTAGATTATTATAGATGTGTCCCTGATAAGAGTGAAAATACACCGCTCAGACATGAATGACATCAGTGTCACGAGAGCTGTCTGCCTTGTTTCTTTTGGTGTATTAACAATGAACCAGCCTAAATTTAGACTCGGTCGAGTATCTGGGCTAAATCAGATCTCATTTGGAGTAAGTAAAGAACTGCTGCGCCCACGCCCAATCCATGAGTGACATTTCCAACGCTGCAGCTGCTGTGCTGACAAGGGGCTCTGGGGAATCACTTCACTTCAAATGATGCCTCTAAAAGCGACAGTAAAACAAATCAGGGAGAGAGAAACAGAGCAGCAAAAGTGTATTTTGCGGACATAAAAAAGGCAAATACTGAAAGGTACTGAGGATCAAAGTCAGTAGAAGGAAGTACACTTTGGAGGCTATTTGACATTCATGTCTTGTTGGTGCAGGCCCAGAGCAGTGAAGCAAGGAGCAACGCTTGGCAGCGCCAATAGCTGAGGAGGGGAGGTCAATGAAAGTTTGCCCAAGAACACGCCACAGCATCTAAACTGCAAAGATTGCACAAATAAAAGAGGACCCAAATGATATAATCAAAGTCTAGCATAAAGAAAAAAAAGCTTTTGAAACCAATTCCCTCACTGACTTTCATTACTGTCTGGAGTTAAAAAGCTGATAATTGCGAGCTATCACGCGACAAAATCTGCCTAAATCCAAATCTTCCTAAAAGCTAATCTGCTCTCCGGCAAACTCAGCCAGCTTTAAACTGTCAATAGATTGCAGCCTGCAGCTTCCTATGTGGTTCGCCACAGGAATGGTGGGGAGTGGGGGGAGAGAGAGAGAGAGAGAGAGAGAGAGAGAGAGAGAGAGAGAGAGAGAGAGAGAGAGAGAGAGAGAGGGTGGGGCAGTGCAGTGTTTAAGGAGGATACGTTTTGGCTGAGGCCCCATCGCTGCATGTGGGCCTGATCCAGCCCAGACGCCCTGCATGTGAGCAGCGCTATAGTCTGGTTCTGAAGGAAGCATGAGGGTTAAAGCAGATTGACTGTGCAGATCACAGGAAAGATGGGAGAAAGCAAACCTGCCAGCGTCACTGCTTTTTATATCGCTGGTGTTGTGCCAATAGTGCTTAGAAATTAACAATAAAAGTGAGGGAAAGAGAGTTGTAAGAGCCAGTTGGTGGAAGGTCTCTTGGTCTAGTTGGATCAGCACTTGAGAGGAAGGACTCATCTGCTAAAAAGTGGGTTAATTGTCTTCTCTAAGGTGGGTGACTCCCTAAAATGCCTCTATTCAGCTCTATGGGAGGTGCTTCTTTAGATCCCCGACTGCTTTTAAACCATTTTAAAACTTTTAATTTTCATAAACAGATAAATGTCCCCCTATGACTCCCATTCCAACACCATCCACAAGGACATATACGTGATATCTGTAGCCTACATTTTTCGAAGTTTGAGTGCCACAGTTTCACATGTCTCTGCTAAAACGATGACAGAATTTACAACCCTGTGACATGATAATTACACTGGGTTGTGTAACGCTCTTTTTTTAAGCTGCTACTTTAAGGAAAGCCCTTCACCCACGTAAACTGAGAAGGTATCCATAAATATTGACTGGATATAGAATGACCAATATTCTCGGTACAGTGTCCCTCTCGCCACCAACCGTGTCAACCAGAGAGCTGGGTTTTGACCTAAATTAGATTGATCCAGGTTCTGCTGCGGCGCAAACATGATGCGGACGTGTACTCAAAATGTCTTTTTTTAAAATAACCCGAGCCAGTTCAAACTGCCTTGGAATGGCAATGATATGTTAATAACACACTGTGGAGCAGAGCTGGAAGTCTCATCTGATAGCAAGTCCACCTGCAGCTCCACAGGACACCTTTTGGACGACTTTTGCAAGACATTTATCATCTTTGACTTTATGCATGCATTCTGGTGTTTTTTTTAGCATCCAATGAACCCGACTCCTTCGATGCATTTCGAGGGTGTCCTGCTAAACTTAACCTTACAGTTGCCAGGGTAAAACTCAAACTGCACAGTCGAATGCTTGCAAATGAATACTTTAAAAAGCTGTATTACTCCAGTGGGTTCACGTTGTCATCACTGAAGGGGGTCTGCATATTGTATAAATTACTCTATACATGGATCAACATGGCCTGCAGCAGTCTTATATTAAACTACACGCATTGCCAAGCAAAAACAGTGTGTTCATAGAGTGGCTCATAGCAAGAATTGTAAACTACTAAAAACTGTTACAGAGGGAATCTGGAGAGCCAGGGTTTTGTGTGCATCAAGAACATCGTGCTGAGCTCTGCACACCCTCTCTGTCACCACAACCTGCCCTCGAGCATTACATTTTCTGCTGTCATCAAGTGTGCAATAATGTACAAAGTTAAGCTCATCTGTGCAGGCAGAAGGACAGCAAAGCTCTCCTGGAGTCATCTGCTGCAGTTTGTGTGAGCTAATATAGCACTGGTGTGACAATCAGCTGGAATCAGGGCTTACATTTAAGCTGAAGGTTTGTTTCAAGGAGCTTAAAGTGTAGGCTACTGATCATTCTGAGCATCCAATGACTGGAATCACTCTCTCAATGATTGTTGTGTGTTGTTTTTAAATCACTGAAGCCAGCTGTTACCATCCCACCTGCAGCAGAGGCAGTTATGTAAGCCTGACAATCACCGGGAGGGGCTCAAATAAGTCAGTGTCTCATAAAATGTCAGGTGACTTGTGGTCTAATTTTTTATATTTCAGCCGGTTCTGAGCATGAAAAAAGTTAGGAGAAGCCCTGCAGTCGCCTGACATAACCCGGTTAGGTGATGTGGAGGAATTGTGAGAGGAATAACTCGCCCACCAACACCAATGCGCCGTCCAGAGCACTACTTCCTCTCACGCACGGCGTTTCCCGTACAAATACCAGCTAATACGCACGTTAATTGGGTTAATTATCTCAGTGAAATTGATTCCAGGGATTCCTCGTGTCAGCACGCGGGGCCTTTCCGAGCGTGTAACCTCGCGCTGAGCTTAGTTGAACCAAGATAACTTAACCTACCTGGACATATGGACATTGCTTAGACAATTATAGTCAAACAACCCGATTAAAAACCCTTCGCTCGGCTGAATATACAGCTAAACGCCAGCATTGTGTGTTTGCGCTAACGCCACATGCGCGCACACACACACACACGCACGCGCGCGCTGTGTAAATGTTGCGTTCGCGGCGAGCGAACTTACCTAAATCATCCATGTTGGCCGGAAATCGTTCCAACGCTGAGAACCGGACCCGGTCCTCCTCTGACGGTCACAGCGGGACTGTAAAGCAGCAGATTCGGCTCCCGATCGCTGACTCTTCGATCACAGATCCGCCTCGCTGAAAGCAGGGAAGTTTTCAAGTTCCCCTGCTGCTCGACGAGCCTCAAACACACTCACAAACACACTCGCACACACACATATACACACACACATACCCTGCTGCCCCCCTGGAGTCACCGACAGCCCACATCCAGCCTCCTGCCTGCCCAGCAGCCCCCACACACACCGGGACCAGCGACATCTAGCGACAGAGAGTGGTACTCACCATATAGTGCACTTCATTTAACTTCACAATACACTACTTTAGTGTAACACTAGTTACACTACTTTAATCACAAAAAACTGAGTTGCACTGGACTTTCTGCACATATGTGTGTGGATTAATTTATATAGCCTAAGGAATTGTAATGTACAGCATATGGATGTATAAAATGTATATAGCTTTAACATATCATTTCTCAAATTTCTTTTTTTTAATGTTTTATTTATTAATTTCAATTAGATCATTACCTTTCGCTTTTCTTCTTTTGTCTCTCCCCCTCCTTGGCAGCGATGCAGTCTTATCTTGTTGCAGCTAATCATTATTACTACGAGATCATTCTATGCAGCCCACATTGAGTTCAAGCCAAGTGAACACGCTCTGTTCACCCAAATTGATCATGAGTCGACACTGGGCTGTTTGGCCCAGTTCCAGGCCCTCCTTATGCAACCTGTGATGCCCCCATGTTCAAACAAAATAACAGCGACCTCTTGGATGCACCGATGATGAAACATGATAAAGTGCCACTAGGTTTCTTTCAGTGGTGAAAATGTGATAAAGTGTTCTTAAGGTTGCCCTTCTTGTCGAGAAAACGCGATGTGGAGCCCCTGTCCCTCAGACAGCCTGACTCCACCACTGAACCGGCCCCATTTGTGCACAAAAGAAGATTATTTGGAGGTTAATAGTTTTAAGATTTCAGAGACTAAATGCTGTTGAAACAAGTTATGTATATGTTGTATTAAAGGACTCGGTTGACATTTCTTCCTGGTCAACTCCCACTTTCTCTTTCCCTGCTGTGGTTTGTGATGTATTTTGTTTCACATACGCACACTCGAGGCTCCTTATTTACCTGATGCTATGGTGAAGTCTAAAGGCGTTCACCAGGTTTCATGTAATCGGTTCTTCTAGAACAGTAAACCATTCTGTTCTAGAACAACAGTATAGAACAGCCTTCCTTCCCAAACAAAAACACAACAGATGCTAATCTTGGTATTGACGTTGTCTGAACAGGTATAGCACTTGTGCACAGCCACACATGGAATATTTGCACCAAGGTTTGAAGAGTGAAAGCGCACAGAATAACTCCAACAACAGACAGTGTTTGTTACAAAACCATCTCAATAACAATTAGGAAATGGAGGAAACCACAGATTTTGAATCCCTTCTCAAAACCATCGAGGTCTCCCTCGGGAGGATGAATGACCTGATGGGCCAGGACACACAGGACACACTGGACACCACCAGTGTCCCCGAAACAACAGAAAGGGAGATATCCCAGGAGCAAAGCACCACCCCTGGAGATTTTGAGTCCTTCCATCAGGCAAACAAGTTCCTCATCCAGAAGGCAACATGACAACATGTCTGAAGATGAATATTGCGTTATTGGTTTCACTTAATTAAAAAATGCATTGTTTTTAATTTCGACCCATTCTCAGTAATAAAGACTCTTACTTAAACAATCTCCTTCCGGTTTAAAGTTGCTTAGTGAAAGAAGTGAAGGACGGCAAAAGGCCTAGACTAACATAAACAGGAGGCTGATAATATTAATAAAATTATAGCTCTAAAATTAACACAATAATTTAAATCTTAACACACGTTTTTGTAAATCACGGTTATCAAGTGTAATTCCACAATAATTTACAGTGTGCACAGCCACAGAGATACTGAACTTCAAATGAAGTCATTCAACCTCTGAACCCTTATGTATATGTTACTGTATGAGTTTGACCGAATGGCAGTCAAAGATGACCAACATACTGTTCACAATGCTCTGTGAGTGTGAAGATAGTCTGTTCAAAGGATGTCAGAACATCAACTTGCCCTAAATGCCACCTAACCCATTTTCGGCCCCGTCTCAACACACACCCAGCACAAATCGACAGCTCAATCAAAATTGATCCATTATTTCACAGTGGTGGATATAGACTTAATGCCACTTAAGAGCTCTATTAAATCTCAAAGCAAACCTCTGTGAGAAAGAGTTAATTGCAACCTCAGCACACTCAAATGCTTCCCCTGATCATTGATTGGTGTAATATTCCTATAATATTCCTACAGGGATTTACAGTGAATGGTGCTCAGCAGTGAGATTATAGTGACCTTATCAAGGCTTTACAGAGGTTTTTATGTGTATTATGAGATCTCAACAAGATTTCTGTGGAAACTACCATTTTCATATTGCTACGTGATCACTGCAGCCTTTGTATATCATTATGGATTATGGATTCAGTTGACCCGTTTGATTTATTTCATCTTAATTTTCCTCAGTGGCAGCTAGGGGGTGCTCCAATTCAGTGGATTTCTTAACACTCAACGCCACAGATCATGTTCTATAAAAATTCAGTTTTAGTTTCAGAGAGCTAATGTTTTAATAAAGTGGCTATATTTCTACTTTCAGTTCCAACACCATCTGAACAATTTTAAAACATAATACTATTGTTATTCTATTACTCATATGGTCCTGAGACTTCAACAATAAACATAAACAAATTATTTTAGAATGTTTATGTTTGAAACTGATTAATGCTGAAACCTACAGAAAAACATTTCTTCTCTAAGTGAGATTTCCTCCCAACTAGATTTAATTAGATTTTACTCCACATCTGGCAGGTAGGTCATCATCCTCTGAAATGTTACTGCCCAAACTTTATGTGATTATTTGGCATGGTACTTATGTGTGTCACTAACTTTACCCCAAATCTTGTGAAGGTTTTTAGTTTAAATATGGCAACAGATCTTTTAAAGGAGCAATACAACAACCTGCAGGAGGAAAATGATCAATATGAAAAGATCATCAGCCAGCAGAAGGATGGTGTGGCCTCTCTGGATAAGGAGGTAAAATAGACAGACATATACTATATTCTGTTTTAATGTGTGTTTCACTTTTATCCAATTGTTATAACTTAGTGTATTTCTATTCCTGTTGCAGATGAGATTATTCTTATCTCTGTTTTTGTTGCGATTATGATATGATATGTATCTTATAACATATCAGATACAATATGGTCAGCTGGTTTAAGTTTCAACCAAATCATTCTATGTTGTCATTCATTTAGCTAACAGCACATTGGATTGGAAATTAAACAATGGCAATGAAGGAGTTGACTTTACTTTTCACATATTTACACACACATATATGGTAATCAGTGTAGGAATTGTAGAGGATGAGTTATAGCCTTATTATAGAGCTGCACTGCTCAAATATTGTGGGAGATTATGTATTGTAAGGGTTGCAGTTTCTTCACTTGCACCCTTAAATCTGAAAGTCAGCACTTTAAATTCATAGTCCGTGTTTCATTTCAAATCCAGTGTACTACAGCCAACAAAAACAGGAAAGGTGTCATTGTCTGTAAAGCTACAGAGACAATTGTTTGTATTGAGTGTTATTTCCTGTGTGGCTCCAGATAACTGTGTTAGAGAGCAAGATTCAAGAGAAGTTAACACCACCAGGTGGCATCCTGAAACACCAAGGGAAATGCAGACGCTACATGAAGAGCATCCGCATCTTAGAAAACGTACTCAACCAGGTACTAATCCTAAAAAAACACTGCTTTTTACACACATTCATGCTACAATGTAAGCTTCACTCAAGTCCTCCCCCAATTAATCAGTACCTTATGTTTTGTAATTTTGGGAAACACACTTATCTGCTTTCTTGTCGAGAGTTTGATAAGACGATGGATACCACACATCAATCATGGCCTTTAAATATTAAGCTACACCCAAGAGACAGCTTAGTTTAGCATAGAGACTGAAAGCACAGGGAGTAATCACTTCTCCAGGAGGTCACCGCACCCCACCAAGAAATAGTCCAGCAACTTCATGTAACACCACAATTAATATGTTAGTTACCCTTAGAGGCACTAGTGGGTGGATTTTTGTTGTCTGAAAACTGAGCTAGGCGGGCTGTTTCCACATGTTTCCAGTATTTGTGCTAAGCTAAGCTAATAGAGTGCTGGCCGTAGCCTTATATTTAACAGACCGATATGTGAGTGGTATTAATATTCTTGGTAATTAGAATAAGCATATTCCCACCAAAAAGTCAAACTGTTCCTTTATTACAAGCCCTACTTTTAAACTGACACCCCTCATCGCAGTCTTGACTTTTACGCAAATTTGAAATTCTCAAGTCTATGAATAGTCCCAGATTTTAACCTCAACTCTACTTCTTCCCTCTTCTTCTGTAGGATACTATTAAGTTTGATGAGTTGATGGGCAGCAACATGGAGTATCGCAAAGACATTGCCGACCTGCTGCAGCAGAAAGGCTTTTTGTGCAAAATCGAAGAGAAATTCAACAGACAGTTGGCTACACAGAAAAACATCACAGAAAAACTGGGGGAGAGGGTCGTTCTCGCTTTCAACCACAGGTAATTCATGTGTTTGAGTGCATGCGGGAAACTTCAGCAGGAAAAAAAAGAAATTAGACGTGTGTTTGTGTTGTGCTACAGGTCAAAGGCCGAGACCCAAATGTTGAAAGTGAAGGAGTGCATCGAGGTGGAGATAGCCCAGTTTCTCGAGAGAGGGAGAGAGCTGAAGAGGCTCATCACCCAAGATGCCAAACTGCTGACTTTCATGGAGACGAAAAGGCAGGAAATTTGTCCTTTGGAAGAAGATGAAGACTCAGTGAAGAGAAGTATATTATTACTCTTGATTAAGGCTTAAACAGTCTTCATCTTTCCCTAAAGCAGATACAATTTCACATCTTTTAGACATAATCTAGTCTGTCTCCTTTATTTCATTGTTACAGAGAAGCAGCAGCAATATCAGAATGGAGTTAAGAAGCTGGAGATACACATGCAGGCACACAGAACACTAGTGGAGGTCACCGGAGAGAGAGACCTGCGTAAGATAGGCCTCATGACTACCCAGGATGAGCAGGAGAATATGGCTTATTTCAGATACATCAACGAGCTGCATAACAGAAGGAACATGTTGAAGAACCAAACAGAGCAGTTGAAGGCATGTGCATATCCTCTTAACATACTCATAGACATAGTTTAACCTAGAGTACGCTTTATTTATACGCACATGTTTCTCTCTCAGAGTGATATCCTGTCCCTGGAAGAAAAGAACAGAGTACATGATGAGGACAGCCATCTTAAGGACCTAGAGGTGAGTGTCACTGTCTGACCTACCCGATCACATATTACAGTACAAAATGTTTTTCAGGTACAAACCTTTTATTTCCATGATCTAAACACTCTAGAACTAAAAACACAGCTTTGTTTGCTTGATTGAAATGATTTTTGACATTACCAGAACAAATTTGACATGGTTTTATGACCATTGACATGCAGTCTGTCTGCAAAAGTTGCTGTCGGTGGGCCCCGCAGTTTGGTAATTTTCAGTTTGTATAACGCTACTTCTGAGTCACATATCCAAAACTATAATGTCTCCTGTCATTCTCAAAGAATTTATTTTTACTTTTAATCGATCACCTACAGATCGGAAAAATGTCCAGTCTGATCTTTCTGACATTATGCGACTATTACATTACATTACATTACAGTCATTTAGCAGATGCTTTTATCCAAAGCAACTTACAATAAGTGCATTCAACATTGGTAATCAAAAGAACTACTAGTCACCAGAAGTCATAAGTACATTTCCTTTTTTCCTATTGTATATAATTATATACAGTATACTGTCACATATGAAAGTAACCCTGTCCCCATTTGATCAGGGCCTTAAAACTCCTGCAATCAAAGCATGGCATATAAATCCCTAGTGAGGTATAAGGAAGTCTCTGAATGCAACAACTTGATATTAAAAAGTTACTTGCATGAAATGTTCAGTAAAGTTTGTTAAATTCCCCTAATAATTGATGTATGACTACATATAGTATATGACAATAATGAATGTTACAGGCACATCCTCCTTGTTTGGAGATATCAGCATGACAAAAGGGCTTTGATTAAGTAATGTTGCATATTAATATATTGTACATCTAAGTGTTGGTTATGTCTCTTAACGCCAAAGCTGTGCCTAAGGCATATTTTAATGAAATGTTTTTTAGAATTTATACAAAGATCAGATGCCCTTGGTTCTTAAAAACAAGATATAGCATGCATTGTCTTTTTTCTCTCCTGTCTTTTTGTGTGGTGTAGTCTGAGTTGGAGAAGTATAGTTGTCTGTCAGAGTCCCTGGAGCAGCAGTGCGCTGTGGTTGAGAGGACTCTGGACCAGCTGACGACTGCCATCAGTGGCCTTTTCGAGGAGATAATGCAAGAAGCTGTCGTCATCAATTTTGACAACATTGGACACTTTATTGGTAGGTGACTTCTTGACCTCTTAAACTTGGACCTGAATGTACATTTTTCACATTTCAACACACCTGATGTCACCTTCTCTCTCCTTCAGGTATCCTTGAGGAGAGTATTGGTAACCTGCTGATCCAGGCCAACAACGTGGACGATGAGCAGATGGCATCTCAGAACATGCTGTTGGCCAACTTTGACTTAGGTAAGAAACTTAATTTATCACACCTAAACTCTGTGATACGTATTATACTCTCCTTGATCATAATACTGTATATAACCTTTTTATATTGACCTGTCCAACCATAAACAGTATTTGCTGCAGAAGGGGAGGCAGTCGTGGAAACAGCACGCAATAAGTCTCCTTCTTGCTGGCTCAAGTTATCCTGATCAGACAGAAAACAGTGCCGTCACATCCTTCCTCCCTTCACTGCAGTTCAACAGCCTCTTACACACTTCAGATGGCAATAAACAACTCATCACAGCATCACACCTTGGTTCTTTACTGTATGTAGCATACAGAACAATCATTTCTTCATTCAAAATTAGATGCAGAGTTTTTATATCAATAATAAATGATCTGACGTGTGACAGCATCAACATCAAAGCTGCATTCAGAGGGTTTTTTGGGTTACTTGGGGGGATAGAGGAACTCTGCAATAAGCTGAATACACATAGCATGTTCGCTAGTTATGGCTAATGTGTTTGCAAACACAGCAGATACAGAGCAACATTAGCATTCATTTGGAGCCATGTTTCTGGCCACCTGATGAAGTCCAATAAATAATAGCTCTCCTTTTATTGCTGTTTTTGTCTTGATTATCTTCGAAAGGGAAATATTTGGCTCTTTAGCAGCTAAATGTTCCATCAAGTTCACCAGCGTGGCGCTAACTATGTCTGTCTGCCGTTTGTTGCTGAACATGTAGTGTACAGTGGGTTTATCAGAGCTTTTCAATATCTGTTGCTGCTGGAGGTTAACGAGAGCCAACTCTGTGTGCAGTAAAACCGGAAAATCTGAGCTGATCCAAGCACTTATCCCTCATATCTCATACATATCTCCCCTCCTCCAAAGGAGGCAATACATTAGTCTGAGGTTGACAAGCTGGATACCTTCTCGCTGCCCTGGACCCTCCAGCTGCCAACAACCAGGGATTTTCACCCCGCCAAAGTCTGGCAAGAGGGGTAGTTGAGGGCGGGATAGGATCGCTTGGTGGTATCCTATTGTGTGCCTGTCCACAGTATAGCATTACCCTCCTCACATCATCACAGCACTAAAATAACATCGGGGCTTTGTCTCGCTAAAGCCCTCTGTTTCAGTAGCCAAACATTTGAATGTGCGCACACCATACACACGTCTTAATTTGTGCATGCATAATGCACAGGCACACACACACACAAACAATGCCACACACACGTTTTGGAATAATCTCTCTGGGATTTCAGTGGACCACCAACTACTATTCTGAAGTACACATTCACTACCTTACGTGGATTTAAAAGACTAGCTGGTATCACCAAGAGTTCAAGCAGCAATCTGATGATCCTATAAACAAATGACCCAAAGAAATGTGATCTCTATTGAAGAGTCTCTGTTCTGATTATACAGTTCTTTCCTCTCATTGTCTTGATAAAATGTTTCAAAAATCAGACAGCTGGCTTCTGTCTTTGAAAACTTTTATTAGACGAACATGCACAGGCCTAACAAATGGATAGGTGGTGTGGAGTGTACAAAATGATAAGGAAAATAATTTAATTAGTCTCGAGTGAATGTGGGAACATACTGGGGATAAAGCAGAAAGGGAGCTCACTATGTCGACGCTTGTCTTGATCCTACTGTACAGAGACAAAGATGCATAAATAAACCACAGTCCATATCTCCTTCAAGGGCAGTGGGCCAGTTTCATGTCATGTACTGGCAACAAACCGACTTTACATTTGATGTTGACAGAAATGTTTACTCCTGGTCCTTTTCCTCTCCATGGGTAATGATATGAACCAGGTTCTTGTAGTCCAGGTCACCTGTCACATCTGGGGGGAAGGCAGCAAACATCTGCACCATCTAACCAACAAAAAAACAGATATTACCATCAGTTTTTTTCAGAGCTTTAGCAATTCACAAAAACAATAGCTCAGTATGCATGAAAACTTGTTATGATGATTCACTGAGGTTTTTTTGGGGGGGGTGTATAAAAAAAATGTTCTGACGTGGATGTACGATGACGCTCGTCCTTCTGTGCACTTTGGAGTCACCCACACACACAAAGCATTTACACATAATAATGATAGTTAGGGTAAAAGTACTACAATGTACCTCTTCAGGGGAGAATCGGTCCGCTTGTGTTGTTAGCATCTGTGTCACACTGAACAGAAAAAAAGAGAAAAAACACCGTATGAGGTGATGAGGCCTGTTTTCACATGAGGAAGAAATGTGCTGGTCATTAATTAGTTGGACTGGGATGAATGATTGCGTTACGACTCAGACACAGTCATAAATTGTGAGGGAAAAGCTTACACAACACTCTTCGCAATTCATTTGCATATTGCAAATTGCCTTTGTGTGAGAAGTGGAGTGTGATAAGTCACTTACTAGTCCTTCCTCAGCACGCCTTTCCCCTCAGGGTCAAAGACTTTAAACGCGTTGAGGATGGTCTCCTCTGGATCAGCACCTAGATACATTCAAGAAGTCAGTATTCCGTTCTCGAAACATACTCAAATTAATACTTGCATTACTCATTTGTTTATTCATTTTTTAATACATTTTCATTATTGACTTGTACGTCCTTACCTTTCAGCTTCTCGCCGAACATGGTGAGGAAGACGGTGAAGTTGATTGGGCCAGGAGCCTCTTTGAGCATCTCGTCAATCTCTTCCTGTTTCACATTGAGACGTCCTGTGGCAAGAAACATTCAAAATGCGAAACAATCAGATCGAGCAGATTCCGTTGCTGCGCATGTAGTGAAACGTGGACCTCGAGTGTCGTTGATCTTAGTTTTGCATTGTAGTTCATGATTACTCCTCAAAGACTATGGTCTTTCATCTGCAATAAAAGCAAATCAACTCGCAACATCTTGTAAGAACATGGGGGGGGGGGGGGGTTGTTGACATACCTAGAGCAGCAAAAGTGTCCCTCAGATCATTCTTGTCGATGAAGCCATCTCTGTTCTGGTCCATGATGGTGAAGGCCTGAGGTCAGCACACAGAAGAAGATACAGTAACACATAAATGAGTCTCTCCGCCTTGAAAAGTGAGAGTTGCAAACAGATTGCAGTCACACGCTTCCAGCCCACTTCACAGAAAGAAAAAATTCAATCTGTCACACATGGTTTTAGATTCTCGGTCTTTCCTTGAATATCTTGTGTGCCATCTTCATAGATGAGCACTGTTAAGTATTTAGAACTTGCGTAACCCCCCCAAAGGTTTAGCATGGCATCCAGGGCATGCCCAGCAGTTTATGTGAAGCCTAATCACTGATGACACAGTCTGGATGTCTGGGCACCACCGACCGTCATAGCGGCATACCACAGGCCTCACTGCTGCAGAGCCAGGGACAGTAAGAATAGACAGGTGGGCATACTACAGTGATGAACAATGGAAATGAAAAGGACTGAGGGAGGACGTAGAGGTAGGAAGAAATAGAAACCTTGCGGTGTATTTTTTTTCTAAAGACAGAAATACTTCAATCATAATACTCAACATGGCGAGCTAACATGCATATTCATACACCATTTCCACAATTCCCATGTTGTTCCCAGTCAAATGTAAATCAGTGGGGGAATAAAACATTGATTGAGCAGCTTTCACCTCTTTAAATTCCTGGATCTGAGCCTGCTCAAACATGGAGAACACATTGGAGTTGGCTCCCTCTGCTGTCCTCTTCTTGGCTTTCTTGGGGGCCTTTTGGCACAAAAAAAGTAGAAGAGGTGAGGCAGACACTATAAGACAATTAGGGTAAAGCTAAGTGTTAGACAACGTCAATGAAATGGCTCGCATGAAGAACATGTGTTATAACAGGTGGAAAATAGCTTATGGGCAATAACACACATGCATATGTGCACACATCCAATGTCTGATGAAAAGTTAGAAAAAATAGAAAAATTTGCAACGTTAAGTTTTCAAATCAACCTGTGTTCATCTCATTAAGCTACTCCCAAAAAATAATAGGAAGTATGAAATATCTAGTTTTAAATTATATAAATATACAGATGAGTTTTAAATTATTGCACTCATCTGTCCACTGTTAAGTTATTTAAGCATCCTTGAACCCTAAAAAAAAATAATGTTCCATATCTGTCCTTGCCATCAAACAGCATCCCACACACAATGACTTACCATGGCTGAGCAGCTGGGAGGTCAGACCAACAATAACAGTGAACAATGGGGAGATTGTGGGCGCCCTTTTGTAGCCCCCAACCCTCAACTCCACTGGTTGATATTTATAAACTATGCCCTCTTTAGGAAGTGACAGGTAAATGATGCTTCATACAGCACATACAGTATTGCATGCTCGTAAGAAACACACGTGCACACATTGGACAAAGAGGTTGGAATAACTGGTTTCGAATATCAAGAGCAGAAGGTTAAAGCATTTAATTACTTTAAAGTGCCCTCTGTCCACAGACCAGTCTTAAACGATAGAAAGGCGTGGCATTACCTTGATGAAAGGGATGTTATCAACACTGCTTTGTGGAAATGATACAAAAATTGCCACCCAGGTTGAACCAGACTTCCACCACAGATGGGATAAAGTCACAAAAGACAATAGTTCCTAATATGGCAGAAATGGGGTTTTCTACCAGCTGACCAGTTGCATGACTTTTGAATAAAATTTCAGAAATCTGATTAGACTCCATCTGAAAATTGGCTATGGATCACAAGATTTAATCCACCCTTTGAATTGTCAATTCAAAGGGTGGATTAAATCTTGTGATCCAGTTCGCTCTTAAAACTACAGTATATGAAATGCAGTCTTCCCCCACCTAATCTATTACATGTAACTTAACTAAAGAAATATAACTGGCGTTGATGAAGGCGGAATACAATATACATCTAATTAACAAAGTTTATTTTATTTTTAACATTTTATAAAATGAAGACTTCATAAAGTGTTACAGGTTTGTCCCGGCAATAAGAAATGTGTTCAGGAAACTTTACTCTTGAAAAGGTCCTTGAATTAATAACTAAAAACTTCAGGAAAACAGAAAATTATTACCTGAATAGATGAAACTTGTTTAGATGACAAAATAAAGGTATATTTAAAAAACTGTATTTAAAAGTTTCAAAGATTTTTGACACACAAAAGTGCTGTTTGAAACCCTTTAGCTAAGGGCTGGAACTTTGAGCTTGAACTGACTTACTTTAACCAACGAAATATTAACTTTTGATTTGATATTCTGATATGTGTGTAAATAATTTCTTGTCTGCATTTGATAGAAGACATGATGAGAGCGCGTGGAAGTCGCCAGATCCTTAAGTATAATTTATTGACCTGTCAGGACTGCGTTACCGCCAACCGTAGTCACATTTCTCACATGCTCTCATAGTACAGTATGGCCCAGCGTGCATAGTACAAACTATTTATGAGACCTCATTTATCTGACAAAAATGGAAGGAGTCTCTGTCTTTCAATTGACAGGGGACCCCTATTGTTACAATGCCAAACGGCCTGCTGGGTACAATTCCTTCTGCGTTGCTTGCCACAATATTAAGACTTGTGTGAATCTTAATATTAAGAGTCAGAGTAGTAAGGAAAGAATGCTGGCTTGAACACAGCAAAATGTGACGGGATACAGTAAGACATCCTGGTATTTTTGGCATACTGTATTTGACATAGTATATATTGGGACACACTAAATCTTTTTCTGGCATGCTAAATAGTATGGATCCAAGGCAGCACTGTTTTAATTGTGAAGTTGTTTGGAAGAGCGGTTCTCGAGAAAGCTGCAACTAGGAATACCAGAGGCCCAGCAATTGACCCGTTCTGAACAGGCATAATTTGAACGGACACTGCACTAGTTCTTTAAAAGATAGATGTACTTGTACCATCCTGTCCATGACAGATTAACACGGTGAAAACACTGATGCTTTAAAAGGAACAATGAGATGACACAGGCCGACCAAGGCGCCGCATCAAAGGCCGTCTTCGATCAACTTTGCACACCACACTGGTGTTAACTTTAAAGAGCTCGTGAAACTATGCTGAGCGTTGTCAACAGCAGTAGGCGCAACATACTCAAGTGAGACACTGCTGACACTGAACACGTTCTTACAATTTGCCATTGCATTGTTAACACGTCGTCCAGTGTCACTTGTGTGCTCCCAGGTCAAGAAAAGCGACAGTCTGTGAAAATGAGCAGAATGGGCCGGGGTGAGAAGGTGAGGCCACGGGTGTGTGATCTATAAAAAGAGAGGCGCTGAAAGCCTCGCTGCTCTCAGTCCACTCACTGTCAAATAAAACGCTGGTGATGAAGCGACAGCAGATGTCCCTGGTATCATCTCACAACATGGTGTGTACAAGCAGGTCAGAATTAGAAGAGTTATGGCTGCAGATGCTATTGTTGAAAACGTTTTCTCGCTTCAGCTCTTCTCAGTTTCTGATTGCAGCTACCGTGACTGGAATGGCAGGCCATTGTTGAGTTGGCTGAGCTCCGGGATCAGACGCCTATAAATAGACTGAACTCTTCTAACACAATGGACACAGACAAATAGTAATTTCACAGGCAGCCTCAAGTGTGAGGGGTGAGTAGAAAGCACAAGCGAAGAGGGCTTCAAGAATGATCCGTTTCTCTCTTCCCTCACATTATAGAGAGAATGAGTAAGGAGTTCTGAGTCGGCAGTTTATAATAACTAAACTATGAAAGGATGTCACTTGCTCATAGGCACACAAGTACAACATAAGAGGCAAAGTAGAAGTGAAAGACAATGGTTATAATATTTAATATTCTGTGACAAAATCTTGACAGGGAACGCTAATAAAACATTTGTTAGCAGACATCAATATCATATCCAGCGTTACAGCATTATGATTCAGAACCATGTGACAACAGAAATACAAATTAAAAAATAATATAAAAATAAAATATAACAGGATGGGAACCCCTTTTGTATAGAGTCCTGTAGAGACCAGTGGAAATCTTGTGCAATCTGTAGCATTGGGTGCTTTTTGTTGAACATTTTTGACCAATGAATCGGCTCTATTTTCTTGGCTTTAATACATTCAGGAAGTGTTTTACATCTAAAAAGAACCGTAGAGGATCCAGAGAGTTGAGGAAGCATCTTCCTATTGATCGCCGTTCTGTTAACAGACACACTGGGCAAGTTAAAGTGTGGCATCTCATCTGTGTATATTCTAAAAAAAACACAAATACTGAAAACCACAATAATATTCCATTTCCATCGATCTAATTATGATATATAGAAATGAAATATTTTAGTCAAGCTTAAGCAGCTTGACAATGAAAGCCAAAAATAAATTTGGATGGATTTTAGTGTCTTTTAAGGTTGTTTAACTTGCCAAGAGTGCCTTAATAAAAGAAAAGGAGAAAGTTAAGAAATTATACTTGTATGAATTTACTGTGCAAATAGGTCATGTTTTTCACGTGCTTTGTTGTTAAATCGTGGAATAAAAATATAACCCAAATGTGGCAGAAGCAGAAGACAACACTCCGTTTCATTTCAGATATACATATCCATGCCATTTACGAATTAGGAAAAACAAATATTTTCATCTTCACCGTGGACAATTTTGGGTTATATACAATATAATTGACGTAGAAAAAGAAATGCTCAAGTACTACGTTGTAAGCTTCGAACATGATTTTTTCCCCCCCTCCTGTCATATAGTTCAGCACTGAGGTTTTGCCTTTGACAGATGGAAGTGCATACACGAGTTGGATCCAGATACAATCACTCACTTGATAAAGGATGTTTGGAAATGTTAAAAGAATACTCATTGGACATTCAAGAGGACACGTAATCACTTTTTTGTTTTTAACAAAAATAGACATGGCTTATCCAGCCTTGAAATTCCTTCTTAATATATATAAAATTATGTCTCGTCTATTTACAGTCAGATAGCATTCTGAAGGATTAGAAAGTCCTGCTGGGGATTGTGGGTAGTGCAGTTTTAGTGTCGACTTATCCGATGGCAGACAATCGTGTCGTGTGTGTGTGGTTCTACAGGGCAGGGAGGATTCCGCTACTTAAATTTTATTGAAATATATTTGTGCTCCAGCCGGTTCCTGTCACTGTAACTAACCAAAGTCTCGACTGAGGAGAGATTAGCAGAGAATGATTGTAGTCAGCTGATAATGATTGTGTGTTGACATGTCAGCGTGGGGCTGGAGCCAGAAATGTTATCAGATGTACAGGACCAATCTGTGGCTACAGGGGACAGAGCTGAGCCAGTTGTTTTAATACTAATTTGAGTGAACTTCTGCCATTTTCACGGGTGAAACTTTGTAAATATTTAGGCATTGACTTGTGAGATAAAGTTGCTACGGCTGTGCTTATCTATTGTGGTCACTACTGTCTGGAGTAGGCAGAGAACGGTAACTACCAAAACCCACCGAGTCAGGTCTAAAGTTGAGAACACGGATACTCAGATTTGATTTTTGAAGAACAAATCTAATCAAATTACTAATCTCTTCTTGGAGTACAGAGCGCATTTTCAAATACAACGAAAAAAACCCTGCTCAAAGAGTTGTTAAATATGGCATTTTGTTGACCTTTATTGACTTGGGTCAGTTCATTGAGAAAACATCTATTTATTTGTCTCGTTCTCTCTGTTCTGATGGCTACAGTTGTTTTCCTCTGTGGGTTTGTCAGCTTAGATGTCAGGCAAAACTGATGTGTGGCAGTGTTTCATCATGAATTGGTGACACATTCACTAGTTCTCTGTTCCCTCCGTTCCCTGTCCATCGACTCATTTCTCTGTCTGTGCTGGGTGTGTGGCTCTGCTGTCTCTCAAACAGACGATTGGTCCCAAACCTGTAGGATCAAACCAAAAACATGAAGTCAGATTAATACACGCGCATGCACGGACTACCACTTAGACTGTTAGAATAATTTCAAACACTTAAATTGAAAATCTGAACCAAAGCATACAAAATAACAAGATAAGAGTCTACAGGCACGTAAACAAGTCCTTGACTGACACCCTGATGTTAAGTTACTTTGTTAATTTAGCCTGTTAGCATGCTAACAACTGCTAATTAACACAAGCAAAAACAGGTGAGGCTGATGAGAAGGTTGCTGATGATGGCACTAGATTAAAAAGTCAGGTGATCACCAAAGTCATTGTCCTTTAGGGACCTTTGAATATCTGTTGCAAATGTCACAGCAATCCACCCCAATAGTTGTTGAGACATTTAACTCAAAACCAGAAATGTCAACCTGCTGGTGGCGCTACAGGAAAAGCAACGTGGAAACCAAAGTCGTTTGGATTCCTCCTCTACGCAACGCAGATATACTGTATGTACCAAATACCACGACAGCCCCTCCAATATCTCTCAAAACATGTCGCTAAAAACTGAAAATGTGAACATGCTGGTAGCATTAAAAGTCAAGGGGTTGCCATCGAGTCAGTAATTTATCTTCTAGGGACCAAGAATGTCTTTACAAATAGTTGTTGGGATATTTTAGTCTGGATCAAAGTGGACTGACTGACTGAGTCATCTCTTGAGCCACGCCGCTATTATGGCTAAAAACGAGTTTTCCTACCATCATTATAATTAAGTAGTAACAGTTGTGTATCAACTGCATATAGCAACTGAGGAGAAGACCGTAAACAGTATAAATGATTGACAAACCTTGTTAACTGGGTTTATGGGCGTGCAACCTGAACCAGTATGAAGCCTCTGGCGCTCTTCGAATCGTCCGGGGGACCTCTCCCTACGAACGTCCATCATCCGGCCAGGAGAGCGGTCCATCCGAGGGTCTGCCATGGCCCGGCCCGGGGAGCGCTCTAGCCGAGGGTCGGCCATGGCCCTTCCTGGAGACCCCGCGATCCGGCTCTCCAGCATCCTGCCAGGAGACTTCTCTCTCTCCAGTGGACGGCTGGGGGACTTGTCCCGCCGAAACTCTGTGCGAGCCTCTCTGTAGCGGTGAGGCGTGCTGGGATCTGAGTGAACGAGGGGATTGGCTGCCAGTCTTTTAGAGATGTGCTCATTGTATGAAGGAGGCCCACGCTTGTTGGGGCTGTTAGGGAGGAACCGAGGCACAAAGATGGGCAGGGGGCATTAGTCAAACGAAAGGGTATTTTGAGTCTCAGGCCATGGGCTTAGCTTGGCACTGTCGGGTCAGTCCACAGATGCAGCGAGGATGATGGACTCACAATCATTTTACAAGCCGTAGCACTTTGCTATTCACAGTTTGAAAAGACTGAACCCATCGACACAATTTAGTTTCCTAAATGAGAATACAGTCAGAGGCTGACAGCAACAACTAAAGAGCAAAACCAGCACTATGAATAATAAAGGCTCAGTTGTTAGTGAGATTCAAATTGAAATAGACGAGTCTCAGTCGGAAGTCTTTATTCATCAATTTTCTTTCTACATTTGACAGGTGGCATTTTAAAAAGCAATTTCAATTTAAAAAGACCTATTTCAGGATTTGTTACAGATAAAAAATGAACTCTTCCTCCTGTAAAGAGCAAAATGGAGGTGTTACTCTCCTATTTTAGAACCAGATCAAACATAAAGGCCACAATTTAACCATCACCACCTGTGGATGCCACCTTGTGCCAAGCAGTGCCAACTAGTCCCATTGGTCCTTCAACAACACCAGCGTACATGGAATAAAGGAGAATAGTGTGTCTCTGCATCATAGGGAGAACCAAACCTCACCAAAAAATGAATGAATGAATATTATTAGCACTCTAAGTAAGATGCTCAAGTAAACTGAGAAATGAACTATAAAAATAAAACACACATATTTATCTTATATTTTAGATGAATTCTCCGTCTGCAGGATTTATTTTTCTGTGCTCTAAGTTGTATTATTTTCCTTTAATAGACAAATGAAGGCACAGCATAATTGATTCATCAACATGTAAATAATGCAGATGCCCATCAAACCTCTACGGGATGTGAATTCAGAGAAAATACAGAGTTATGGGGTTACATCTTATTTGTGTATTCTGTCAATTTATTCATTCATTTATTTGAATGTATTTGAGCATTAACTGTATTGATTTATTTGTTTTCCACATTAGATTGGTTCTCCACATACAGTGCCATTATATAGACTAGGAAATTGAAGTAGAAAGTAATTTAATACTAGTGTAAATATGATATGTAAGTTCTGGTGCAGATACCAACATTTCTAAATAAAATCAAAACAAGTCTAGAAAAGCAAAAGTTAAAAATCCCACAAGAGTTTTTCCAAAATAAAACTAACAAAACATGTTTTGATCAAAAATATAAGATTCCGAATGTGACAAGATATTTGAAACTTTCGCTACTTGAGAGTTTCCAATATTCGGTGTATCCAACTTGAAATGTTGTTACAGCTCAACATGTGTGGTGACTTTAAAGACAGTAAAAAAAAAATTGAAAGATGAAAAAAGTAACCAAAGTAATACCCAACACAGAGATTAGTGTAATTGTGTAAAATGGTTAATGGACAGACAGTAAAAGTGACCTGAAGCTGGTTGAATAAATAGTGTCCTCACCTGCGTCCGGAGCCGTTTCGCTGCAGGTCACCTACACCCTCTTGGCTCTGGACCAGGTTGCCCTTGCAGCAAATGACCCGCAGTTTGTTCTGGTAGGAGGAGGCCAGGTAGATGGCCCCAGAGGAGATGGCCGGGCCAAGGTAGCGCGGGTTTGGGATGTCCAGGTGTGCATATGAGTGGGGCCTGGAAAGAGAGGAAACATCAGACACTGGATCCTTTATATATATATAAAAAAAAAAAAAAAAAAAAAAAAAAAAAAAAAAAAAACAAACAAAGAAAAAGAGCAGTGACTGAAATGGATGATTCTTGTCGAGGTGTTTAATGAGCCCTTTGGCAGTAATGGGAAATTAACAATTCAACCACTACAATATGCAATGACACTCAGTAAAGACCCACGAAATGATGATGATGTGACTGGGAGGAAACTAATTAGTGTAAGCCCTAATTGATGGAGTGGTACTGACACAGGAGCAGGAGGCAATCTTACCCCAGAGCAGCGTGTCCCTGAATTTCAATAACATCCAGAGAATTGAAGTAGGTCACAAACAGGTAGGGTTCTCTATAGGCTGAAACACCAAAACATTCATATCATACATTGACCATTAAAGAGATATCTTTGAAAGTAATACGGAACAAACTGATTTAAACGAACCAAACGAGAGAGGCAGACGGCTCCATTTGATATCTTCACTTCTACTCCTGCGGCCGTATGCGTCCACAAACACACCAAACTCTGCAAGAAAAATTCCATAAATGCAGATTTCCTCTCTCTGATTTTTTTGTGTGTGCACATGCTCAACTGCATCCACAATGTACTGCACATGTGTGCAAAGAAGATAACATTCTAACCATGGAAACAGAGCAGGTATTCGTCTTTCTGTGGTGCCGTGGTGACCTGGATGATGGAGATGGGGAAGCTGTGGGAGGACGCCGCGAAGACAGCTGAAGCTAGTGTCACGTCGTTTTTATCAAGAAATTCTGAAAAAAAAGTGATGTCAGTCAGCTCGTTCGGGTGTGAATGTTGAAACTTCACAGCGATAGAATCACAAATGTTAGAACCACCATCTGGTTGACTGAAAATATTATTTTATGACACTATTACATATCAATTCAGGATTTGTGTGTCGATGCCCACCGCGAATAAATCACAGCAGGTTGGCGACCTACCTTCCAGCACATACTGCTTCATCTCAATCTCATAGAACTTGTTGGTGCCGATAATGATGCTGTAGCCAGTGAAGTGGATACAGCTACAGGGCTCGGACGTCTCAATCTCCTGCAAATACAAACAGACGTTCAACACCTTTTCAAACTCATCACTCCCTGCAGCAAAAACAAGCTACTTTTCTACAAAACACGGCCTTTTCCTCCGTGACATTATCATTTCCCTATCCGTCTTCAAAGCCCACTCACCTTTCTGATGCAGAACTTGTTCAGGCTTTCATTGTGTCGCAGAATTGTAATCTTATTGGGCATAGCAGCACAGATACAGGTCCCATTATCAATCTGTTAAGAGAGAACAACGCCGCAATCAGGACGGCAGTAAATATCTGCAATCAGACAGCACATTGCTCCGCTACTGATGTTCAGCTCATTAACTCTAACTAAATAACAGTCTAACGAGGAGGAGTTTTTGCTCTGCTCTAAGTGGCAACAGCGTCACCCACCTTTCCAGAGGAGAAGAGGTGGCATCCCTTGACTGTCTCAAAGATGAAGGGGTTGAGGTCAGGCTGAGCCGGGAGATGGGACTGCGACAAAGACTGTTTCACCTTCTTGATCTCCACCAGACACAAGGCCCTCTCCTCTCCTGATAGACACAACAAACACACCACGTTACAACCACATGATCAATCCGTGCATTTACATGCACGGATTATCTGATGTATAGGGGCAGCATAAAAGGCTTGATTTCATCTCTACGCCCGATTTTCAAAACATGTAATACATCAGATAGTTGTGTATCTAGATTCATAATTGTTACAAACACCTACAGTGAAGATGCAGAATAAATAAATGATCTGGGAATATAACAAAAGCCATATTATGTCAATAATGCATAAGTCTTGTTAGCTTTCACTGACAAGAGAACTGAAATTACAGACTTCTAATTATGTATAATGTTAAGTTAAGATCATGTACTGACCAGTGATCATCAGCAGCTTATCGAGCTCCTTGAGGATCTGGATCTGGAAGACGGAGGTCAACCCGGGAATGTGGGTCAAAGAGTTCTTTATGACGTTAAGAGCATACAAACCCTCCTCAGAGCCAACCAACACGATCTAAGTGAAAGGATGAGATAGATTAGAAGAGCTTAACGAGTGAAACATAAAGAGAGTGGCGTAGCAGTCAGAGAGAGTCAACTAAATGGCAAACATAGCAAAAACATAAAAACTTAATTATGTTCCTGTTGATGGTGCAGGTTTCTGTCCTTGTACCTGGTCAGTGAGAGGCAGAGTGCAGTTGATGTCCAAACGGTCATCACCCTCCAGCTTCAGCAGAGAATTACCAAGAAGTTTCTATTAAGACAAGAAGAAGCAGAAGAAGAGAGAGAGAGAGAGAGAGAGAGAGAGAGACATGGAGCAGAGGGAGGGCTCAGGTTAGGCCAATCTTCAACAAATCAGTTGCTTTAGAGCCAGAAAAAGATGACCCAGCAAGAATGACAGCAGAGAGCCTTCACCAACTTAAACACAGAGATGTATGTTATTTGTATCAGTGGATCCATCTTTCACTATTAACTCAATTCACAAGGAAGCTGAGGATGTTTGCACCAATTAATGGACATCTTTTCTCCAAAGACCAAACAAAGAAACTTTTAATTTGGGAGAAGTATGGTGTGATACTTACTACAATACCTAAGTTTCAATGCCAAAATGTTACGATTTCATTATTTTGCCAATTAACATTTTTTTTCCATGTGTTTAATGTTGTAACAACCGTAAAAAAAATAATTTTGACTAAACACAACATTATGTACAATTCAAAAAGATGTATTTAATAATAATGTTTAAACAAAGAGTAAGTAAACGATACAAGAAAATAGTAGGAATTGACCAACATATGTGGTAAACTTTTAGTACTTCAGTTTCTGACACTCAGTGCTGTGGACACAATAAGAAGTGTTTTCTGATTGGCCATAGAAACAATCACTTCATAGCAACAATAGCAGTTGCGAAAAGTAGTTAAATTCATTAAACATACTGTTGAACACTGGCTGTGCCTTTTTTTAATTATCACCAGTGTTCAAAGCTTGTTCAAATGCTTTTTACCTCAGGATATACAATACGGATGACCATTTTATGCCAGACAGCTAATAATAATAATAATAATAATAATAATAATAAAATAATAATAATAATAATAATAATATAATAATAATAAGTCACGATGGCTGCAGTGTGAAATTGACTAATTGGGCTGAAAACGGTGTGACTTAATGAATAAACTATGTGGTCAAAAGTAGACACTAATATCCACATACTTGTGTACTCTTGGGCTGTTTTTCTTGGTTTGGTCCCCACAGGGAAACGATGCTACCATATTATGATATTTTATACAATAATGTGATTCGAACTAACAACAGTTAGGAGAAGGCCTTTTAGATAGCACTTCCAGGCCATCACTTATCGTTACTGCTAGCATCAGGTAAGCGATAGCGTAGCATCAAGGCACTTCCCAGTCGTTTGAAAGGCTGCTTTTATCCTCAGTCTGTAGGGGCAGGTAGCTACTAACCCACTGTGCTTCATTCTTTTTTTACTGCTCTTGCTTATACCGCAACACTGTACAGTGTGTGTAACTCTGTCTGATGGCGGCGATATACTATATATACTTTTTACATGTATGATTGGACAGCAGCCATTTGTGTGGAAATGCTCATTTTAAAGCATAACGGGTCCCCTTGTGTACAACGCTAGATTCATAATTCATAAGATTCCCAGTTACTTCCTTAACTGGTTTGCACAGAGCTCTGACATCAAACAAGTCTGGGAATTTGTGGAGCATATTAATGCCAATTTTGGAAATCTATAGTTCGTTGTAGTTTTTTTTCTAATTTGATGTTCAGTAATCACATGTTCAGGTGGGTGTTCAAATACTTTTGGCCATGTAGTGTAATCTGCTGTTAGGCAAAAAAAAAAGAAGTATATTTGAATAAATAACACAATAAACAAGGCAGGGGCAACACCTTTTGGAAACGCGGACATGTAGTTCAGAGATAATGCAAAACTATTTCCAAGAGTCCTTTAACACTGAATGAAAGAGGGATGGGAAAGTGCTCCTAAAACAGCAATAAACACACACTCAGCAACAGCAGAAGCCTGCAGACTGAACGAGTGTGTACATGTGCCTGTAGGTTTCAGTGAAGGGGGCTACAGCAGTGCATGGCTTTTGCAGAAGCATGCATGACATAGCATATGACACCAGACCAGAGGTCACAGCAGTGCCTATTCACATCCATGCACTATGTAGGTTTATGAGTGTGTGCTGTAATTGATGTGAGTGTGTGTTTCACAGGCCCAGTTACTTCCATGTATTCAGTACATATTCATAACTCCTGCGCTGCACAGCATCAGTGTTTGTATGCATAGATGTGTACAGCTACTGCATGCTCAGTCGGTCGGTCGACTGAAGCCCAAGCGTTCGTGCAGCTACTTACTGTACCTGAACCAGAGGGGAAAGGTTCTTCTGTCTTTTAGAAACACCTGCCTATAATATGATCCACACAACCGAGTTGAATGGACATACACACGCACAATATAATCACATCAACAAAGACGATGACGACACACAAATAGAAGACGTGGATGTTGAGAACATGCAGAGAGAGACAGAAAGAAGAGGGAGGGAGAGAAAACGAAGTGAAGGCACTGGCTGATGTTTAATGGAGGCATTCAATATATTGTCTTCACACCCAACAATACAGCCACCCTTGGATAAAGTTACTCTATGAAATGAGCATAATAAGTGAGTTTGTCTTGTATAAAAAAGAGACACTGGGCTGTCTTTATAAGCAGCTCAAATTGTGAACTCAAACAGGCCTGACACAAGCAGAAAGAATACAAACACAATACTTACAGCATCAGAATCCACTTTGTCTCTAGATCCACGGCTACCCGCCACCACAGACTCCAGTACGGCCACCCAGCGCTGCTTGTCAGGGAAGCTGGGAGCCATGAAGTAGATGGACTGGCCTGGCCAGCAGGTGGTGTGGGGATGTGACTCCAGCTTCAACACATATGGTATGTCTGCGCGCACACACGCACACACAGAAAGACGGACTGAATGGCTGTCTCGCAAACAGCTTAATTTCACAGTTGAGCAGAACTGTCAACATTTTGGTGTATTTTGAGATTCAAAGCACAGATTGGACATGATGTGGATCTAATTTAAAATTTGGGGAGAGGATGATACACTTAAATCCTAAAAATAGGCTCAGTGCAGCAGGATTAGGTGGTATTGATCCAGTACCTGACTTGGCAGTGTTGATGAGCTCAGAGGCTCCAACAGCTCCATGAACAGTCACCTCTCCATCAGGCAGACAGAGCTCAAACTCCTCCTCCATTTTTATATAGTCTAGCAGAAGAAGAAAAACTACATTATTATTTGATACTGCTGTATTGATCTACATGGTAATATAAAGCCTTAGGTGATTGCAAACTGTCTCATTATGGGAATGGATAAACTGTCATGTTTAAGATGTATCTGAATAGTACAAATAATAAAGTACTGACCTTCTCTGGGCTCAGTATCATAGATGGATACTTTGGTTCCATCAAGCACCACATATTTCCTCTCCCAGCCCTGCTGACCACGCTTGCCATTTCTGTGTGAGCAAACACACAAATGCATTTTACTATCAAAGCAAAAAAAACACATGGTTCATTGTCAGTATGGTAGTAAAGGACTGGGGTCTGATGTTACCTCGGCTGCTTCATCCAGCCCTCCAAGCGGACATGCCCACTGGCCTCTTTGACCTGCAGCGCCGGAGAGTTTGCCTTTTCTCGGCACAGAGCCTCTGAGAAGTGAGTGGCATACTCGGCAGGCAGACCGCAGGTGGCCGGGAGACACGGTGAACACTTAGGGTGACACAGGGTGTTACACTCTGTAATACAACAAAGAGAGGGGGGGTGGGAAAAATAAGAGTCTCATAAATAAGAGGGGGATTATATTGCAATGTTAAGCGATATCTTCACATTCAGTACTACCAGCTACAGTGCAGGGTACAAACCTAGACAAGTGGCAGCCTGTCGTCCAAAGTGCACAGTGTCCAGGCAGACGGCACACTTGGCAGCCCTCATGTTGAGGCCCACGGTGAAACGATGAGGGATGTTGTGATGCATTCTCTCTTTCACGCGACGACCAAACTCTGCAAAAAGTGAAGAAAAAGTGTGGCATAGGAGTTACTGAAAGAGAAATATGACACCAGAATATTTTTGTTACAGGCTAAAATTATGAGATTCAGTTTTTCCTTCCAGGCAGCATGTGGTAATTTGAATAATGAATTAATTATTTCTAGTTTAAGATATTAGGTATATTCATGTTCCAGTCAAATTCAGATTATGCATGCCAATGACCAAAGCATTAAAATGTTTCTGGGCGAAAAGCTACCTATCCAACCATATGCCATCTAAATCATGACTCCAGGAATGATGCAGAAAAAAAAGAGGAGTACATCACGTCTAACTTGACCTTTAAGATTAAAGTCTTTGGTCAAGTTTCAGTTAGCTTGACAGCGGGACAATAAGACAGATACAGTATCATATGAGCAGGTGCAGTATAACATGCATGGAGATGAGCTCATGCATGTGAGATGACACACTGTGGTGACTGCTAACTTACTTTCAAAGGTGACCCTCCTCTTTTCTGTGAGGAGCGGAGAGGAAAGAGACAGAAAGGAGAGAGCAGTCTAACAATAGCTATGTGAAAGCGAAGGAACATGGACAGGAAGGAACCTGAATCACAAAGCAAGTTCAACTTGGCCAGGCTAGTGTAATCGAAACACGCGTCTGATAAAACACACATCATGGTCTATCTCGTGGTTTTATAACTTATGATGCTGTGGTTAGAGATTCAGTTGGTCTGTGAGGTGGTCTAAATGCAGTATTTTTGGCATAGGATGATTTTTCTGGAATTTCTTTTCCATTTTTTAGGAGATGGGGCGTTTACACATTTTGAGATGATACACCGAACCTGCTACACAGCTATGATATATGCTGCAAAGGTTCAGTTTCCATAAAAGGTAATTTAGCTTGGTCATAGTAGAAAACCTGGATTAAAACCAATGTTACCCGGCTAATCCACTATTCTTACTTTGTGAGACAGGCCCGAGCAGGGTTACAATGTTAGCTGGATAAAGCCACAGTGAACAAAACCAAAACAGTGTTTTGTTTTTTTTAGTTCAGTCCATGTCCCTAGTTTGGAGCGAGCTCCAGGTTTAACATGCACTGAGCTAAATTATCCAACTTTATTCAATTTCATAATCCTGCTTTGTGAGACAGGCCATAGAAAGAACACACACACACCACATACAAACAAAATAAGGGAACAGAGAGTCCATTTGGGCTGAAACTGATAGCATAAGGGGGCACAGTCCTATGGGGGACACTGTACAGCTTCAGAACAGTTGATCCTAGGTTCATGTTCAGGCTGATTGGCAGCATTGAGTTTACCTGTGTGTTTGTTTATTAGTTCAGTTTGTGAGACTAACCTTCAGGTGTGGAGGTCTCCTTGCAGCGGGTGGAGGGGTTCAGCAGACTGCTGGGGTTGGGTTGGTGTTCTGGGGATTTGACAATGGCCGACATGAGGATTTGATGTCGAGCCTGGGCCGGCGTGGAAGGAGCTGCATGTTCCTGGGCTTTGAAATGAGCTGCTGTGTCCCCATAAACAAATAAAACAACGTAATATTAGATCAGTAGTAGCTATTAAGCTGGAAATATCTTGCCCCCATTACCAAAAAACCTGTTACTGTGCTGCCTCACATTGGGACCTACCCTCTTCTCTGAGGGATCGTAGCTCTATCCTCATCTTCTGCAGAGCCTCTTCCAGATCAGCGCATCTCGACCGCTCCTTCTCAAAAGCCAGTTTCATGTCACCATATTGCATGGGGACCGCTGGTTGGGCCTGTGGAACCAGTGCCCCGTTAGTCGTGGTTCCTACATCCTCCCGACGCCGTCCGAATATACCCTATTCAGAGAGGGAACATGTTACTAATACTGTGCAAGAAGAAAAATGCAATACATACACATTTTGGATTGAAGCTGTTTATCAATCTAATATGGCTTGAAGTTGTCGTAACATGTTTTCACAGACCTTCTTTTTCTTGGTGGGCTGGTCCATTTTGGCTTGGAGGAAGTCAATGAGCTTGGTCTGCTGGGAGATCGTCCCCTCCATCTTCACCTTCTCATGGGAGTATACAGCCTACAGGAAGGAAAACAAATCTTCAGAGAAGGAAATACCTCTGAAGACTACCTTAAATGAATTCCCTTTGAGGACACATGAATTAGGATTTCTTTTTATCCTCCTGGTCCCCTGAGATACCTTGTTACTTGCCAACATCATTCGCACTATTCTAATATCTGACGAGGACTCTGTCTCTCCCTGGAGACGGCTGTAATTCATCACATTGTAACGGTATTTTCAATTGAGCACCTGTATATTCTCCAGCTGGTACTCCAAGTCGGTCCTCTCAGTCTTGAGCATGTCGGTCTGGTCCAGGGCGTCCTGCAGGCCTTGAGTCAGACGGAATATGTGGCTCTTCTGAAGGTCCATCTGCTGCTGCAGCTTCCCTTGCTGTAGGGACACCAGCAGACAGATATTTTAAGTAGGAAATCAGATTCAAAATCAGCCACATTTCAGAAGTGTAGCAAATTTAATTAACTGAATTAAGAGGAGATGTGTCTAAAACAGACAAACATTTTTAGCCAATTGTTTCAAGAAATGTTATTGAAACACTACACAGTACATTTCTTTAAACAGTTGGCTAAATTCTCTCCTTGGTTTCAATATTTTTGAACGATTGAGTTATAGGGGAAAAGTCCATAACATAAATGTAATTTAAATATAATGAATAGAGGTGTGTTTAGCTTTCTACCTCTTCCATCAGTCTCTGTTTCAGTTCTCTCTCTGTCTCCAGTTTCTGCTGTAAGCTGCGGGCGTTCATTTCCAGCATGGCATGCTTCTTCTCCAGATCATTGAGCTGTGAGAACAGGCGAGTGAGTGCATGTTAAATCGTTGAAACAGAGTTGAATTCCACCTCCACAAAACAGTGTGGATTTTCTTGCTTTTACTTAGAGGACTGCAGATGGGGTTTAAGTTAGATCATAAGTACGACACAAAACCACTTGTGACTCACAGTATCAGACAGACTTTCAGCCTTCAGTCTCTGCTCCTTCAAGGCCTGCTGTAAGGCCATTATCTCAGCCTTGTGCTCTTTGACTGCCAGCTCCACTGCCTGGCGAGATTCAGTGCTGCGCTGGTCTGCACGCAGCCTGTGAACAGCACGATAGCAAGTCTTACAATAGCAATACATTTTAATGTATATACACAGTGTCATTCTCATTTATAATAACTGCGTAAGTACATTTAAGTGTTCACGTTTTGCACATCACCTGTTCTGCTTCTCATTGTCCAACAGTCTCTGCAGGTCTCTGGTGCGTCTCTCAGCTTGGCTTTTCTCGTCCTCCAGGGCTCCTCTCCAAGCCTCCCACTGCCTCTCCTTCTCCAGCAACTCGTCATTTAGGGACTCCAGTTCCACTACCTGCTCCTCCAGCATGCTGCATGTGGTCTTCAGTGTCTCAATGTTCTGGGAGGACAAACAAGCAAAAGTGAAGAGAACATCTTTCGCAGCTTTTGGGCGAAACCACATGATTTTCTCTCTCTCTCTCTCTCTCTCTCTCTCTCTCTCTCTCTCTCTCTCTCTCTCTCTCTCTCTCTCTCCTCTCTCTCTCTCTCTCTCTCTCTCTCTCTCTCTCTCTCTCTCTCTCTCTCTCTCTCTCTCTCTCTCTCTCAGTGATGGCACACAGTCTCAGCATTATGAGGCTTAATGATTAGATTAATCACATTTTTGGTCTGCGACATGAGGATAGAATTGGTTAAAAGCACAACTCGACTTGTTACAATATCTTTAACTTTCCACTATATTTTACCAACATGAGGTACAAAGTTAATTATGTTCAGGCCCTTTAAGCATTTGTATTTGTGTGTGTGTGTGTGTGTGTGTGTGTGTGTGTGTGTGTGTGTGTGTGTGTGTGTGTGTGTGTGTGTGTGTGTGTGTGTGTGTGTGTGATACCTGTTTCTGGTTGTTGAGATGCATCTCACGGTCAGCCACCTCCCTCCTCAGCCTGTCCACTTCCTGGCTGAGCTGCATCTGGTCCTCCCTCTCATCCGACGCTTCATCAAGCTGTTTGGACAGGTAGAAGTTCTGGCGGTTCAACTCAGCATTCTCCTGACTCAGCTGTGTCAGCTGCTCCTCCAGGTCCGTGATCACCTGAAGCAAAACCAAACAGGTAGAGGTGTTAGCTTTGCTTATAGAGGTGAACAGATATTTCCAGGTTCTTGGCACTGAAGCCAAAAAAGAAAAAATGTGTACATTGAAGTTTCTTCCAAAATATAAAATAAGATCTCTTTGATGTTTCATTTGAAAGTTAAGGGAGGTGATTTGTTGAACGTTTTGTATTAATGTTATCTATCTACCTGTTGTTAATGTTAATTAAGTTACAGTAAATATATATGTGTAAAAATATATGTACTGTATGGACTCTTGGAGAATGCCAAATCAATGCAAGCTGTGGTTCGTTGCCAAAGACTTGATTCAGTAGCTTAAAATGCTACATTAGAATGAACGTTTAAAGCTGAACATTAATCACAATATATTCAAATGTCTTGTGAAACCTTTTGAAAATTGTTCTGCTGCTGCTGAAAGCAGAGACAAAAGGCTGTGGCAGCACTTACCGAGCAGCTGTCTCTCAAGGCATCAAACTTGCGCTGAATTTCATCTCTGTGATTCTGTGAGAAACAAGAGCAAAAAAATACAACTGCATCAGACCGCTACATAAAATGATAAAGAATGAGGCTGGTACGTGCACCTGTATTTCTATGAATGACTTTGATTGCACCCATATGTGCTTGCACGTGTTTGTCTTACCCTGAGGGCGGTGATCTCCTCCTCAGCCTCAGCGGTGGTCTCTTCCAGCTCAGTCTTTGCTTGTTGCAGCTGGCTCTCGAGGGCAAGACGTGCAGCCTGCAGGCTGCTGATCTGGGACTCACGCTCCTGCAGGGAGAGGGTCAACTCTGACACCTGTCTCTTGATCTCCATCTTCTCTTCTTCATGCTCTAGGCCCATCTACAAGGAAACAGGACTAAGGTGAATGCTGTGTATATCACAGTATAAATCAGACCTGAAGTATTTGCATATAGTTTTCAGCATTTTTTTTTAACCTCCACAGTGTAGTAGCTCAGATAGTAGGACATAGAGGGAATCTAAAAACTGTTTAAAATTAATGTAGAGGACAGCTTGAAACTATTTGACCCACATCAGTCTGATTCACTGACATTTTATGCTATTGTTGATATGAATTTGAAACTAGCACTTACTTATAAAACTACATATAGGCTACTTTTGCGTCTAGTAGGTTTTAAAGCACATTTCAAGACTTTAAAAGGAACTTTATTGGTGCCATCATAAAGTGAAAACCAATTAAAAGATCCAAGTAATGAAACAAAAGGTGAAAAAGTATCCAATGCAATGTTTTTTTCTGACGTGAAACAAGCTGAATGGGCACTATAGGAAAAATAACAGAAGGAGAATAATTAGAGGATGTCAGGAGGACACAAGTTCAAATAGCAGATATAGAAATGTAGACGCAAACTCTACAATTACGAACAAAAATTGGACAGCACAGAGAAACCTAAAAGTGCATGGTGAAAACTAAGAACTCTGGTAATTGGATTTAAACTGTCATACTTGTTAAGACCTAAAAATAGAATAATTTAAGACTTTTTCCAAGCGTTTTAAAAGAACGCATGCACACCCAGCACTGGTAAAGTGTCCTAAAACTAAATAAAGTTGAGACACAAGGGTGCATTTATTTTCTCCATATAGTTCTGACTATTACAGAAATGGAACAATGGATCTCATCTGAAAGTACATATTTGTGTGTGTGTGTGTGTGTGTGTGTGTGTGTGTGTGTGTGTGTGTGTGTGTGTGTGTGTGTTTGTATGTATGTGGGAGTGCAGACAGGCCAGCAATTAGTGCCAATCTGTGTATCACTTCTCAGTGGGGATGAGTGTGTGGAGGTAGAGATATGACATCCTGTCTGCCGGTAACAGCAGCAGACAACACACCAGGGGGTGAGAGGGTGAGAGCTCTCAAACAGGACAAAAGGGAACATTGTGGTTCCTCAATTACGTCAAAACTTCTTTTTTTAGAGGTTCGAATTGGATGCACACCAGGTAATGGATTTTATGGTGCATTTCTCAGAATGGTGGGGACACATTATGTACTTTTAAAACTCCCCACTCTAGTTAATGCATTATCAATTATTTACAGGCGAGTGCCATCTGAAATAGGCAAAAGAGAACCTTCTTTTTCTTTAATTACATGTAACTTTGATGTATAAATGTTAGACAAATAGCATCTTGCTCAAGGATATGTCTGCAGGGTGGATGCTTGACATGTGGGCCTTAACCCCTGTAAACTATTTGCTGGCCATGCAACAATGCTTTATTTTCATATGGTTAAACAAATTCTCACCTGTTGCTATGCAGCTACACTGTTCTAGAGATAACAGATGAAGGCTGTCGGCTCCACTGGACCAGCAGATGCAGCTTGTGTACAGGCCCGATGGCAATCGTATAGACCTACAGTAGTTAATTAGCTGTATATCTGAAAGGGATCTGAGCTCGCTAGCTGATCAGCTGCCTTAATCCCTTTTGTGGATTGCAATGCTGTAAGGCTACACTCTGTGCTAGTTAAAGTGAATTACTTAATCTTGAGCCAACAGATTTTGCCTCGTATCTCT